>NC_048420.1:7946941-7999495 GCF_013103735.1 Etheostoma cragini | reverse complement strand
ACTGTAGCACTTTGAGATTTGTTTAAATGTAAAGTGCATTACAAATAAAATGTATTATTATTATTATTATTATTATTACGGCGACCAATATGAACAGCTGACAAGACAGTGTGTGAAGGAGAGGGTGGGCCCCGACGAGAGAGAGATTATGATGTGTTGTCACACAGACGACGACCAATGTGTGGTCATAAAATATGGATTTGATCATCGGTAAGTCTGTAAATTGTGTGCAATGTTTAATTTAAATTGCAGGCTAGTACTTTCACTGTTTATTGGTTCACTCGATACATTTGGATCGGGTCGCATTCTTACCTAACGTGAATCAAACGAACTGAGACCCTTTTTGCTAGTGGACCAGAGTTTGAATGTTCAAATGAGTTTTTACAAGCTTAGAAATCTAGACGCACCCTAGTGGCAGCAAATTTGCAGCCAGGGTCAGTCTAGAAACTTTCTGTTGGCTTGTGAGCTGGAACAACCAAATTCTAGTCAGGCCAATCACATCGTGCATAGAGTTGGTGGGCGGGCTCAACCTAAAGACGGCACACTTGCGACTGTTTTGCATTAATTCTCTGCTTCTTAGAAACAAATTAGATGGCGGCTGCTGACACACACACACACACACACACACACACACACACACACACACACACACACACACACACACACACACACACACACACACACACACACACACACACACACACACACACACACACACACACACACACACACACACACACACACAAGGCCCCAGGGTTTGGCATCCAGCTGAGTGTGTGTTTTTCAGGTCATCACTTAAAAGATGATTCAGCCTAATCTCCCGATCCCTCTGGCCTTCTACTTTCTCTCTCAATTTCTAATCCTGCTTTCTCTCTCCCGGTCTGGCGTTGCCCATTGGCTACCATCACCTCCTTTATCTCTTCTCTAACCCTAAGCTTGCTTGGCTATCTCTGCATCCCTCTACCTTGCTCTCTCTCCCCCCTCTATCTTTGTCTCTCTCTCCCTCGTTGTTTCTGTCTTCATTTCACCCCCGCTCCATATTCTATTTTTTATCATTCCTTATCTATCAGCCACAGGCCGAGGGGACGGGAGAGGCTTAGGGAATGGAGAGCACCGGGTTCTGATGCCGCACGTTGTGATTGGCGATAACACCATGGGAGAAAACCTTGCACATGGCCCTTTGACTCTGACCGCGGTAATTCAGACTTGTGAAGAGTCACTCTTTTTTTCAACCCACTTTGAGCTCCTTCCTTTTTTGTGGGACACATCTGAGCGATGACCCTGTATGGACATGTATGTTCATGTTCCAAAATGCCAGTTGGGAGCTTGGGAGCATGACCACTTTGTCTAGCTCTGACTTAAAGGAGCATTCGTGGAATATTGAAATTGATTTGAAATGTACTGTATTTGCACTGCATTCGGTATGTTTTTATCCAGAAGAACAACTGTTCTTGACTTCTGTGATGACTCCGATGCGATGGAGAGAAGTTTAAACAAATTTTGAGTTGTGAGACTGAGACACCCGGGGATACTGTCACATACTGTATGACAATATTTTACTTCAATCTCTTATGCCCTCATCCAGTTTCTTACAAAGTTGGAATCAGATGTTTTATAACTTAAAAAAAAAAGAAAAAAGACATGTCATTGATTTGTATTGAAATGGTGGAAAAGACAGCCGATAAGGAGCAACACTGGAATTCTTTTGGAGTTGTGTTTCTGGCCATCTGATGAATGTCAGTCCAATATTCACGCTGTTCTTTTAGGGAAATTCCGGCTCCTTAGCTGCTAAATGCTCCACTAACTGTGGAAGGCAGGTAGCATGCAGTTCTTCTTTGGAACAGTAAAGTCGTGGACTACAAAACCAACACAGTGTGCTGAAAGACACTGTACAGCTCTGTAGAGATGAGAGCAACTGCAGATTTGGGTGATATTCTCTGGTTTCATCACCATGATTGGTGACTGCTTAAAGTAGACATGTGATCCATTGTTAGTGTGGAAATATTTACAGCCTCTTTAAGGACAGTTGTTGCATGCATGATGTCTACTTTACATCTGCACTCGTCTAGCAAAAATGCACATGTGCAGTGCCGCTGTGTGTCCTGAGGTCTGGTACCGGTGGAGTAGACCTAAGCAGCTCTATATCTGCCGCTCCAGGAAGCGGTCTGCTCTCAAGCCGTGTATGTATTTGCAAAGAACAGGATCTACTCCACACACTGTCTCAACCCTTGCAAGTGACACCAGAAGATATGAGAAAAGCTGAAGTGGGGGTGTTCATTTTGTGTCCTGAGGTATGCATGTGATGGTAGCCTAAGGCACAGAGGCAAATTGTGTGGTGTTTGTTCTTTGAAAACTCTAGCACACACAAGCCTGCTCTCTCTGTCTCTTCTGTCAGCAGACCTCAGCTGTGTCTAGAGGATGAGAGTTGGAAAAACACCAGGGACTCCTGTGGCTACCTGCTGTTTCCGTAGAAACACAGCCTGCATGGCACCTCTACTTCAGCACAGCTGGAGGTTTGTGAGTGTATGCGTGTGTGTGCATGTGTGTGAGTGCTCTTTCAGCTGACTTTGTAAGTACGCTGTAACAGACAATAGCTTTTCATTTCACGGAATCTATTCATACAAAATGAGAGAGAGGGCGAAGGGAAGTTGCATGAGTTGGATTCAGAGATCGATCGTGGTAACTAGAACTGGGAGAAGGACTGTTGGGAGCAACATATCACAGACCTTTAACCCTTTGAGCCCACCCTGGGCTACTTTGGTAAGGTTTCTCGTTTCACAGAACGTTTTATGCAATTTAAGATGTTTGTGTTTTTTAGCCTGTGTGTGACATCATGAACAGATAGACAAGAGTGTCAGTGTCCCAGGAACACATGAATCATGCTGATGGGACAACATTTCTTTTAAAATGTATTTAGAGTGTAAATTTAGTTTCATGCATTTTCTCACTTGTTCTCCTTTCAATCAGAGATCAAGACATTTTTGGCATTAAGGTTCCCACCATGCTTTGAGTAAAGCAAAAAAGAAGTGCAAGGTTGTCAGTCAGCTGTTAGCTACAAATGAGCCCCATTTCTAGCCTAGATTTCTTTACAGTTAGGCGAATCTGCACCATGTTGTCGTGCTGTATTAGCTGCTAGCGCCTCCCCTTAGCGTTGTAAACATGGACAAATAGACAAACGATCAAATGGATTCATTTTGAATCTGAAGAAATTGTCCAAATTTGACGATTAACACACACACACACACAAGTTTGATTTAAGTTGAAAGGTGTGAAATAATTGATGCAAAATGGAGCTGGAGCCAAGGGTTCGCCTGCATGAGACATAAGACAGCTCAGTGTTGAGCAGCAAATAAAGTCACCCACATCTTCTATTCCCAGTGTACAACACACACATAATGATTGATTGACATGCATCACACACACACCTGCAGGTAGTGGAAGGTCCTTTCCTTCAACTTATTCTCCAGGGGCACAAGGGCTTTCTCGTAGCCTCCTCCCCTGGTGGAAGGGTACACCTCTCTGGCCTGACTCACTGTCATGGCTGACCAGGTGCTCCTTTTCAGGGAGTGGCCGTGGGGCCCGTGGTGTCCCCCACCTTCATTCCCAGTCAAAGCCAATGTGGTGCAGGCAATGCACTCCCCAGGTCCTGGCCCCCCACGTCCACCACCACCACCACCACTACTACGCTCCTTGGGCCTCTTCATGGTGAGCTCCTGGATGGCTGCATCCAGGCTCTCGTGTCCGCTGGGATACCCCCGTCTGCCCCCACTGACCAGGAAGCTGCTGTCGCTGTCCAGGTTGTCGTCAGAGCTCCACCAGCCTGCCGTCCTGCTGCGGTGGCGTCTGCCCGACTCGTGCCGCGAGTCTCCGCTCTTGCTTCGCTCTCGAGACTTGGTCCTCCTGGTAGAGCGAGGCTGGTGACCTGAATAGTGGCCTCCGCCATCCTCCCCTCCACTCCTGTGGCCTCCTCCTCTCTCGCCACGGTAGTCCCCGGCTCCTCTCGTGCCATTGTACTCCCGTTTGGCCGGTGCCTCCAGGGAATGGGACTTGGCAAAAAGGCGCTGCACAGAGTTGACCAGGTGGCGGATCCGCGATGGGCTCTCGCTGCGCGGCTCAGCACCCCCACTAGCGGCGCGCTGGTACTGCAGTGTGTGGAAGCCATCAGGATGAAAGGGCACCTGCTTCTCAAACTGGTCTATCAGGTTCGGGGGAATGCGGTGCATCTTCCCACCGTGGCCTGAGGACAGGCACTCTTCGCAAGAGTCAAACGACTGGAGAGGTGGGTGCTGGTTGGGGTGGGAGCGGGGGAATGTTCCCCCTACCGAGTGGCTATGGGAGTGGGAGTGGGAATGGTGTCTCTCCAGTGCCAGGGCCTCAGCCGGACCTCCTGGAGTGTAATAGTGGCCATCGCTCTGACCCTGGTAGTATTCTCTGGCTGGGCCGTCACTGGCCTCGGGCGTGCAGTGGCAGGAGCCTCCTCCACCACCACCGGAGGAATGCTGGGACATGCTACGACTGACATGGTACCCTTTCACAGGCGCCGGGCCGTGGTGGGCCGTCCGGGCCGAAAGGGGGCGCTGTGGGCGTGACAGGGCTGCACCGGTCTCACCTGGAGGCACAGAAAGAGTAACAATCATATATGTTAAAAATTGTATCCGGTGGGATATGATATCCCTATGAGTAGGGGGGTGCTATATCTTTGCAATTTTAATAATATCAAAATAAGGGCAAAAGACCAGTATCTGATTAAGATACTGTTAATAGCTAGCAAGAAAGCTTTTACGAGGAAATGGGGAAAGGCAGATCCCCCTTGTCAAGAACAATGGACTGGAATAATAGAAGAAATCCACATTATGGAAAAACTGACACATCGTTTGAGACTTCAGCAAAAACAAATGGAAGAGAAATGGAAGAAATGGACAACATTCAAGACAAAAGTCAGCAACAAGAAATAAAGAACTAGACAAACTAGATGGAACTAAGGTCAAATAGAGGAACAGCTCCCAAGCCAAAGTTTTATGTTATGTTATGTTGATTGTAAAGTGTTCATGTATATTGTATATGTAAGCAAAAATGGAAAAAACTAATAAAAAATTGTATCCAGGGAAACAGGGGTGAACACATTATCAAATAATTGAATCAAGGGTTCAGTGATGCATTCAGTAATATTTTACTGTCTCATTACACTTAATAACTGTGAGATGATGAGTAGGTGTCACGGATCACTTCAGTGACTCTTCTGTTACCTCAATAGCTGCTGCGATTTCAAGCTTTCTAAACAAGTGAAATAATACACACTTAAGTCTGTGTTGTGTGAAAACAGTGGTATAATCCTTTAATAATATGATTCTGAGCACGTACAGGTATAAATAACTTATGATTGAAATCTGCACTGCATGTGTTTGTGAAGAACAAAGGTGGGAGGTATAGTTTAAGAGTAATTCAGACTTAGAAATGATTCACAACCAAAAATAAACAGACTTTGTAGATGGATGTCCAGATTGTTTTCTCTCTTTCATCAAGAAGCCTGTTAAATTGAAAGTGAAAATGTTCTTTTCTTTTTCGGATTAACATTTTTATTGATGTTGCGGTTCATTTTTTACCCAACCAAAGGCAAACAAGAAGAATAGTGAGCAGTTATCCTGCAGCTATCTTCCCCTCATTCAGAAGGCTGCTAGGCTGATAAATCAAGAATATTATTTCTTTCTTTCTCACAATGTCTCTTCGGTTTCTGCCTGGTACTCCCATTTTGCATTCTCGCTGCTCCATGTTTATTGTTATAATCATCAGCCAATGTGCTCCTTGTTGTCTTTTTCCTCCATCCATGCCCACAGGAAGTCTGGGAGCATTCACATGATGTACAGCTGATTTATCGATTACCTGCATCCTACTACAGGGGAGACGGAGAGCATCCAAGTGAATTCACAAACCTCTGTGCTATCAGCTACAGGGTGAATTCTCTGTGTGAGTACCAGCTGAACTAAAACACCATTTACAATATGCAGGTGACCAGGAAGGAACCAACCCTGCCTTTGCTTTGAAAGAACAAAAAGTGCACAAGAGGATGGGATCTTCTCCACAAAACAAACAAAATCAATACACCTTTCAAAGCTGCAGCAACAGTGGGGTACAATGGAAACCTCATCACCCACACATTCTGGTTGCTGTAAGTAAAAGTAAACAAAAGACAACAGCCTATCTGTGTCCTACCTTTCCTTTCAGCACATGGAAATCAACTGAGACTCCATATGTGGTGATCATGTGTTTCATTGGACTGGCATTAATTGCTGCTGCAGTAATCTCATCCTCTATTAACCATGTTGCTCACTAACTACATAATGAATCAAGGGCATGCGACCTGCTTATAATGCACAAAAGCATTTTCAGTCACTTCAAGATTTGATTAAACTGAGATGAAATGACTCGCCGCTCGGCTGGATGGGTTTCACCGAGCTCCTAGAGTCTATTTACGCTCGTGTTGGTCGGCTTCTCACACAGAGATGAGAGATAGGGGACAGATGCTGGGATAATCATTAAATAGAGCGTGGCCTGTTTGCCTTGATTGGCTGAATGAGAGCTGCCATCCATGCTCACCCATATTCAGCCGTGGCATTGGTGTAGCCGTGACAACGGGCCTCTCGAAGTCAACACCCCACCGTGGACAGATTTTTGACAGCCGTGGCACCTGGGTGGAAGGGACCGCTTTTTCTTTGCAGGCGAGGCAGAGCTAGGACTCACCTAATTTAGAAGTGTACTACAGTTGTCTCCTAGCAACACCAAATGTTAGTCAAGCGTCATAGCAAGAGCCCACCCGGACATCTGAAGTTCAGATATAGTTTCCATAAATATGCCAAAGTTTTATCAATTTTTTCGGCATCATAGTTTATATTTCCTTGCACGAAAAGTGAGGAAATGTCCATTTTTAATAATAAAACAATAAAAATAATAATGTATACTTTATTAATCTTGCAAGGGGAAATTACAATTTACACTCTGTTGTTGTTACACACATTACACACAGGCCGGAATAACACACACATGCTCACTACCTATACATGCACTAAACCGAGAGGTGTGAGAGTGCCCGTGGAAAGGCTCCCCGAGCAGTTGGGGCTTTGGTGCCTTGCTCATGGACACCTCGGCAGTGCCCAGGGGGTGACCTGGCACCTCTCCAGCTACCAGTCTACAGTTTGACTTTAAAATTCTTAGAAATAAAGAAGCAAAATAAATAAAGATAGGATACATGTACATCGCAAATAAGCTGATGAGATGGATATTTTTTTGCATGTGCGTGTCCCTGTTTATGAATAGAAGCAAAGTGAGCAGCGCTGCTCTGCCTGGAGGAGTAAATTAATCCATGATCTTTTTTTTATCAAGTCTTTGGCTTTGGAGCGGGCTGCTGGTTAGGAGCTGTCAGTCACAGTGACACCCAAGCACTCATGCCCCGACGTGTTGTTGCGCTAGCGCAGGTTAAAAAAAATAAAAAATAGACACCCATGTGCAGACAGACATTTGAAAAGATATAGAGAGGTAGAAAAGACGCAGCTGAACGTAGGCTGTCTCTTTTCTTTCTTTCCTTCCCTCGATCCATCTCTCCACATGTCTCCCTCTCCTCTCCGTCTCTCCTCCTGACCTACTTCTATCCATCCTCCAGTCATGTCTCTCCCTCCCTACGCTCTCCTCCTTTCTTTTTTTTTCTTTTCTTCTTCTTTACCTTGTCGGTCTGTGTGGCTCTGTCAGCACTTCTCTGTGTGGAGTTAATACAAAGTTTGTTTCCATTCTTCATCTCCTGGCTTCTACTGATCTATCTGTCGTCCACCGGTGGGCTCTCTGCTTCGTTTCTTGTTAGATATTTAAAGTATTAAGTACACACTTTCTATACACCAAATAATAGGACATTGTTACGTTTTTTTGTGTGTTTCAGGGATCCCTTCAAATCTGATTGATACCTCTTTCCCTTTTCGCACTCCACACATATTTTTGTTTCATTTCCTATATTTCAATCCCTCTTTGGAAAACTCTCTTCCCCCTCCTCTTTGTGTAGGCAGGAATATTGTTCAGCTGCACAAGATTTGGAGCTGTACAACACGCTGTCATTGTTTAACACTGCTTGAAATCAACCTGATTGTTACATAGGCTTCAGTCTGGAGCTGCTTCTTTTGAAACATTTATGCGATCATGGCAGCTGCTCTGACCCACTTTGCCGACAGCTGAGTCTGCCCTCGCTCTGCCATCCCTGGGAGCTGGGGGGTCACAGTGGGTTTCACGTCCATGAGATCCTGTAAATTCAACAACTGAAAAACCATAATGATAACTGCGTTTTTGTACATTTTTCCTCACTCATGGGAAATGTGTCATGAGTCTGGTTCAATGTGTAATTTTCTTGATTCATTGTTGGTTTGTGTGCCGAGAGGAAGCTGCACATTCCCCTCATCTTCCTCTCATCATCTCATCTGGTCAACATTTACATGTGCTGGGAATGTTTAAGAAAGGCTTTTAATTACTTGTGTGTAGTCTTTCTGCCCACACTGGCTTTCTGTAGGGGCACGTTAATTCCCTGACCTGCTGGACCAAACTAATAATAATAAAAGCAAAACAAGAATAACAAATAAAGTAAACCTTTAACAATATACAAATTATCATAAAGAACATGAATAAATGTGACATGTCCAGAAAGGATAAAAAAGAAGTTTACACTTATATGGGCCTACCTCTTAACAATGAATGCAATATTTATCACATCTACGACTCACAAACCACCACTCAATCATTTATAACTGAAACAATTAACTCAAATTCATCCCACCAATCCTTCCTCGTCCCTACACATCTCAAACCGTGTTTTTGTACATCTAGAGCATTTGAATTGACGTATAGGTGGACTTTGTTTATTAACCCTCCTCTTTCCACAAGTTTCTATATCTAAAATATGGGTTTCTTGCAACCAAATTGTCAAAGAAAATAATGTGGATGGGTCCATGTAACGCGCTTCACAGGTAGTACAAATGATCAATTTAGTACTTTCATTCAATTTGGTTGTTTAATTCAATTGTATAGCATTTGAAAAAGAAAATGATAAAAGAACGTTGAAAAAAGTGACAAATATGTCGGGAAAAGCTTAAAGAATATCAGAAAAAGTGTCAAGAACAGTGAAAAAAAGTGAAAAGAAAAACATCTGGAAAAGCAACAAAAGTGTTGAAAAAGATGACCAAAACGTGTTTTTTTTTATTTTTTTTGAGGCAAAAAACAAAAGGTTTTCATCGACCGGGAAGACAACGTTAAAACTATTCCACAAATTCCCGCCCCAAGTAAAACTACACATAACCTTCATAGTGATACAAATAATAACCCCTCTCTCAGTCTAATATATATGGGATATGTTCTTTATGTTACTAATTCTTTTTAAGAAGAAAATGTTCTGCTGTAATGGGACTGTTTGGGTGTCTGTTGTTGTTTTTTCACATTACACATTACAGCATATGCCGTAACAGATTTTAGTGGACAGAAACCTTCATGTGATTGGAAGTGACTAGTCAGCTGTAAACAAGCCAGTGATCGTGAAGCATCAATGCACCAGCGGATGATGAAAGGTCTCCCTTCCAGAAAATGACAAACTATTGTAAAATATTGAGACTGTTCTCCCCCTAAAAATGGTCCCCAGTCTGTTAATATTAATGGACAGAGCGTGTGTGACGTCCCCCACTGGTTTGTGGAGATCTGATATGAGGCGTCTAGTTTGCCGTTATGTGCGCAGCCATCCAGGTTGCGGATTTGACGATGATTTTAGACGAGAGGGAGGAGCCAAGTTACCTTCCACACTTTCACTGGCAACAGAATCCTAGCCACGCCCTAAAACACCCCCTGCTTCATCGCCAATTTTAAAATCAACGAGACCATAGTACATTCATCATTCTGTGTTGCAGAAGACTTCAAACCAGCAATTGAGAAAAAATGTTTGAATGAATGGGCTCCTTTCTCTTCTACAGAATTATTATGAAAGGTGCTCTAAACGCATGTTTTAAGTTGGAACATTTGTTGTCATATTCAGTAAACATCTCCTCACTATCTGCAAGCTGCCTGTCCCAAGAACACACTGTATAAAACATCTTCCTATATATGCAAGCTGCCTGTCCCAAGAACACACTGTAAAACACATCTTCCTATATATGCTAGCTGCATGTCCCTAGAACACACTGTAAAAAACATCTTCCTAGATATGCAAGCTGCCTGTTCCCAGAACACACTGTAAAAAACATCTCACTATCTGCAAGTTGCCTGACCCAAGGACACACTGTAAAAAACATCTTCCTATATATGCTAGCTGCCCATCCCCAGAAAAGACTGTAAAAAACATCTTCCTATATATGCTAGCTGCCTATCCCCAGAACACACTGTAAAAAACATCTTCCTAGATATGCAAGCTGCCTGTTCCCAGAACACACTGTAAAAAACATCTCACTATCTGCAAGTTGCCTGACCCAAGGACACACTGTAAAAAACATCTTCCTATATATGCTAGCTGCCCGTCCCCAGAAAAGACTGTAAAAAACATCTTCCGACATATGCGAGCTGTATGTTCCCAGAACACACTGTAAAAAACATCTTCCTATCTGCAAGCTGCCTGTCCCAAGAACACGATGTAAAAAACAGATTTCCCACTGGGGTCAGAAAGCACAGGGGAGACCCTTTGTTTCTCTCACTATGACTCCAGAGTCTGTACTCGCTCCAAAGCTAATCTCTGTCACTCTGTCACTCATCCCTTGCTCTTTCACCCACACACACACACACACACACACGCACGCCGTCACGAAACATCAGGCCACTTACATAGGCTATTGCGAAAGCTGTGTGTGGAGGCCTCCACACAACCATAAAAGGTTAATACCGTGTTTGAAACTGCGACCATTGCGTTCTCCGGTTTTAATATGAGGACAAAAAACGTCTTATTTCCTGCTATTGCTAGGGGCACTTATTTATGAAAGGCTCCGGTGGTTCGGATTACAGGAATTAATAATCCATATCTCCCGCGGTGTCGTGGATGACCGTGACCGGAGGTGAAAGGGGATGAAGATGGTTGCATGTTTTGCGTGAAATGACAACTGACCGCAGCAGAGAGAAGAACAGATGTAAACAGGTATGCCATGCTGTGATTAGCTTGTGGAATTCATGGCCAATTCTGTTTGGTTTAACAAAAAAAAAAACGCCCTGATTGAGATCTAATCAGTTTAGGGAGAGAGAGAGTGTGAGTGAGTGGGAAGTCTTCCTGAAAGAATTAACGCCGAGCTTCATTAGATGAAGAAATATTGGCTTCAATGGAATAGTTCAACATTTTGGGAAATGTGCTTATTTGCTTTTTTTGCCAAGCATTAATTAAGAAGATTGATACCCCTCTCATGTCTGTACGGGAAATATGCAGGCCTGTCTCCTAAATACTAAATTCCCATACAAGGAGACATCATTCTCAATCATGTTTCGAGGAAAATGCTTTTTTTTTTCTTCTTCTGGATGAAGTTTGTCTTTGGCGCATCACCAATACGTTTCTAATCAGTCTAACTACATTGGTTGGGTCAGACAAACCAACAGGACTTTCATCCAGGAAGCTGTTGTTTGTTTCCTGTGTGAAACCAAAAGTCAACACCGACTACATTGCACGTGTTGTTTTCGTATGTTAACCCTAACCCTTGGTCAGGGACTCTTCGTGTCAGATACCTTCGCAAAAATCCCCTATTAGAGTCTGAACATAAATAAATACATGTCCGGAAAGAAGTAAACAATTAACCTTAACAATTAACACAATATGCATCATGTATATGACTTGCAAACAGCCATTCAATCAGATATAACTGAAACAATTAACTCACATTCATCCCACCAATCCTTCCACATCCCAACATCTTAAAACATTTGTTTGTGCATCTACAGTATTTGAATTGATTTATATGTGGACATTTCAAAAATTCACCCCACAAGTGATATGAACTTTATCATTAAGTCTGTTTAGGATGCACCGGGTAGAGCTGTGGCACGACTGCTGCGCTGTAAGGTGAAGTATAGTATTGAGAGCGACAACTGTAGGGAGTAAATCTGGTTATCACCAGACCAAGCTCAATCTTTTAAAGGTCCCATGGCATGAAAATTACACTTCCTGAGGTTTTTTAATATGAGTTCCCTGCCTATGGTCCCCCAGTAGCTAGAAACGACGATAGGTGTAAACCGAGCCCTGGAAATCCCGCTCTGCCTTTGAGAAAAGGAAAGCTCAGATGGGCTGATCTGGAATCTTGCCCCTTATTAGGTCATAAGGAGCAAGGGTACCTCCCCTCTCTCTGCTTCGCCTGCCCAGAGAAGTTGACCCACCCATGAGAGAGAGAGAAACCATGGCTTTCAAACGAGCAAAGTGGCAGTTGGTCAAGACCACACCCCCAGCCTTCACTTTGACCCCCTCCCCCCCAAAAGCTACACACAGAGCAATGGCGCATACTAAGTAAAGCTCATTGTGGGACTGGCTCTAGTGGCTGTAATTCTGCATAATGGCTGAATTTCGGGAAAGAGGCTTCAGAGACGCTATTAGGGGACCACTAAGGCCTATAGAAAAGCATCCAAAAAGCCCCATGTCATGGGACCTTTAAGACTGAACATTACTCTGTATGTTATTGCACAATAGGTGTGATCAACTGGCATGGTTCAAATCACTGTACGCAATTGGGTAGTCCTTCAACCAATCAGACCGATGAGCCGGGTGGCGTGCTTACCAGAGCTGTAGTAATGCAAACACATTCTTCTTTTGTAGGATTTTTTCCAGGACACATTTCTGTTCCGTTTTCAGAGAAAACTTTACTTTGAAATCTTTTTAAACAGCAGCGTCAGCAGCATCAATGAGTTGCTGCGATTCGGTGGCTGTCATGTTGAATGTAAACAAAAACCTGGTTGCCGTCGCTTCTGTCATCGTGTCATCACGCCAAAAGCGCATCAGGTGGATATGCCAGTTTGTGATTGGTCCCCGCGGATTTGTAACAGAAGCAGTTTATCCAGTCTAGTAGAGAGTAGTATAAGAGACCTAAGAATCGCGTAAGGAGGCTGTTTGGGGTGGTGGATGGGTCAAACAACAGAGGACTTTCAGGTGGGAGACACCTACAGTCTTTTCCTAAACCTACCTATCTCGTTGTCCCTCGTGTCACTTAAACGTTAACACCAACAACCTTTCTGTAACCCTAACTAAGTGGTTTTACCCTGCACATTGAAAAATGACCCATACCCAAACGCCAAAAAAAGTGATGCCATGAGTCCCGACAAAGCACATTGGGAAAAAAAGCATATTTATTTTAACCTAAACAAAGATCTTTTTCTAAACTGAAACAAGTAGTTTACTTTCCTTACAAGGTTACCCAAGCCCAAGAAATATCCTGCCACATAAACCCCTTTTCTTTACCATCTGTACGATAGTAATGTATTACATGTATTACTTTAAAGAGGGTTTTATTTTGCTACCAGAGTGGGAGACAACAGCAGACAATCATTTGGACAAGGCAGCTACAGTCTTGGCTTTATTGAAATGGGCTAACGCTGGAAGGCAGTGGGTATTGTGTGCCTAAAAACTGCCTTTGTTTGACTGCAGATACAATGAACGAAGATACAGCATGCTCAGAGCCAGATATTTCGACTCATTTGAAAATACAAGGATTGGAACTGCACAGAGCTCTTATACAATTGTAGTCGAACAATGGAAAAGTTTTCATTTGTCTGGTATCGGTCCATATGTGCCTAGTACAGTAGACTTCACAGATGCTATTAACCACCGGAGCTGTGCACACCAGTAATGGGAAGCGGGACAGACAATAGTAGAGTGTATGAAAATGAGGATGGAAATAATAGAGGATTGGCTCAGCTGTGTGTTGGCCTGCTCTTCCTTCTTTGCTAGCTACAGAGACATGCATGCTGGGAAACTGGCAGAAGGACTGATTTGCTCTTCCCAGCTTTTAGCCATGAATGATCTATTTTCACACTGCCTTCTCTGAAATGCACAAACACACACCACACACTACTCTGGCAGCCGGGTGACTGCCGTAGCTAACCCATCATGGTCCAGAAAGATTTAAGGATGATGGGTAAGATGGAACATTTCAAGGCTGACCCGCGGAAGAGGCCCCACCCTGTAAAATATGACTGCAGGGCCAGATGGCTGCAATTCTGAACAAAAGCTAATGGCTTTGGGTTTGAAGAAATGCTAGGCACCTACTGGCCTAATACATGCTTTCAAATCCATTTATGTATAAAGATGTTGTAGCTGCACACTTTCAGGTGGGAAGTGGCAGGAGTTAATACACAAAAATGGTAGTGCAGATGGATGCAGTGCACCTGCAAGCTCAAGATGCCTGTGCACTCACACGCACACTTTGAAAATAAAAAGGTTTTGGTAATGGTGGTTGAAAATGTGAATGAATGTAGCTTGAGATGAGGAGCAGAGAATGGTGAGAGAGGAGGAAAATGTAGCAGAAATGCACAAAAGACAAAGAGGAAATATTGGAGACAGAATGGGAGAAAGAGAGATGATGGCCCCAGCACAGGGGAAATATGCTCCCATCATGAGGGCAAAATTGAAAAGTGCCTAGGGGACAATTCCTATATCTTGCTCTCCTAGTCTCCTCCTCCTCTTGCCCTGTTTTCCCATCTCTCATTATTCCCATATTCTCCAGCACAACCTGCTTTTTCCCTCCTCCTATCTCACATTCCTTTACCCTCAGTCCCTCTCTAACACTTAGCAGAAACAACTCTGGAGGAGTTTAACAAGTCTGAAGTTTACATGACCTGTAAGGTATGTTTCAATTTTTTTTTTGAAATTCACTTCAAATTCAAGTTAGATTTTTTGAAACTTACATTTTTTCCTTAGAATATTTGCTTGTCGTGACCCAATACCTGTGCAAGACCACAATGCCTTCAAGGTAGCACCATAATACCGGTGTATGTATCTTTTGCTAGCTCTGGTGACTCCAGCCCTGTCTCCCTAGCAGAAGCAGGGAAAGCTAAGCTACTGCAAGCTAGTTGTTGAGTTTCCTTTCAACAAAATGCTCTCTGTAAAACAGTGTTACACGTGCTTAGGGTTTTTATTGGGAAACGTCCGAACTCAAAGAGTGTCTCTGGTAAACGCTGCCTTTGACAAGGGTGAAGCGAGTAATTACATTTGCCCTCCATATCGTTCGACCAGCAGCGTCTGTGTAAGCAAACAACACAATGTAATTGGTTGATGTCTTTATTCACTTTGCGAAAGCTCCAAAAATCAACCTGGTTTTAAAAACAGATGACACTGATTTATCACTGTGTAATATACACGTTCTGTGTAAAAGTACTCGTGATAAAAACAACAGTTCAACTATTAAACTGACTAAAAGATAGGAAGAATCCACCATAGCATAAAAGGGGCTCTTAAGTCTTAAGACTTAAGAAAACTTGATACGATGCACAGCAGTCTCCAATGTCAGAATCAAACAGCACTGGTGCGCCAATACATCAACCCCTTCCTCCTCTCTAAGAGATTTTGTGGCACTTCAACAACAACAAACTACTAATATTCTGGCACATAGTGAAGGCCCGTATCAAAATTTATTCTGTGTATTCAAAACATTTAGCCAACATTCCCTAGCTTGATCTAATTAACATGATGAAGAAGACATTTAGCATAAAGCTGCATGTTTAAAGGCTGAGAAGGCTGTGACTTAATGAGAGGGAAAATACCAAAACCATTTAGCACAGTGCTGTTATCTTGTAATTGGCCTGCCTTTTCACACTTTCAACATGTGAGGACATTGCTGATGATATAAGACGGGGTCAAACAGAGATCAAAAGCAATAAGAGAATATCACAATGGACATTCAGAGAGTAGGTCATTAAACATTACACCCTAACCTTCGAGTTATGGTCATTCAACATACACATAGTCTCACATCCTGTTCTCACTCATGCACTGTACACACTTTTCTGTAAAATACAGAAGCTAAGTGTACCCTCTTTCCTTCTTCCTTTTGGCATATGTCTCTTTTTTGTGTCCTCCTCTCCTCCATCCACGTCCTCTCTCTCTCAGCTTTCAATACTATTGATCACCACATCATACATAGACAGGCTCACAGAATGGGTGGGCACCTCTGGGAAAGCCCTTGAATGGTTTTCTTCATATTTGGTAGGTAGGAATCTTTCTATGGCTGTTGGCCATTATACTGTATGTCTGAGTTTGCTGCCTTGTAATGTGGGGTGCCCCAGGGTTCGGTTCTGGGACCAATTTTATTCTCCTTCATATGCTTCCTCTTGGGCACATAATCGGTAAATTTAAAGTTAGTTCATGTCACTGCTATGCAGATGACATTCAACTGTGTTTATCTTTCAAACCCGACAAGACTGATAATTTAAATCTTTTACAGGACTTGATGATCAGTACGTTTCTCCAGTTAAATGCCGAAAAAATTGAGTTTTTTTATTGTTGCAGCGGACAGCATTGTTTCTGAGGTTGCAAGCAGTAATGGGTCACTAAACTCCAATGTGTGTTCCAGCCTAAGGCATCTTAGTGTGACTTTAGATCAGGCTAAGAGCCTTGACAAACAAGTCAAGCCCTTAACCTGCACTTTTTTCCACCTCAGAAAAATTGTAAAACTCAAACGTGTTGTATCCTTCATTGTTTTGGAAAAGATCATACATGCCTTTGTCGTGTTCAGATTACTGTAATTATCTTTTTGCTTGCCTCAGTAAATCATTTGTAGATAGTTTATAATTGGTCAATATGCTGCTGCTAGGCTGTTGAAAAAGACAGGGAGGTCATGTCACATTACCCCCTATCCAGGCCTCTTTGTACTGACTACCTGTTACACTCAGGATCCAGTTTAAGATTAAGATTGTAATTACATACAGAGCCATCATGGTCAGTCCCCGGTCTACATTGGTGATCTGCTTCACCCTTATATTGTCAGCAGATCTTTGAGCTCACGGTTTACAAAGCTGAAACTATTAACTAATAACTCAAGCTACTGTTGATGTGTAATCTCAGCTTGTGTCCTGATGCTTTCTGCAGCTACACATGGCATACAAAAAAAGCTTATATTTCTGATCTAGCTGCATGTATGGTGTCTTTTTGATTGCATATTTTGTATATTTTAACCATATTTGTTTTGTTTTTTCTTCCTGCCATGGTCTAAAATCACCTTGCCAAAGGACTACAGTTGAAAATGAGCGAACTGGCTAACACTGGCACATTTACAGAAAGGTTGATTAATGTACGTTGTCCTTTATAAATCAAAATACAATACTGAAAGTGACAGAGCTTTTGAAACAGATGCTCCTAGACTGTGGAACGCTTCGCCACATGTTTTAAAAGTGACGGCATCTGTTGAAATCTTTAAAAGGACACATCCTTTTAGTCAGGCGTTTGTCTCGCCACATTGTTGACTGTATTGACTTTTTACGCTTTCATGTTTTATTATGATTTACTGTGATTTATGGTGCTTTTTATGATTATCGATTTGTTTTAATGTATTTATTTTGCGTTGTGACTCTGTCTGTGTTAAGTGCTATATAAATAAACTTGACCTACTTACTTGTCTTTACTTGTCACTTCATAACTCTTTCCTTCTGTCTGCCCTTCGCTCACTCTCTCTGCCACTCTCTCAACATGTCGTTTCTCCTTCTCTTGCGGTCTCTGTCTCTTTAGTTGCTGGTTAAATGTTGTATTACAAACTCTCCTGACAGAAAATCAAAGGTAGATGCAAAAAACCACAGCTCAGAGGAACCAACACACACACACACACACACACACACACACACACACACACACACACACACACACACACACACACACACACACACACACACACACACACACACACACACACACACACACACACACACACACACACACACACACACACACACACACGTCAATGCCTCTGAAATGACTTTTAAAACCCTCTGTTTTTCATCTTATTGGGATGTCTTACTTGAAATTTATCCATAGTCATAAACTAATATTATTTTATAACAACTGTTGTTAATGGACCTCCATGAGCCAAACAACTGTTTCCTAGATAAGAATGAAGCTACAGAAACTCAAACATTAAGAATGTTCTGGAAAAGAAAATACAGCAGGACGCACTTAAGAGCAAAGTTGAAATCAGAAAAAGAGGTTACTCACAAACTAGCATTATGCCGTGTGACAGATCGCTCCACTTTTAATTCACGACTTTATCAGTTTGGAGACGGATTCCCAGCACGCGGTCACTTCTAACTCCTCCAAATGCTGCACATATACATGGATACCGGCTGCAGCTGTGTCCACAGATGCAAATCACAGATAGAGGCAGAGGGATGGACACACACACACACATCACACATCCACACGTTTAACCAGCTGAACGTAGTGTTGCTAGGTTACTTGGTGAAATAGGTTACTACATATTTGCATACATCTCACATGGATGTTCATACACAGACAGACAGACAGACAGACAGACAGACAGAGAGAGAGAGAAAATAAAAAAAGTATAGTATGTCTACAGGGATGAGTAATTCCAAAGGTGCAATGCAGCACGATTATAGGGCTTATTTGTGTGTTTAGTTGAATATGTCTAAAATACAAGCAGGTTTGAAATGCAAAATAAAGTGTACATGCAAAATGGATATGTGCTTTTGCATAATGTATGTGTGTGTATGGTTGCTTGTGCTGGTGCTTTGATGTGGGATTGCCTGGTTCAGTGGCTTTGAGGGCTAAGCCAATACAGAGGTGGGCCAACTCCTTTGCTTTCTTCTGCTTTGCTTTTCAATCCTTTCTTTGATTCTCCTCTCCTCTCCTCTCCTCTCTTCTCCTCATGCCCATCACACTTTTCCTCCCTCCTTTCAGTCTCCTTCTCTTCTCCTCCCTGCAACACCTCGTTAAAGCAAACTAGTATCAATGCTAAAACTACAGCACCCGCCTGGAGAACTCTAATATTGAACAGACGGAGGAGGCTTAATAACACTCAATCTCATTAAGGTGCAAAAGAAAAAAGTTTAGCAGTAATCTCGACTAAACAGGAAGTGTTTACATCCTTTAGTTAAAAGGCAGGCTCAGTGTCCACTGCTTCACATGCTGCCTACATTAATAGCTGGACGGATTGTACACATGCACAACACACACAGCCTCCCATCGATACACAAAAAAAAATGAAAACCGTGTCATGCTAAAAGTTGTTCTAATACTTCAAGCAATGGAAACACAGCAGGTGAGAAGTGACCGGAATTGAAAATGCTACTACTACTGTGTGTGAAGTGTGGCGCTCTAAAGGTTTGATGTGACTTGACTTTGAAAGCAAAAATGTCTAATAATTCATATTTTAATCCTCCCACGTTCTGACCTTGTAAAATCCCTGAATAATATGCAGGACTAAGCAGGCATTCAGATGAGAGTCCAGTTAAAGTAACAGATTCATATTATCAAAGGCATTCCAGATACCAAAACACTGCACAACTATTTGTAATTTCACACACCTGGAATGGTATCACAGCGGCAATTATCTGATATGTCACAAATACGAGGTAAACAGTAGAAATATGGCGTTCATGTTACAAAATAATGTACCGGGAATGTGTGCTTGCAACAGCGTTTTTTGGTATTTTTTATAATTTTTCATTTTTGAAATTAAAAAAAAAGAATGGAAAAAAATGACATAACTTTTCCCCAGAGCCGTGCCACAGCTACAGGCCGGCCTTGCATGGACACACACCTTCAGCCTTTAATTTGTAGGGACTTGGAAACCTTCCGACCCTCAAACACTTGACACATGGACTAGTCCCAACATGTTTTTAACCAGCTCTCGATGTGAGCATGCATGATTTGGGCTCAGGTGTTAGGAAAAAGATTCAATAGTCTCCACCGAAACAATAAGTCCTCGACCAAGAATGCTCCCTTTTTCATTTACAAGCCTCCAAAACATTCAAGCACTTCTTAGATTTATTTAGTTTTCCTTTGAGTGGAAAGGAGCAATGTATGTTATTCCATTATTGCGTGGCTTATGTGCTGCACTGCCAGACAAAAGTAATCTATTAACTCTAGTGGCTGGCTTTTGTTATTACTGCGCTCTTTTTTTTCCAGATTATGTCAGAGAAAGGAAAAAGAGTGCGAGAGAGCTAAGGAAAGAGGAATAGCAAAGGAAGAAAAAGAAATCCAGCGTGTGCAGCTGTGTGCCACATCAATGTATAATTTTGTTCACTCCATTCATATTCAGCACAGAGCACTGCACACTTCTATTAGCCTAATATGATCCAAATTAACTTAACTGAAGGTAATTCCATTCCTGTAATAGATAGTCTCTGATAGGAATGCACACGGCCGTGTAGCATCCCAACCGCTATACTTTCAAAAAGACAGTAGGTCATCCTACTGACAACATCTGACATTTAGTCACATTGGAAAATCATGCAAACATACCCATTCAAATTTTTTAAATTGATGTTTTTTGTTTATAGCCGCCTACAAACCCAACACAGCGAAAGGTCCGCTGGGTTAGAAATGAAAAGGTCTTGTCATTCATTTCAGTCACCATTCATAGTAAGGAAACAATGAGAATTGTTCATAAAAAATGAGCTATAAAAAGAGTGACATTCAGGAGGATGTTTTTTATTATTGACGATGCAGACAAAAGATGAAGTATTGCGAAGGAGGAAGAGTGGAAAAAGTACTCTGCCATTGTTTTCCCGTCTCATGACGGAGTACAAAATTGAGCAATCTAACCAGACAAAACAATGAGACCGCACCAGAGCGAGAATGAAAAGAAGCAGGAAAACAGGAGATAATGAAGACTTCATTAATCAGCGCTGATGCAAGCCCTCTTTTATAAGGCAATACAATTGGAAAAGTCCTTAAAAATGCCTGATTGTGGGAAGTTTCCCACTTGCTGTCACACTGACATAATCTGTAGAATTGCAAACTGAAAGAAGGCATTTGCTAAAAGAGCACTCCAAAAAATCTGTACACACACAGCGGGCTCGGGTCACATTTGCAGGTGTTATGCCTATGTTAGATTTCCAATTATCTCAGTGGGCTAGAACCGGAGGATTTAATGCAGGAGTGAAGGGAACAACAGTGTCTCTCTACTGTTAGTGGCTCACTGTCTTTTATTTTTATGGCAATGAAAACTGCTGGTTCAATAAAATGTAAGTGAGATAAAGTCAGCTACGATGAGAATGAGTCTGCAGATCTAATGAAACTGTCAAAGAAAAGATCAGGGAAAGTGGCAGGTTTTACCCGGGTTATGGAGAATGAATTTAGCAAAAAAGCTCATTTTGTTTTTGGGTGTGGGGACTAAGAACAATCGAGGAATTTAAAGATTTTCCCGTGAAGTAATACAGTAACGTGTAAAAGAATAAATACATTATACTTTACAAAGCATAAATTCATGCTTTTTGTACCTCCCCTCAATCATCCTCAGTGTCATGCTTAAAAAGGTGTGTCAGTTGCATCAACATTGGAATGACGTGCTAAAGCTAAGACATGTGATTGCTACAATATAATCTGTTGTTGTTACACAAAAAGCCACTGAACAGGATTCCAAAAATACATGCCTTTTTCAAAAAGGACACAGTCGCTTTCCACTGCTATGCTCCATTACTTTGACATATTCAGCGCTGGTGGCTTGTCTCATGTCCCCCATAGTGACAGTTACATTAACAGGATTGTGTTATCGTGAGGATGTCTGCTTGTAACCACTGGAGTCAGTAGTGCTGCGTGGTAGAAACAGTCAGCTGTTAAAATCTTGTTTGTTTGGCTTTTCAGGATGAAATTTGCTGTTTCTATTTATTTATTTTTTTAGCTCAGAAACTCATTTTAAGCAGGTTTTATATAACTGAAAGCATTTCTGATCGTACCTCTCTGTTAATGAACACAGTTTTTAAGGCTAGGTTCACATTTTTTCAAGTCTGTTTCAAAACAGCACTCAACATGCAAAGCCATCCCTTCCCAATGTGTGACAAAAACCACAGTCCTTAACCCTTGGGTTGTCCTCGGGTCAAATTGACCCGTTTCAAAGTGTTTCACACCAGAAATATGGATTTCATTCAACTAAATTGCCCCCCAAAAACATGGATGATTCCATAAAACATTCTCCAGGTGAAATTAATGATTACTTTCATTGAATTTTTTGGGTGTTTTAGTTAATCTTATAGCATTTGAATTCTTTTTTATAATGGTTTCATAAAAGTATCCGGACTAAACTTTGACATCTACCCATCTGTGATCCACTCAACATCCTCTGATCTGAACTATTAGTCAAAATAATTCAAGGTTTCTAGGTTTGTAAAACCTATTATTAAAACAGCTGAGGTTAAAAAAAAAAAAGCCCCAATAGCATGGGAAAAGTGAGAAATAAATCAGATAAAGCGACAAAAACATCGGACGAGCACAAAAAAAATTTTCATTTTCAATTTTGACCTGGAAGGACGAATTCAAGGATAAAAGGAAGACAACACAAGGGTTAAAAAGTTCATCCAAAGCTACTATGAGGCTTCAGAATTCTATCTTAGTTAAATTAAGTGGATATCTTCCAAAGTTACTGAGTCTGAAGTACAGTATCCCCTCTGTGTTACAATCCTTCAACCATAGCTCCAAAAGGAACGTTGGAAGATACCATACAGCAAACAAAAACAGTGTCAATGTACAAATAGGCATGCAAGTATGTTATTTGGGATAAAGACTTGAAAAAATGTGAACCTGTAATATTTTACTGTAGGCAAAAGGCTAAAGCTCAGGCCAAAAGCAACCCTTCGCACAGCTATAACATGCACTTAACTCTCTAAAGTCTAAGAAATAGCTAAGTAAGGATTTTGTTTGTTTATTTCTGTATTTTTGCCACTTCCTGTTTTATTTTGATAACCATCTGGTCTAGTTTCAGTTCACTTCACTTCCTGGTCTTTGTCTGCCTTCCCGCCATGTGTGATACACCTGTGTCTCCCCTGTGTCTTTGTATACACCTGCCCTTTTCCTCAGTCCTGTGCCAGGTGGTCTTGTACTGCTTGTGCCTGTTTTCCTTGTGCTTCTAGTGAGTACTTCGTCTTCTGGTTTTTGAGCTCTGCCTCTTAGTTTTGGTACTTTTGTCTGTGTGTTCTCATACAGTTTGTGAATGAACTTTTTGGACTTTGATTCTGGGAATGTACCGTTCATTTATGAGTCCATTACCCTGTGCGAGCACTCTGTCCAAATTCTCATCATCTTGACTGTAAGTAATGAAGATTGGGGATTTTGGTATCAGTACATAGTTTAACAAAGGAGTATTCTCCCAATGTAATATTACGTATTCATGTAATTAGAAAAACAAACAGACAGATTAAAAAACAATAGTCAAAACCCAAGTAGATGAGGCTGAGACGTCCTGATTTTTATCCCCTATTATGGATCAAGCTCAAGAAACACTGGATTCTACACTTGCCAAATGCAACTCAACAGCCAACTCGCTAGTTGGTTAACGCCCATGTCATTCAAACTCCAAACTCCCAGCTAAGTAACAGGCTGTGGTAAATATTAGCAGTCTCCAAGCCCAAGCAAAGATATTCAATTAAAATTCCATTTTAATTATAGTATCAATTCATAACAAGAGTTATCTAGAGACACTTTAGAGAAGGACTGTAAGAAGGACCCAACAGTTCTAGTAGTTCCCTCCAGAGCAAGTAACAGTGCAACAGTGGCGAGGAAAAACTTCCTTTAAGGAAGAAACCTGGGACAGAACCAGGCTCTTGGTAGGCGGTGTCTGACGACCACCAGATTTGCAGCTGTTTCCACGGGCTTAAATTCAAACTGGTGTTTAAAATTAATGAAGCTCCATTTAAATGTGAGCTGTGCAATTATTTCCTGACTTTAATGAAATCAGCTTGCAAGGTCAAGGTGTCACGGATTTGAATGCAGTTACCTCATAAAGAATAAAACATCTAATTGATAAATACTGATTAAATGAGAAAAAAATTGGCTGGGTGTAATGATGCAATCTGCCCGCATGCTGACTTGATAAATGAGGTCTGTTGCTGCTTCTCTAAGAAGTCTGTGCTCTTGTGGAGCCAACTTCAGATCCCCAGATAATCAGGATCATGGAAGTAGTGGAGTGGAGAGGGAAACGCTAATGAGTGCTAATGAGCAGAGATCTCATGGAAACAGCCACTTGATTACCTGTCTTACTTGCAGTAATGGAAAACAGTGTACCCATGATTGGTTCCAACAGTAAAACTGCAGTGTCAATGGGAATGTATGTGGAAATCACACTTTTGCGCTCCATCTTTTCACCAACTGTGACTTTATTATCTCTGCCTGTGTTGTTATTGAGGGACTTATTTTGTTTTCATTTTGTTTTTTTAATCCACATAGCAAATGTGTTTGTGTGTGCGTGTGTGTGTGCATGTGCCATTAAGCTAGCGAGGATGGTCTGTCTATCACCCATCAATGGAGACAATAGAAGACAGCCATGAGTCCTCAGAGAAATATTCATAATTGGTGAGAAACACAGAGAGTTGGGATGACTCAGATGGACGCACTTAGAAAACTTTCTGAGGAATTATGGATCTCTGGTGAGTTGGAGACGGAATGAGTGACAAGCCATCTGTGGGAAACAGATGAGCTAGACAGCTTCAGCTCAGAAAGCCATCCTACAAAGAAGGAGAAGCTCTAATCAGAAAAACAGTGGAAGGTAAATCCACCTTAATTCAAATTTAAGCATTTGTGCCCATCTGCTGAGGATATCTTTATAATGAAATTCCATTTTTTTATTCAAAAAAGACTTATTTATATATAATCTGATCTTTCTAAATAAAATAACAAATGTAAGGTAAGAACTTTTGCAGGAACCCACTCTAAAGACAAATTAATGCTTATTCACAATGTTCAACATGAGTTATTGTCCAACTGGGATGCAATTAAGTTTAGGTATTTGGTTCTGTAGCTTAACCACCTGTTACATTTTAATGGAATTCCTGGCTGGAAAACTAGGTGGACATCTGCAATTTGGTCCAAGAAGTAGGCAGGGTGGGAGAAGGATTACAAAAATCAAATAGTGAAGGATGGCACAAGCGGTTGGGAGCATGCAGCACAAGCATATAGCTTTGTATTTGTACTGAAAAGCCATTAAAAAACCACTAGTGATTTATAATTCTGTCAATATTGAAACCACTTGTAATTCATGTAATCCCATTGTTGAACCCCAGCACCACAAAGCAATTTAGTGTTAAATGGAACCAGTTATATGAGGTGATTCCTTTGGAGGTCCAAGTGGTCCAACTTTAATAGAAGTGACTGTGCAAAGCACCGTTTAGTCTACAGTCATATTTAAAGATAATACTAAAAGATGTCAGAGCTTTTCGAGAGTAAAGGTAAAAATGTTCTCCCTTGTAATTACACGAGAACCACTTGTCTTACAGCAGACCTTCTCTTTGTACCACTAAACCACTCTGACTGTACTTTACAGGGATTTTAGAACAGCCGAGTGCTACTGTTTGGCTGGAATTGCACCGCCTCATTTGGGTTTTGTAAAAAAGAGGTATCACACTACCCTGTTTCATGATTAAAAGGTGTCTTTTGTTGCTTTGAAACTGCACCATCAATACTTTTCACATTAACACTTCTGTTGTCTTCGGGTCAAATTTGATCCCTTTCAAAAACGTTTCTACCAGAAATGTGGGTTTCTTTTAAACAAATTTTCCAAAAAAAGTAACTTGGACTGTTCCCAACAACACTCCTCATAAGTTAAATAAATAATAAGTTCACTGCTTTCATTGAATTTGTGTGTTTTTTTGTCAATTTTATAGCATTGGGAGAAAAAAATATTGGTAAAAGAACTTTGAAAAAAAGTGTAAAAAAAAGAGAAAACTGTCAAAAGTGACTAAAATGTGAATAAATGTCAATTAAAGTGACAAAAATGTGAAAAGAAGTCAAAAACAATAACAAATGTACATAATGTAAAATTTGGGGAAAAACTCACAACATTTTTAAAAGACTGGACAAACATTGAAAAAGTGACAAAATCATTGGGGGGGGAAAGCCACAGAGGGGTTGAAAAAGATGACCATGACCTTGATAAAACGTTCTTCATTTTAAAGGCAACACGAGAGTTAACAATAGATCAAATGCGTGTGTGGTTGCTAATAATGACAAACCTTCAGGAAGATACCACCTAACTGTGGGGTTCCTCAAGTCTATCAGCCATTTTAGCTACTTTCGACTAATTGTTTTGGTTTTCTAGTCCATGTACTTTAAATTTATCAACCTAATTTCCACCTTTCCAACAAAAAAAAGGTCAGATAAACTCACCCCCCCTACCCAGCACCAAACACTTAGTGGCAATCTTTGATTTCAGTGCAGCATCTGCAACCAAAACAGTCTTGTGGAGACCAAAACAGAGCTAAAAAGAGACTGAACATTAGAATTCCATTTGTCAGGTGATCAGAAACACGACTCCTAATAAATGCTAATGTTGTTCCTTGTTTGCTAAGCGGAAATTGTTTGCTAACCACGACAACTTCAAAAAGTGACAGTACGTCCGATGCTTTTGGCTTGAGCCGCTGCCTCCTATGAGCCACCGAAAAAACAAAACTTAATTTCATGCTGCTTTAAAGACATCATCATCATCATCATCATCATCATCATCAGTGCAATATATCCTGCATCCCATGTGCCATTGTTATCATTACATCTGTGCATCATTTTTCAATTTAATAATTTAATAAGTCATGTGTAATTTATTGTATAATACTGTTAATACTGCTATTTTTTGTACATTTATCTATCTCTGTACACCTGTGCTCTTATCTTTGCTGTTGCAAACCGCAATTTCCCCACTGTGGGACAAATAAAGGTTTTTCTTATCTTATCTTATCATCAGCCAAACAACAAACATGTTTCCCAGTGCCATACACTGTTTATTTTACTTTTGTCAAAAATCTGTGACTTGCTGAAAATGACAGTAACCTAAGTAAAGAAAGGTCATATGCCGCTGTTCTAATGCACGGCATGTTGTGGCTCTACTCAACACGACTCTCTCTCTTTTGGTTTTCCATTACCCAAAGTTGGTTGAAGTTTCACGCGAGCTGTGCTCATATTAGAATGTAGAGTTAAAACACTGCAGACAAATTGCTGGTCAGAAAGAATCGTCAGTTGCCCAACACAGACATCCTGCAAACGCCTTTATTTATTGTATCTGAGGTTGCATATAGTTCTTTCCTTCTTCTCCACCTTTTTTTTGATTGTTAAAAAAGAAAATGTGGGCGCGCCCGCACACAGAGATCGGGCGCATCCCCTGACGCAAGTCACCCAACGATAAGTTTTCAGTGAGTGTCCAAAATCTCCCTCTATAGTTCACTATTTAATAAGCACTATATAGGGAATAGTGAGTGAGTGAATGAGGGAGTGGTTTTAAACACACCGACTGTGTGCAGTTTTCCAATTGAGCCAAGATGGAGGAGATGTTGATTGTGGCTGTGTCTAACCGGCCGGCATTGGCTGGCTTATGAATTTAGATAGGAAGATGGTGTTAGTTCTTCTTTCATATGTTTTTAGCTTATCACAGTCACTGAACTGTCTCTTAACAGCATTGTTGGAAAGTTAAGTTATTATTCACATAATGTAGATGTTTTACAATGTCACGCTCAACAGTCATGAGTAATTAAAAACCCAGAATAACAACTGATTAAATAAAAGTTTGAAGCAGGCGTCTCTTCTGGAAAGAAGCCTGGAGCCACTGACTTGTGAACTAAGGGGCTGACAGAAAACTAAACCTGTGGGATGAGAGTGCAGACGGTATGGATGTGTTAAGAAAGCTTGGCGTCAGGTTTACGAGCCTCTTTAGTTCTGCCTCTCACAGGAAGCTGATCTCTGTAATCAGAATAAGCAGCTTGTCAGCACACACTTCTCATCATCTAATTAATCACAATCAGAACGGAATCTACAACACATTAGCGTTACCTAGACATCCCACAGATTCTCTCACACACAGATTCACACACATGGACGCACACACACAGTGGCTTAACTTAGTCTGACTGGCCATGAAACAGTTTTTTTTTTTTTTTTTTTCTCAATACACTCTTGTATGTGTACAGGCATCTGTGGTGCAACTTTACAGAATTTCAAGGGCACCATGAAAGCGGAACAACTTGGGGCCTAATCACATCGATACTAACCCTCAATGCCCTTAACTTCTCAGCCAGCTGTGACGGGGAGGAAAAAAAAAATCTGGAGTCAATCAAACAAAGGGTAAAATCACAAAAGCTGAGAATGAGAAAGAGATGGGGGAGTGAGAGCGGGAGAGAAGAGGTGGGGAGACGGAGTGATTTAAAGAAGCACTGCCAACTTCTTTTTCTCGACTCCGTGAGGATCACAGGGAAAGCTTGGTGTCGTTCGCCCGTTTGCTCTTTGATGTGTGCCGTGTGAGAGACGAGGCTCCCAGCCTTTCATGTCATACTTTGTATTCGAGCATCCCAACCCTGGCGAGAAATACAGTAAGATAGTCGTTTAGTTCAAGCTCATCACGCAGCCGATTTGCTTCGTCTGAGGCATTTGGACTGTGCTTACGTAAAGGCTGCGCCCCCTTCAACAAAGTGCACCGAGCTGTAAATCACAGCACAAAAAAGACGAAAAAACAAATGGTTTCATATACTTTTATAATCTATTCATTCTCCTGCTTCTGTGCCACAAACACACAGCGCTAACCAGTGTTCAGAAACACAAAAATCCTTTACTTTGCCCTTCAACCCAACATGTCTGTACATCACTATACAGAATTTAAAGGGGTATGCAATGATTTCCTGAGCCAAAGCTACATCGTTTCCCGAGCTGATAGATTTAACAAAAAAAGCAATCAGTTAAGTTCACAATCTTCCACTCATGGTCAAGAGCTCTAGACTGTAGCGCAGGTATGGAATCATCATCAAGCCAGGCCTATTTTAAGCTCTGACGGAGTTGCTTCTGATTGGCTTGTCTTAATCTGCAAGAGGAGGAACATGAGACTGAACATGCAGTGGACTTTTCACTTTAAAACGCTGTGAAGCTTTTATTCCTTCAGATGCCTAGACCAATGAAGGCAACATAAGTATATTACTACGTCATTTAGATACGCGACACTTTGATGTCCTCAAAAAATATAGAAGAAGAGAGACCTTCATCTTGGGCTGATCAATTAGCCAAGTGAACTCCATTGTAGAAAAGACATACATTTAACATCACAGTAGCTTCTGATTACAAAATCAAAACCCAATGGGGCATAAAATCAATATGGCTACGTATTTCTTGTTGTAATATGTTACCAATGCACTTGTATTAAGGATTGATAGTGATCTGAATTATCCTGGTACCATCTTGGTTTAGCAGGGAGTCACTTGTAATTGCCCTGGTGTTAAGGGTGTTAGAAAGGGAAGAATAAAAATTGATACAGAAGAAACGGAAAGTAACAAAGTACAAATACATTGTTACTGTAGAATTGTCAGAAATTTTACAAAATTGACTTGTTGCTTTAGTTTCAGATCATTTTAGTGGAGTTACTGTTATTATTTTTTGTGTCAACAATACCGAATTCAATCAAATCGATGGGAACATACGTTGCACTTGACCCACCATTACAAGACGACTCGACAGATTCAACGACATTCATTCGCGGCAAATCATTGCGGCTTGATGGCGGTAACGTTAGCCCATAGTAGTATGGACGGCGATCCCTGAGATTTGGCAGACAAGCAGCAAGATATTCAAGGCTACTTTTACTTTTAAACTTTAAATTTCCACCTTTACTACTTGAGTAAAGAAGTCAAATCAGTACTTCTACTTTTAGCCGAGTATTTCTTTAACACAAGTATCTGTACTTTTACTTGAGTACGGGAAGTGAGTACTTTTGCCATCTCTGTGGTACAGTGTAAGACCTTTGGGGAAAGCACTGAAGAGACACATAGAGGCATATTTTTAACCCTCATGTTGTCCTCGGATTAAATTGACCCGTTTTCCGATATCAGTGTTCTTTTTAATTACCAAGAATAACATGATTGATTCCACACAACGCTCTTTGGCAAGTACAAATCTCTCATTTCCTTTTAATTTTGGGGTGTCTTATTCAATTTTATAGCATTTGGAGAAAACTATTGAAGTGGTTTTTAATTGTTGAATTTTAATTGTTGTCTAATTGTCTAAATAATTCCTAATTTCTGCTTTTCTAACTCAAACATTAGGTATAATTTCCAATAAATTATGTTCATTGATCATTAATTCAAAAATAACTGTAAAACTAAGTTAATTAGTTAGTGTAAGGGAGTGTTAAACGTCGTAAAAAGTGACAAACATTGAAAAAAGTGTTGAAAAACGGGACAAAAATTTAAGAAAAAGTTAAAGACATTGATTAAAAAGCGTCAACAGAAGTGCTGACTTGGACTTGGACGGGAAGACAACACAAGGGTTAAACGGCGTACCACTGATTGGACGAACAAACTTGTTAAGGAGGATAACATCTGCAACACCTGTCTCATAGAAATGACGTACATGCGGGGAACACAAAGAACACGATTAGCCACCTCCTTCATCATCATCATTACAATTTTGTGGAGAGAATGGTTAATACCGCCACACAAGTATCAGCATATATCAGATCAGGTGTGCAGTAGCAGAGGAGTGCGTAATGATCGGCATGAGAATAGGATTTGCTGTGTTGATGCTCTGCAGGCTTGAATAAAAGCCTCAAACTCACAGCAGCCATCCCTCTATTCCGTGCCAGTTCCACTACGTACTGTACCATCAAAACACTGTTCTCTTTGAACAGACCGGGATACACAGGTTGCACACATAGGATCAGGTTGTCCTTGATGCTTTGTCAAGCTGGTCAGCGATTCAGAGCCAACACAAAGATATTGCACAACACCTTTAGGGAGCTGTGCAATTGTAACGATGAAAGGCAGCCAAAGAGCTCTGAGACAACACACTAGAACTCCTGAATTACTGTTCTACCAAAAATTAAGTAAACCGTTTCACTTTCTAGACAAAAGATGGTCAATAGATCGATACCCCCGTCTTCGTCTGTACAAAAAATAAGAAGATGGAGCTAGAAGGCACCAACCTGTCCAGTTGCCTCTTTGTCAGCTCCGCAACATTTATGCTGAAAAGTCTATTTTACAAATATTAGTTATGTTTTATGTGGTTGACATCTGACGGTAGCAGCAGGTGGCTATGAGGTGCTCCTCAGGATCTGGGAATCTACTCGCCAGTCTCCTCCTGACTCTGCTAGCCTGGCCGGAGTAAAAAAAGAGGAATAGGTGAAGATGACTATCAACAACAACCTATGGCTGTGATCCCTGTCACTCCTCGATGTAAGCCTAGTGCAGATTTGTGTTGCGTGTGCGTCACTTAAAAAGTGAAGATGTGAGTTGCTAGCTAGTTGCTTAGCTGAAACTGGAATGGCGCTTTGAGCTAATGTTAGCATTCATCAAGCATAGATGGCTAAAACGTTGTTTAAAAAAAAAAATTATTCCCGTCTTCTGTTTTTGTTTGTAATAAGAAAAGTTTATTATTTCATGGATTTCACAAATTTCATTATGAAACGTTATGCTGTACACTGTTTAAATCTGAGCGTGCGCAACTCACATCTGCACTCAACTCACTTCGGGGAGGGACAACCGCGACAATGTGGACAAACGAGACCAGCTCTGTGTCCATATCCATCTCTACATAAGAGAAAGCTACCTAGGCAAGCGTGAATGAATTGAACACTGACTGCGACTTCTATGCTGGGCACCCTGCCAGCCAGTGCGCAGGCGTTGGACAATGAGCTGGTTTCCAGCGGGACGTGGGGAGCTGTGGTGTAACCCAACCCGGTTACTCTTTTTTAAATTACCAATCTGGCAGCTACGTTCTGCTTTATATGGGATCAAGTACAAGTTGAAGAATCGCATTTCACTGGAATTGTACCTGGTACAATTTCACGCGACAAATAAAAATGGATTGATTGATTGAGCTGGCTCTTAGCTTAGCTTAGCATAAAGGCTGTAAGCCGGAGGCCTGGCCCTGTCCAAACATAACAAAACCCGCCTAACAGTACAATGTTCTATCTCATGTGTTTAATCTGTACAAAAAAGGAAGTGTATAACAACTAGCTAACAATTATGGGCTGCTGGCTCCACCCAATTTACCGTAGAGACGTGAGTGGTTAGCGTGAATGGTTAGCTAGCCTGGCTCTATACAAAACCTCACTTAGTAAAGCTCTCTAATTAATATGTTGTATATTGGCTGTTTTAATCCCTACAAAACCTAAAATGTTATCAAAGTATGGTTTCACAGGGTGTTTTCTTCTTTTCCTTGGCCACATGCATTGACTTCATGAGGTCTTTGATGGTTGTCAGGCAACCTTACAGTGACAACTACAGGGATGGCTAACAGTTTCCCCCTACAACTCTGAATCTAAAGTTTGTTTTTATTCTTGGATACAGACAGATGTGTGCATGGTATCAGTCCTTTCATCTAACTCTCAGCAAGAAAGCCCAAAAAGTTAGATAATGTTCCTTTAACTTCATATGACCTACGTGTAGTATTTAGGGCCAGGGATAGCTCACATTCAAAGCAGAAATGCTTGACCTTTTATTTGAGCGACAACAAAATAAAAGACAGAAAAATTATTTGTTAGTGCCTGACCTGTACTTTGTGATCCAGTGGAAAGGTTGGCAGGCTGACTCATACTCACAACACACAGAAATGCAAACACCCCACATGCCTGCATGCTAACAGGGCGCACACGACAGAGCGGTTTGAAAACACCCTGCCCTGACTATCTGAAAAGGTCAAGGGTTGTGGATCAATTCTGACAGGGCCACTGGGATATGGACACACATGGTGCATAATCTCCCCTCCCCTCTGAATTATGCAGGGTGACTCTCCTCTCTGGCCAAAATCACAGCCAAAACTTTCATTCAGTCCTAGTTAGATTCCACTAAAAGCCCTTGTTGGTTCACACCCCACTGACACAACAGAGAGCCAATGCCCAGATCAGTCAACAAAAAAAAACTATTTTTAAGAATGATGTAAAATATGCAGTTATTCAATTTTTTTCATGCTGTTTTTTTAATGCTTTTGATGTCTGAGATCAATATTTAACTTCCAAAAAGCAATAACAAATGCATTATTATTTATATTTTGTCATAATATACTCATTTAATACCATCTGGATTTGTGCCAATGGCTGCGAATTTAAGGACAAAGTAACAGATCCTCATCTCATATAACATCATTACATACTCATATTAAAATCTTAACAATGTCATCAAGATATGTAAAGTTTGTTTTTGATTTCAATCGCTGATGGTGCAGTTTACTGTTTTAGCACCCCTGTTTCAAACTTTAAGAAAGATGTGTTCCCACAGCCAACATTGATAGATCATAGGGATGACAATGTACCTTACCATGCAAATTTAAGTTCTTTCATGTGGCTCAAATGACTACTTCTGCTGTCACACAGGTAATTTTATCATTGATTAAAGTAAAAGGCTTTGATCCAAAGCAAGAAAGAGATCAAACCACATTTCTTTGGACAAATCTGGGACAGCTTTCTGCTGCCTACAAAAGCAGAGACAAAGGGAGGGAGTCCATTTCAGCTGTGTTTCCTGTAAAATACTCTTGTGGATAACTACATGGAAAGTCCAAAATGGTCAGCAATAATGACACCATGACATTAGAGAGAAAAAAACACAAATGCCCAAACAAATATAAGAGAGATGTTGACAAAAGGAATAAAAGAGGAAGAGGAGGGCACAGGATGAGCTCCACTGCCTTTCAATTACTGTCCCCTCTCTCCCTATGCTCCTCCAGCTCTCATCAGAGACAGAGCTGTGAAATTAAATTGCTGAGCACATCTCGATAAACAATGCAACCCTCCACCAATCTGCCAACAGAGGGAAGGCCCAGCACCGTGACAGCGACAACACACCCATGTCAGAGCCTGATAAGTTCAGTAACTATTGGAAAGAAAACAAATTGGGGGGCTAAAATCAAAAGCGCAGTGGTGCCACTGTATGGACCAGCAAGGTGGGAGGTATTGGTGCACTGTATGATTGGTCATGGTTCTGTACTCTAAGACACTTCCCACATCTGGTCCGGGAAAATTGTGTTTATTCCCATTCCCATGCAATTGCTTTATTGCCGAGATGAAATGATGAGAAGATTAAGGCTGCAACTAACGGTTGTTTTTATGGTTTATAAAATCAGCTAGTTGTTTGGTTTATGAAATGCGATAAAATTGTGGAAAATGTTAATCAGTGTTTTCCAATGCTTGCGATGGCGTTGTCTTGTTTCGTCAGCAACTCAAAGATATTCAGTTGACTGTCAAAAAGGAGTGAAGATAAGATAGCAACAGAACAATTCAACTATTTGGGAACCGTCAATACTAAAAAAATAAGTTCTATATTCAAAGAAAACTTTCTTCCCCTTTTAGACAAACTCAAAAATAGAATTCAGTTTTGGAGGACTTTTCCATTATGACTAGTGGGCAGGGTGAACACTATAAAGAGTTTTTTTTTCTCCCACAATTACTTTACCTCCTCCAAAACATACCAATATTCCACTCAAAGTCCTACTTTAAACATTTAGACTCAATAGTTATTCTTTTTGCTTGCAATCATAAATCCCATAGCATAAAAAAAGAATATTTGTGTAAGTCCAGATCAGGCAGAGGACTTCTCCTCAGTTTGAGAAAAGCAGCGCCAGATAAATTGGATGACTGCCTAGGTGACCCGGGGAGTTCAGATCACATAATATCCTGTTTATATGATAAGTTGCAGGAGATAAGCAGGCCAGCTACTGACACTGTAAAAGTGGATTGGAAAAAAGAGCTTGGTCCGAACAGACAAAATGACCAATGGGACGAGAGTTCCATGGTATTAACCATATCATCTAACTCTCAGCAAGAAAACGAATAAGGGTTTTGCTTTAAATGTTGAGCTATTTATTTTCAAGTGCAATTCAATTCAAATACATTTTTATATACAACCAGTTCTCTTATTGCGCTTTCCATAAAGAGCAGGTCCAGACCGTACTCTATGATGTTAGTTACAGAAACCCAACAGTTCCCACAGAAAAACAGTCTTGACTTCCTTCATCACCACTGCACTTTTTATTGTTAAAGTACTTTTCAATTTGTCAACTAACAATCGAACGTGTTCAAAGAAATTGACAAAATGACAGAAGCAAACAGTTTGACGCTACTCGTGTAAATAATAGAGTAAAAACTAAGTTTGCTGTGTTATCAATATGTTGAAATTAAACTTGACTAAGATGTGCAGACAAAGTATAGGTACAGTATGTATTAGGTTTTCAGAGTATGGGCGCTTCTGCATTCTAAACCAGAGTGACAGTACCTTTCACTTTGTAAGAATATTAGAAAATCATTTAGAAATATCTGAGTGACACTGAACTTTCACTGGAAGACAAGCCTGGCTCCCATCTGCAGCTTGAATCCTAATGACTAAAGTACAGAAATAGCCAATGTAGCACAATTTGGTCCCTGTAGACAACTATTCCTTAGATTTCACCACCATGGTGCAAGAAATAATATGTAGAACAGTCTCCTTCTTGTATAAAGGTATTTTCTGATTAAAAGGGATAGGCTTAAAGGGTTGACTAGGATAATTTTATTTGGTAAGAAAGCCAACACAGCAGTATCTATGTTAATCATAGACTGTATAAAAGAAGTGGGCATAGCCACAATGACGTCACCCATTGGTTTGTGTACTATCGTTTCGAAACCTTTGAGTTTTAAATTTTTAAGAGAGACTAGAGCTGGGGAGGAGTGTGTTGGAATTTGACTGAGAACCTGAGGACACCGCAGTGCTATTAATTTGTTAATCACAAGGTAGTTCACACCTGAAAATGTTTAATTAGGTATTAAATCAAGTGAGAATTAAGGTTTTTTCCTATAAGTCTCAATTTGCCAGACCTTCCTCCACAGTGCTTCCAAGGAGGGTCTGGCGGGTCAACATATTATGACATATTATTACCATTTTGGTTGATACGGTGAATGTGTTCGTGTACAGCAGCGCAACATTAGCATTCACATGGATTAGATGTTTCTGTCCACATGACAAATGTAAGTCCAATATTTACTTTCTTTTAGCTCGGTTTTTGGTCACTACCAACTCCTGAGGGAAATATCCGTCTTTAGCAAACTGCTAGTGCCCTTCTCGTGGCTACAACATAGGGTCTTTAACTTATCCCTAAAACAGTTGTAGTTAGACTAAACTAAAAGCTACTGGCCTGCTTATGCAGGCCGCTACACTCCCCACTGCGAATTTGTCACCCTGAGGTGAGGCACCGCACGGTCGACAGTCTGCCTGGTCCTGCTTAGCCTCAACCCACCCTGGAGGCCCTTGGGAACCCCTGGGCCTCCCAAGCTTCCTCAGGCCCACAGTTGGTGATCTAGTTTTTACAAGCTGACACATATGGGATCCCTATATTATTCATACTCCAGGGAGGTGGAGTATTGGAGTCTTACACCATGGTGCCACAGTGGCATGGGGGTAGAGGGGGTGTCGCTTCCGAGTTTCTGCATCATCAACAGAGTGGGCATTAGTGTATGTGTGTGCTCATTATTTCTGGATGAAAGGGGCGTTAAACTTTGATAGGGGATTATGTAACATATTAGATGATCCCCAAACAGCATGAGATGGTGTATTGGAAACACGCATGCACGCACACGGACACACAGAAAGTTTACTAGGCTCTCTAATCCACATTTTGCACACAGAAAAATAAAGCAAACACGTGCATATATTTGCATGAATGAAATCAGAAAGGAGGAGGCACACACCCTCACAGGCAGCATGGCTGAAAAAAGGATCAAAATCTACACAACCATCTCTTTACACACACACACACACACACACACACACACACACACACACACAAATTACTTCTCTACGCTTGTACATGAGTGGGCCTCCTGACCAGCAGAGAGGAGCTGGGAGTGAATTAAAAACCATTATCCCTTGCGCTAAAGCGGTTAAAGCCGAAACCTAAGAGCCCTCACCGGAGGGAAAAGATGGAGAGACTACAGACGGAGAGAGGGAGATAAGCTGAGCAACGGAGAGAGTGACTTTAGGACAAATGGAAACAAGGGGAAAACAGATGGGGGAGAAGGTGACGGAAGGATAGAACGACAGGGAAAAACACAGTGATGGAGAAAAAGATTGGAACGACAGCTCTTGACATTCTTCTGCCCCATTGCATGAGGTGAACTTGGCTGATGGTGTACCTTTCAGGCTTGTTTTTTATTTTCACCTCTCGCACATCTTGTTCTTATCTCACCTCCACTCCCCGTTTTTGCCCTCTCTCTGTTCCATTTTCCTCCATCACTTTGTCACAGGTATATGGTTTCCTTGGAAAGATGACATCACATTAGTCACACTGTTTAATCAAATGTCATTATCATTTCACAGTACTCTTTCTGTGTGCATGCGAGAGTGTGTCGCTAATGTCACATCCACTCTTGTCAGGAACAGAAGATTTATCCCTATGGCGACTCATCCCGTAGCTCTCAGAAAAAAATTGATAAAAGAAGAGGGGAGAAGAGTTTAGAGAAAGCCAAAAAAGAGATGATGAGAAAGTATGGGTATGTGTGGTAAAGTTCAAGAGAGAAAAAAACTGTTTGAAAGGGGTTAAGGAATGATGAGCTTAAAAGAGAAAGGGGCCAATGAGCAATTATGAAACAAAGGATAAGAAAAAGAAAGGACAGGAGCCGCTGTCTGCAGGAGAGACAAGGACAGGAAGTAGAGAGGAGGATGCAAAGCAGCAATGTCCTCGAGAAGTGGGTATGGGTTAGTTGTGGTGCTGGTGTGTGTGAGCCGGGCATAATCCTTGTATCCCATTGTGTTCTCTTTTCAAACCAATTATTGTCTTCTGCAGCCCAATGAAAGAGAGTTAATGAGGGGAGCAGAGCTTTGGAGTGTCAGGGCACAGTCAGGGGAATAGAGATGTAAAAAAAAAGCGAAGGATGGAGAGAACCAGGGGCTTTGGGGGAAGAAATGTTGTGGCGATGCAAAGGAATAGAATGTAAAATCAGTGAGATAGAAGGAAAAAGTCAAGTGTCAGGGAGGCAAGCAGCTCAGCGATGCATTTTGTATGCCCAAAACTCTCTTTTCCCTCTGCACTGTCACATACAAATCTTCCTTTTTCCCTTCTTTTTCCCTTTGTCACCAACTAAAACTAATTACCAGTGGTAATCTGGTTTGGTTTTACGTTAAAAAAAAGAAAAGAAAATTGACCAAACTAACTACAAAGAACCATGAAATACTTGGTTAAGTTTAGGAAAAGTTCATGGTTTGTATTCAAATAAGTACATTTGTGAAGTTACGCACATAAATACATTACATAAGTTAAAATAAGAAAAACCTTGACATTTGCTTTCAGATGGGACCTGAAGAGTCTCCCGGACAAAAGACCTGTGTTTGACTCCTCCATCCACGTTGATGGATCCATGAAGCCTGGTCCTCCCTGACTCTGGTGCATTTCATTTGTACAGAGAGACTCGCCACTCTCCATCAACAAGGGTTAACTTTCTTGAAGGCAGGCACTCTCTTAAAATTTAAAACTGTTAGATCTGCCATAACCAATCGCTAACGTTTGGATGTGACGTCAACTTAGCATTGTTAGCGTTAGCCTTAAACAACTCTTTCACCACTAATGGACATTCATCATGACCATCAACAACACAAAGATTGTTCTTGCTCGGGCTTTAACTTCTGGATATGCGGCAGCGATGCCACAGCGGACGCAATGGCTTCGCTCGCATCTTTCTCCGCCGCCATTACGGAACTACAACTCAAACTAGCGCGCAACCTCAACGTCATCGTTCTCAGCCACTCCCTCTGTTCACTCATTGGACCGCAAAAGATTTAGCAAGAGAAAACCCAAGAATGTACCACAAACCCAGAGGTTGTGTACCCGGTGTACTGAAGGAAAATGAAAATTGAGCAAAAGTACGTAGGAAGGCGGAGCCAGGCTACTTTGTGGTCACCTGCCTAACTACAAACATAACTATTAGTCCAAATGAGCTGCTTGAACAGACTACCTATATGGCCGTTCTTTGTACAGGACTCATGTCCCATGTAATACAATTAATTTCTGCATTGTTCTTTTCCTAAACACAACCCATCCCGTTGTTGTCGCGGATCCCCCAGAGACCGCCGCCGTGTGCTGCATGTGGCATTTCATTTCCCCGTTGTTGCGTCCCCCAGAGACCGCAGATCGTGTCCCGGCCACCGCCCTCGTCTCCCGCGTGCGGCGTTTAAGTTCCCCTTTGTTGCGGATCGTGTCCCGGCTTACAAAAAAAAGGAGATGAACGTGTCCATGTACACAAATCAAACGATTATAAATAGCGTGACGATTTCACAAACTGCCGTGAGGTCTTGTTTTTAAGCACATGTTTTTTCAGCTGTGCCTGGCAAGACCGATCACTGCAGGAGCATAAATGCTGCGAGTGACTCAAAATTGTCTAGATACAATACACACACCGGCACTCATGTGTGAAAACACACTAACACACTGTTTGCAAGGCATGAATCTGTTGAATTTTACAGCTTCAGAACTGCACCTGACCTACCTCACTTTACCAGCTGCTTTCTGAGACAGACTCACGGATCTGTTTTAGGCTCTAACGCTCTTATTATCTGCACCGACAACTCAGTCACAACTGAAAATGAAATGCAGCGAGAAAGATTGCAGCTGAGATGTTGATAATGACAAATGAGGAAGTGATTTTTTTTTTTTTAGCAGGCTCTTTCGTGTGATTGGGTTTGTTAAAGTGTGCAAGATGGAGAGAAGGTGGCAGAGAAAGAGAACACAGGAGAGATGTCGCAGCAGCATTGAAGTAGAAAGACAAGAGAAAAAAAGAAAGCCAGAAAGTTTTCACCTTCCCCTTCAAAAATCTCGACGCTGCATTCTTGTCACTCGTCCGTATGATCAATGAGAGAATGTGTGAGGAATACAGGAGAGAGAAAAGGACAAGATAGCTTGCTGCTCTTAGTCAGCAGAGAGAGAGAGATACTGCATGCATTCATTACAATATTCACACATTCATTAGTCTATATTGTTTTAAAATCCTATGAGAGCCTGTGGATCCAACCAACGCCCCCTCATCAAATCAATGTAAACACAAACTCACCATGAAGTCAAGATCACTCGAAGCATGAGAGCAGCATTGTTAGTTGATTATGAGCAAACACAATACAAAAATTACATCTGGGCAGGATTACTGCTAATCTGTCGCAATACATATCATCCTCTGATGTGCATGTAATTGGCAGAGTAGTTATTGAGTGTTTTCTTTACATATCCAGCATTCACACAGGAGGATCAACGCACATTTTCTACGCAGGGAAGGTTTTGAAGTACTTTGTTTTGTCTCGGTCAAACAATACTATACAAGAACACTATTTTATTGTAATTCTATATCTCATAACAGTCCACTGGGACACAATTTTCCTGATTAAATTGTTTGAATTAGGCAGGATGCACTTGTGACATGAACTCATTTTTTGAATATTAGGGCTTGGTGAAGACTTAAAGACTTGAATCTCCAATTTTATTACTGCAAAATGGGATTCTCAAGCAGACAAACTGACCAACACATATTCAATAATAGATTGCTCCTTGTGGAAAATATTGCGATACTATGCCGTATCGATTTTCTTTTCTTTTTTCCCATCCCTAGTCCAAACAGACACAAATACATGACTTAAAGCTTGATGAGATGGATTTTTGTGTAATAGACTGTTTTAACATAGCGCTTTTCTAGTCTTGACAACTCAAAGCGCTTTTACATAAGTACAGACACCATTCATACACTGTGGCCGAAGCTGCCGTACAAGGTGCCCCCTGCTCATCAGTTAAACACTTACACACATTTACACTCCGAGGGCGCAGCATCGGGGGAAACTCGGGGTACGGTGTCCTGCCCAGGGACACTTTGACATGGGACTGCAGGGCCAGGGACTGAACCACCAACCTTCCGATTGGCCGCCGCTCTACCACCGAGCCACAGCCGCCCTCGGTGTGATCTTGTGATATTGCGAGATTCAAGCTGCAAAGTCAAATGCAGCGGGCTCTGGCACAAACAAAACCTCAGGGTCGCCATGGCAATCCATCTAATCGTTTATGTAATTAATAGTTAATGAGACAATTCACTGAAAGCCACAAATATGTGCCACAATGGGGTGCATATTTGTGGCTTTGAAAGAAAATGAAAAGTCAGGGCGTCACCAAAGTCATCAGGATTCACCCTTTGGGGAACATAAGGAGAACGGAAAGCTGTACCATCTGGGTTAGCTATCAAAGTTCATATTTCATTATTGTGGTGGACCAAACTATCGAGACATTTCTTTTTCATAAAGTGTCATGTTCATTTATTAGCTGTGTTCATGTTATTTAAGAACTTTAAAGATGTTACTCTCTTGACACTGAATGACTTTTTGTTGACATTTCCTGCAGTGACGCCCTGTGTTCGGGTCATTAGCTGGCGTTTCGCAGAGCTCTCTGACTGCCAGCACTAATTCTGCACATTTAATTGGCCATCAAATACCAAAAACACCCTCTGAAGGAGACCAACTTAGGCTGACTGGCTAAGACTGTTCTCAACTCCATCGCTGGCTGATTACGTCTGAAATTTGTGCCAAGATGTTTTAGGAGTGTCCTGAGTCCACACAAAGAGACAGGGTTGGACCTCAGTCTGTGTTGGGACCATCCTTACCGTTTCCAGTTCCTAGCATATTTATGTAGAAATAGAAATGGGTAGGAATGTGTGTGTGTGTGTGTGTGTGTGTGTGTGTGTGTGTGTGTGTGTGTGTGTGTGTTCTAACCGATGGCCACTGGTCATGCGATCCATGCTGCTGTCTAATTATACCGATGTGATGGATGACTTTGATTAAATCATATGAAGGCTGGGGCAGTCACTGCCTCCCTCTATCGCTCACTTCCTTTGACTGACTGACTGACTGACTGACTGACTGACAGACACACACACACACACACACACACACACACACACATGTTGGAATCCCTATATTTCAATCTTTTTTTCTTTCACTCACTGTGTGAGACTTGAGTATTTCAGAACAGATGAGCCCTGCTTTCAACATTGATAAAAGATATTCATTAATCATGTGGAGTGAGAGATAATGAGAGAGAGAGAGAGAGTGGGTGATTGACACCAAGAGACGAGACAAAAGGAAAGATGGGCCGATAGAGATGCAGAGAAACAGACAATCAGAAAGAATATACTATCATAGTCATTTCACAACTAATAATGCTTGCTTAATGTTGATTTTCACACAGAATAACTGATCCTGAACTGATCTTCTCATCAAACATTAGATGAGCGAGAATGGGACAACTCTGTTCCTCATTTGAATCATTTATAAGATTCATCTCAGTAAATGTTCTGGATTGTTTGTATTTCTTTAAACCAATCACAATCGTTGGGGGTCGGCAGTGGGAATGACGTCACACCCAACTGCGTTCCAGTAAAAAGTCAGAAAACTGTTATATTTAAGCAATTTAGCAATGCTAGTTGATAACAATGCATTGTGCAGTATTCTGTATACCACAGCAACATGTCTACGGATGGAAGATGGACAGTACAGTGAGTTTCATCTTTGAAAAATAAAAATACTGTGCATTTGGTCCCCTGTTGAGTTCAAGTTGTTGCCTGTTCTCTGAAATTAACAACAACCCAATTCGTTTTTTAACAGACCTACAGGAGCCCCGTGGTACAAAATGGTGAACACATGTTTTGCATGCTTTGTTGTTAGCTCTCTTTTATTGTGTCCATTTTCATGTCAGTAATGCAAAGCGTGAGCTACAGCTTTTGACAGTGAAAGATGGCCTTGTGTTTGTGCAGCTCGGAGAAGAAGAAGAAGAAGCAGGAGAGTAAAATCTCATTTTGGATTTGGGAAAATTACACAATCTTGTAGGAAGGATAACTCGAAAGTAAGTTTATTTTCTACTGCTGCGGCAAATATAAAAACAAGTAATGACATCAAATAACATTCCTGTATTAAGTTGTTGAGAAAGGGGTTGGCACGCAGGACTGCTAATGAGAAAAATGATTATCAGGCTAATTCTCTTATCTGCTGCTGATAAGCTGCACTGCAGATAACCACACAACCACACACTTGCAACAAAGAGGCTAGGCACAGAGCCACAAACCCACATGCACATGCAAGGCAAGCAGACATGGACACACGCATGGCCGGGCATGAAATGAACACCCGCCCACCCGCCAAATGCAGGTGTATTTTGCAGCTGGCGGGTAACACTGTCAGTCTACCTGCCACATTGGCTGGAAGCCAATGAGAATTGTCTGATTCAGACGCGTAACTATCGGTAAGCAGGGGACGCAGTGGCTTACGGGCCCGGCCCAATCAGGGTCCCGCATCACTGGAAGACATTGATTGACAGCCAGGGCCCCCTATCCTATCGCATTTTCATTACTTAAGACAATCCCAGCAGGCCCACGTGCAGCCACTGACCAAGTGGGAGTAGGAACTGTTCAAATTCATTTCTTGTTTCTGATATAAAAATGAGACATGTGTGACTCGAACATCTCACATTTACCTACACAACGTACAGCGTAAGACGTCCTGCCAGCATGTACACATTTTAACATCAATGTACGCTGTAACGTTTTTTAACTATAAAGTTGCTGAAAGCTGCTGCTGTTTCCTGTCGGCTCGCTGCAGCGCAGGAGGCTGCTCCGTTCCCCCCGCGACTGACGCACGCGCACACACATAAACACACACAATGACACATGGTGGATACAAGGAAAACCACAGATGAGATGTACGGAATGACCTAAATTGAGGACAGCTACTTTATTAAAGGTGCAATGATAACTTCAGTAAGTACTACCCCCTACTACAGCACGTGATGACCATGAATAGGACAGAATAGGATCATAGAAACACAGCTTTTCATGTTTTTCTCCTTTATGAGGCAAAAAACGGGGCTGGTAAAAAGTGACTGTGGCAGGTGGATTTTTAAATCAAAAAAGTTCACTTTGGGCCCTGTTCATGCGACAAGGCAAAACACCCACACACAGGCACTCGTGCAGAAGTGGAACTTAAGTGAAGGGGGAAAAATGGAGGGAGGTGACTCATCTCTGCAAAATACTCCTCACATGACATCAATTTAAAGCCTTTTAGGGAGTTCACTGTTAAATCAAAGACGCTGAAACAAACTGCAATGCATCTCTTCCAGGCGGTGACATTTATCAATAACGATACTATAAACAACACTATACACAATGTTTATTGAATCATCTGCATTTTGCAGTATCTGTGTATCTCCACTTATTTATTCAGGCTATTTCCAAAAATTAAATTATAATAATCATAGGCACACATTCAAACTGTGTGTTGGTTTAATATTGTCCCAGATGTCCCAGACAGATACGTGTGTTTTGTGTTCGTGTGTGTGTGTGTGTGTGTGTGTGTGTGTGTGTGTGTGTGTAGATGCTCTTTTTGAGTAGCTGGCAAGTGTCGATTAAAGACTCTGCACGCTCACACAGGTGTGTTCACCTTGCTGATTAGACCTTCTTGAACTTTTTAAGAAAATATAAGTGCTGTAATTAATGACTCTTATCAAACATATTTTTAATCTTTTTATTTAATGATTTCCCCTGTCAGAGACAGTTATCATATACCAACTGCTCCTCTGAGTCCACAAAAAGGGAGCAGAGACACTCCTCTTCCTCCACCTTTCTCTTATTACCGACTGTCCACTTGGTAATATGCTTTTAATCATTGTATTTTTAACTTCTTCTCACGTTTTTTCAACATGTGATGCTTTTTTTGCTTTTTTTGACATTGACATGAATTTTAACTTATTAACTTTAGTTTTAGAGTTATTTTTGGAATGTGGGTCAATAAACCTCATTTATAGGAAGTTGTACCCAATGTTTGAGTTAGAAAAGGAGAAATTAGGTATTTTTTTGATTAAAGTTAAAGGAATGTATGTTGATGAATAATCACAGACTGGGATATGTCAACTTTTACTCAATACTATTTTGAAACCCCTTCAGATGTTTTAAAATTGAATAAGACACCCCAAAATGAATTAAAGTAGAGATTTATACTTGCCAAAGAGCGTTGTGTGGAATCAATCATGTTGCTTTTGGGTAATTAAAAATAACATTGATATAGGAAAACGGGTCAATTTGACTCAAGGACAACATGAGGGTTAACTTTTAAATATTCACTTTAAATGATGCAGTGTTTTACAAAAGCAAAAATTTGAGAATAGATGATTTTAGAAATTAGTAAGACAACTTTTCATTTATCATCTCCCCACACCTTAGATTTCTCTTTTTGTACCTCACAAGGCTATTCATTTGTAAGTAACCATAGCAGCAATACTTATACTTCACTGCTTAAACCTAATATGCGTGTGCATTTATGGTACGTGGCGATGTTATAAGTAGGATTCACACCGATGGATACGACCGATGGATACGACAGAGGAAACGTCTTCACTCATCACCTCCACCTGGGCCGATGTTTTCTGGTATGAGGACACCTAATAATCTGTGATACTTACATGCCACGCACACACACCCTTGAGATGTGAATTGCTGTGCACTCACCCTGATAGCAATGACAGGCATGACATATCACCATAGCAACAGTGCAAAGCCATGTTGGGGTTGAATGCAGAGGTTCTCCAGTGGTTGCGCTACATTCTGATGAGCCTGTGATTTCACTTTTATAGAACATCACAAGCCATTCTGCCTTTTACCACCATCACATAAGAGAAAATGACACCCCCCCCCCACACACACACACACACACACACACACACCCACAGAGCACTTTGTCTTTAAGTAGCTCTCTCTCTAGCGATAACTAAGTTGAAGCTTCAGAGCTCCGTGTTGTCTAGTTATTCTGACTCTGGTCAAAAAAGAGGGATGCATGACTGTATTTGCCGAGGTAGTGATAAGAGCGGGGGATAAATAGGGAGTTAAGTGGTTTTAGCCAGTAAGAGAGGGACAGTAGATAGCTTCCAGACACCAGATGGACTGGAGAGTGCTGGCGTCACAGCGATAACAGAGAGCTCAGGAGAAAGGAGGGAGAGTGAGGAAAGGAGGAGACTGAGGCTAAGAATAGTAGTACAACCTCAGGCCAGCACAATCAGTCGGCACTGCCTGCTATTTTTTACTTTACTATACTGTTCCAGCCAGCACTAGTCTGACATCTTTCTCTTTCTGTATCACTCTCTCCATCAGTTATTTTCCAAGATGTAAGGCCAACTTTGTCTCTTAGCATTCCTACGTAACCTCCGGTGCATTCTGCGACTTCTGCTGCATTCCCTACACACACATTGTAGGTACTACTCAAACTGTTGGATTTAGTGTTTGGACATAAATGTGGACTGCAGCTTCAAAAGCAAATCATCCACAGAGAGAAACTCAATCAATACGGCTTCACTGCTTCATCTGAGATCAAACACGAGACACTAGAGGCTGAGGAGAGAGTGAGTGATGCGCTTCTGAGCCACACTTGCTAAGAGCAGCTTCACTGTCGTGGCTTAATCCTTGAGAGGTTCCACTGGGAACCCTTATGTACTCTTCTAGGGATTAATTTCAAGGACGCAACAGACAGAAGTGGGATGTCCGGGTGCTACCGGAAATTCCACGGATCTCCCTCTTTTTAGGCTTAATGTACCACACCTTCCGCTTTCTTAGTGTTTGTGAGGGCTATGGTTGCTCCTCAGATCTCTGCAGGGTAAATCAGCTAGCTAGACAATCTATCCATCTGATTTTTCTGTTGCACGACTAAACCAACTTTGCCATACATGTTCCACTAAAACAAGTTCCTTCCCAAGGCTTTTTTGGAGAGACACCGTCCTTGTGTCTGGGGCTTAGCGCTGTGAAGGAAGATCTGGCAATGCGAGACTATCACATGCTCTACCTACCACAGTCTCATCAGGAAATGGTGCTCCATGTCTTCAGGTAGAAACAGTCGGCTAAATAACTCGCTCTCCGTCACTCTGCAGAGAGGAAGATACAAAGAAAACCAGAGAAACATCAGGGAAGCTCAAATTGCAAAAAAAATGAAATGAACTGATCTGTGCAAACATTATCGCACCTTGCGGGAAGCGCTACGCTCTGTTTCTCTTTCATTTCTCTACAGTACATCCCTCCCTCTGTCATGGGAAAAGCACCCCTCCTCATAAGCTCCGACCTGTAAAATAGTCCCAGGCGGTGCCTGAAGATGCACCATTGTGGAAAATGTGCCTCTTGGTCCCAAAACCAGAAGCTCCCCTGCCTAGCTGAGGGGACAGATACCAACAAACTCCCTGCCTGGAGCACTATTGGCCCTGGACCCACCAATACAGGGACAATGGGGCATGTGAGGAGGGGAGAGGAACATTAGCGTTGGAAATAAAGGGTTTGGAGTGAGGAATGAGAAAAAATAGACGCACAAGAAAGAGACCTAAAGAGGAGGGGATGACTAAGAGGCCAACCGCTTAATTGAGTGTGTGCTGCGTCCAATTACCTCCTAAAGGTAGAAGAATGGGGGAAATCAATCACTCACTGGGGCTTACACAGTAATAGTACTGTGTTTATCCTTATGTCTGAACATGTGTGTAGGCAAATGTGTTCATAACCGATAATGGGACAAAAGAAAAAACTAAGCATTGTGCCTTTAGCCCTGTTGTGTTTGAGTGAGCTAAATGCTACTAAGCTGACTGCAGTCAGGTTGGAGGATGCCAAGGGGTTCCGCACACTTTATCACCCTTCCTATTAGCAATTAGCAATAGTCCAGTGATTACTATTATCTGTTAGCATTTGCTCCCTGGGCTGTTTTCTTTCTGTCATGATTCTGTGTCTCATTATAGCTAACGGTCAACCTCAGCGTGTGTTAGGTTGAGGCTCCATGGCAACAGCGGCTATAGTACACATACTATATTTACAATGTGAATCCATGTGAGGAGTTAAGATGATGCATTCCTAAAATGCCTCAACAAGAGCCTGATTCATTTTAGTGACGTTTTAGTGTAATTATATTTGGCTAAGCCAAGTAGAGTTCTGTCACACAAAGTTGCATTCAGAGACCACTGTGCATAGTTCATGATTATAGAGGGATTTTAATATGCATTGTGTGACATGAGGCGCAGTAGCTTGGCCAATCCTACACGGAGGATCTGCTGCTGTAGTTCATCAAGCGAAGCATGGCAGATGCTCTCATGAGCTCCCATTGATTTGCCAAAAAGTGGGTACGTGTGTGTGTACGCGTGCAAGTGCGCGCGGGTGTGATGTGTCGCTAGCTAGCTGCAGAGATAATTAGAACACAACTCTTTTGCTGTCCCTGCAGGCCACTGATCCAGCTACTTTCATCTAATATAGGTCAGCTGTGACAAAGCCCTCAGCATGGACACTGATCAGCTCTGCTAGCTCTCTCATACATAAAAAATGCAGTCAAATTCATGCAAAAACACACACATGGAGAGGCATTTGTAGGGTACAAGTACAGTACAGGCATACACACTGAGACATATGCAGGTAAATTACCAGACTACGGCCTCTGCATTAATGATCTACAACGGGTGTGTGAGTTCAGAAAAACTCTCACAACTTGATCTGCCCACCCGTTTCCAGCTACTGCCCACACACTGTCTAATTCAAAAATACATCAGTGCAAATCAGTAACTCAGTGCTCATCACAGCAAAAGAAAATATTGTCAGACATTGTTGATGCAAATTCATTCACTTGTTTTCAAAATCAATACCAGACTGAAAATTGTTAGTGTCTGTGACAGTAATTATGTGTGTAGAATATTGTGGCATGAGAATTGCATTAGTTATAGTCATTTTTGGTACTTGGGTGTAATGAATGCCACGAACGTCAAATTAAAATTGGACAGAGCAAAGAACGTGTTGAATAAATCCATCTAAATTCTGATTGTGTTCATATCTGTAGACCAATCATAGTTGTCATGCAGTCATAACATTTCATATCATATAACACTTTCAGTTACATAAAGCTTCACAGTAATACTGTTGTTTCTGATAAAGTCTGCTGAAAGTATATTTACCAGACTTTTAGTTTACCAGTAAATTCTCAGAAATCTTGTTCTTTTGCTCAGCTTTTTTGTGAGTTTATCCTCTCTCTCTCTGTTTTCTTTTAACATAGCCGGAAAAGCAAATTGTTTTTGAACACTCTGTTCTTTGGCAACAACTGTGGAACTCAAAGTTCTCCTCTGCATAACCTCTACAAATGCAGAGAGGGCCACAGCTTAGCCAACAGTAAATCCTCAACATCCTCAAAAACACTTTCTCAAATGCATACGGAACACTACGACTCAGTCGCTATTCTTCCACACTGACGTTTAGTACACTATACAGTCAAGCCACTCCACTACCTGCTCACACAGGATCCAGGGGCCAAGACTGCAGACCTGGATGGGATGTAAACTGAAGAGCCGCTTGAGAAAAGCAATTATTTTCTCATTTTTTTCCTCTATGCACTACACTATGTTGGCCCCTCTATTTCAAAAGCCACATTCATTAAGTGCCACCGCTGATGTCCAGAGTACAAAAAGTGACTGCTTCACCTCCCCAGGTGTTTTGTTCAACCTATTGTGTTGATGAACAACCCAACAGAAGAGCATCATTATCTTCTGTCTACTTTACTACAGGGGACTCGCTAATGGGGCAATAATTGGTGCAAATTACAAAGTGAACAAGTAGTGGCGTAGCCCTTTGGGATGGCTTGATTGAGAGTCTTACGCCATGTCGCATTGCGGGAGATCAATGCATTCACTTGACTCTAATCACCACTTTTTGTCTTCATTCAGCTTCTCTTTATTTTTTCTCCCTACGCATGCCCGGAGAGTACAAAGCTTGCTAGTGGGAACATGCAAGGCTTTTAACAACTGCGGCTATTTATGCAAATAAAATCAATATTTGATAGTCCCTTCCTCTACCGACTCTCTTTCCCCTCTCACTTCATCTCTCCATCTCTCCTTTAACAAGACACTGCAGTAGGGGCATTAGCTAGGGCAGACATGCGACAAGGAGTCCCTACAGGGCTGAGCAGTAAGGCCAGTTCATACCAGACTAGGAGAGGACAGGCTTGGCCTGACCACTGCAAACAGGACACAATGAAAAACCACAGAGAGAGCAGTTGACACACAGCAATACACACACAGATCTGACACCCAACCGCCCGCTCTCATCCCCGGCTCTCTGGAGCTCTGTGCTCCCGCTGTTTCCTGGACAAGGCATCGATGTCGGCACCCCAGGGACCAAATTCACAAATATGTAGGATATTCCTACACGCAATCCTGTCATCCTGCTTTGCAAAGTCTGCTGTGTGTATGATTATCAGCTGGAGCGTGCAGTGCGTGCTTGACGTCGCTGTTTGCAAAAGTTTATTGTTCAGCAGTGTGGAGGCTCACATCGTATAGCTATGGTTATAGTTAGAGTTAATGTTCTTGGTGTGGACGGCCCTTTAGTCCTAGTATTCTAAGTAGGCCTGTGGAAAGGAGAATGTTAAATCAGATGTTTTTTTTATGATGTCATTTTATTGATTTCAACCTCACCTGTTATTCTGCTTAGCTTACATACTTGTTCATATAGTTTTTCAAATTCTATACACTTGCATTTATATAAGGGAAAAGGTTTTATGGATGAGTACAATTTAAAAAACAAAACAAAAACTAAAAACGGTGACTGTCCAGCTTATAGACCGTGGTTCAGGTTTGGCTATTCTCACTTCCTCCACTGCGGTGCTGCGGAGGAGTGTCTGGCTAGTCCATGCAGCATTACAGGATGGAAGAAAAACCTGCTCTGATTTATTGGCATTTCTTTCAACCAATTTAAACCCATCACAATGGTCTTGGGCAGCGCAAAGCGCCGTACGGAGCAACGGCGCCTCTGCAAAATAGCCTTGGGAGGGAACTTGTTTTGCTTCAAAAGTAGTTTTAGTCGTGCAACAGAAAACTGGACAGATTGTCTAAGTAGCTATCTGGATTTACGCTGCAGAGATCTGAGGAGCAGTTGACCACAGTCATCAGAAATCCACCGGAGTTGAAAATGCCAACACAAAGGAAGCCCAATGCAACGGATATCCGGCCTAAAGGTGTGAAATACTTGAGAACACAAGTATAAGTATACAAATACAGCTGTATTTGACAACTGGCTGAGGATCAGATGAACTGAACATACACCTCAACAAATTACAAAAGTGTTTTCTTTCATTAAGAGCCTTTGTAAAAATTGCATTGCGTTACTGTATTCTCAATTTTGGGCCATCTGCTTAACCCTATGGGTCCGAAGGCTTAGTTCCGTTTGCAAAACACTGCCCCGCATTTAGGACATAGCACAGAGATTCTTAATAACTTCTTAGGGAATTCTAAAGGATTAGGTTCAGACAACTCAAGCAACTTCCTTAACACCAGCCATTTCCAATTATATCCTATTAACAGAACACTGACTTCAGCTCTGCAAACACCCTATAGGGGATTTACATCAGCTTAACAGAGGGTTGTTAAAGTTTAATAAGAGTTGCTTGCATTCCTTGAATATAGCTAGTATGTGCTGATCTAATTTCCTTCATTCCATACCATGAAGTTGTGTGATAACACCCCGAACCCACCATTGCATACTTTTGAGTATGGCATACAGTTAAGTATCATGCCTAGCCCACAGATACATGCTGTAAAGATCATGCTAAGAACATTTGAGGAGATCATGTATATTGTAAATGACTGATGCACCCTGTCAGCTGAAAGAAAATCTATTAAGCTGCACATGAGATGACAGAGCTTTAGAGAATGTATGGGTCAGGCTTTCTCAGAGAGAAAAGAAAAGAAATAGTTAAAGATAAGGAGAAAAGAGAGCAAGAACATGAGGAATGCTATTAAAACTGATCCAGATGTAGCAGGATTAAGAATAGAAATACAAGAAAGACATTTGAGAGGAAAGGTTAACAGAATGAGGTGGGAATAGTGAACTTGGCTGGCTGTAACAAACAGAGAGGTATTTGTTTTCTGCTTTTTTCCCATAAAGAATGCAGTCTAAGTGTTGGGCTAATTAACACCAAAGTCAATGCATTTAAATGGAAATTCTGCAATTAGTAGGCATGCTAGCATTCTTGCATAGCGGGCAAAGTTAATCTGTGCATTAGTTTGACACGTGAATGTGTGCACTTGTCTGAATTGCTAACCATTTTGGCAATGCTGACCTTTGAGAAAACTGGAAGTCCAAATGGAGAAATTTATAAGCTGTGTGGTCGTACCATGCCATTTTCGATTCTGCATCGATGCAGTGACAGCCCATGTTCTATTGGAGCCTACTGATGTTACTCATGTAACTGTTTTTGGGGTTTTTGCATTTTACGCTACATACAGGAAGTGTCTTTTTCAAGAGCAGATACAATAAAAAGGGGATTGTATTGTATGTATATAACGTATATATATATATGTGTGTATGTGTGTGTATATATCTATACATATGTGTACTGTGTACATGTATATAGAGTATATTTGTATGTATATATTTGTATGTA
>NC_048420.1:7872167-7946841 GCF_013103735.1 Etheostoma cragini | reverse complement strand
TGTATATTTATGTGTGTGTGTACATATTTGTGTGTATATGCATGTGCATGTGTGTATATTTATGTGTGTGTGTACATATATGTGTGTATATGCATGAGCATGTGTGTATGTATGTGTAGTAATGAACAACCAACATGATCATATGGTTTCATAACTTTCATATATGAACAGTGACAAACATCTGGACAACTCCATTAGTATAACATAAAGAAATCTTCAGCCACCATCCTTTTTAACCAGAGTTCTTTGCTGCAGTGCTGCTGTTTGTGGCACTGGCACTGTTCATAACGTTGGCGCACATGAAAACAAATCTAAAGTTAAGCTTCATGTTTTTGTTGTTGAGCATGTCCCCCTAGGGATGGCATGTCAGAAACAGATACATTTAGGCTAAATGCAAATGCTTTTTAGCAATCCACAGAACAGAAACAACAGAGAAGGGAAGTTTCAGTCAACGACAGAGAGCTGCACGCATGAACAGAAGGACAGACAAAACGATCTGACCACCTTGGAACCTGACACTCTAGGCTTTCATTTCATAGATTTCAACAGTCATCACTCAGTGGTTGGAATCATTCACAACTTGTATAATTAGATGTTCAGAGCGCTCAATTCTTTATATTGTGACATTCAGGTTTAACACTGGCTTCACCAGTGCTGCAAAAGAAATGGATCACTTGAATTCCACACAGTAGTCTTGTTGTGTTGTTGTAGTGTTGTTGTTATTTAGCTTTTCATGGGCTCTTGCATGCTTTCATCAATGACTCATTAAAATCACTAAATCTACCACCAGATCGAGGTAGTGACCTCACTAATCTGGCAATCGGCACCAAATATTAACATTTCAGATGGCCTTGACGCAGAGATGCATTAAACCGGTTTGGTAGGGAATTGTTAGCATCTTGTCAAAGAAGGAGGTAAATATCATGATATCAAAATATTTGGCCCATCAATATTTTTAACTGCTCCCTCAGTCACTTCATCCTGGGCCTGATATGTGATCCGATAGCATGTCTCCACTTTTATTATTTACAGTAACTCTAAAAAGAATTTTTTATCCGGTAAATGAGACTTTTACTTTGCAGTCGTTATGTCATTTCATTCTGTGATAGATAGCGCTGATCTCAGTTAAGGTTTGCAGTGGAGATGTCAGTTAGGAGAAGGTACCTGAAATGCTAATAGTTCCAGGAAAAAAAGATGTAACTGTTGTTTGCTCTTGTACTTGTTCGACATGGAACTTTAAAAAAAAAATCTTTTACACAAAACCAGGTTCACAAAATCGGCGTCAGTAGAGATCTTTACATGGCTGCCCACTCATGACCTGTTTCAACATCAGGACTGTTACCTTGCCAAATCCTCTCCACATGAGCAGCTAGATAAATATCTTTTGAGTAGACACACACACACACAAACTCATGTGTGCACACCCCATCTCCTGTCCTAATGGGTTTTAGACTCTGTTCTGACTGTACACAAATCAAATGAATGTACCAGCTTGGGACACGCCTGCACTGCACATTAGAGTGAGCTGGTGGTAATACGGTGCTTTTAAGCTGGCACCGAACTGCAGGCATAAATCAAAGGGAGCACTGCTGAGCTGAACAGAGGAGCTAAACGGAGAGAAGGGTATGGGATGGTTAAAAGGAAGGTATAAAAAAAATATGAGAAGGACACAAGGGGAAATGTTGAAATGAATCGGGAACATTAAACATTAAAATCCTAAGCAGAAAAAAGAAATAAGGGGACAAAAGCCTTCTTCTCTGGGTTTCATGCAACCATGTGTTATCGTTACAGCTCAGTGCAGGACTGCATGCACTGTAAATGTGTAAGGCAGGGGCTTGTATGAATGCATAATTATGTGTGCACCAGACGCATCTTTTTTAAGACTGCAGGAGAAGCTCGGCTTTCCCTAAAATGTCCCAAAAAATGAATGGTCAGTACTATTTTAACATTTTATCGACTAAAAATGCGTTAGAACACGTTCATCTCAAAAACTAAGTTTCCATCCACTTGTCAATCAAATTATCTGTAGTTTGGTGAAAAAAACACATGCGAATAAAGCTGGTAAAAGTTTGTTTCCATCCAACGGCTTTAAAGCCAATAAAAAAATGTTTCGCACTGAATCGCACAACATTCAGGCTAACGTTTGCGAACAAAGTTTTTCTAGAAACCGCGATTTTGTGCTGTGAAAAGTTGCAAAAGCCGAATTTTGCAAGCGTAGTCGAAAGACAAACTGCTGAAATCTATTTATTGGTATTTGCTTGGTGAAATTGATGGCAAATTTTCTTCTTACATTTCATGCAATTACACACCACATTCCTTGTTTCAGTTTAACCTATTTCCCACATTTCCTCCTGCGAGTTTAATATTGTTTTGTTAGATCGTTTGTTTATTCATTCATTCATTCATACAGTAGGCTAGGGTCGTAGGGGTGAACTAGCCAGCCAGCGAACTGCACACTTTGGCAGACAATGCTAATATTGTTGACCTGATTTTGGTGATGCCATTTTAAAGTCTTCCTTACAAGGAGAAACTCAGAATTAAACAGCAGTGCAGATCAACACCTAGATAGATATATGCAAAATATATGACAGTAACAGGTCTGTATGCTTTTCTTAGAATCAGTTAATCCAGGGAAATTGGATGACATAAGACAAGTGTTTCCAGACGAGGCATTCCAATGTGTCCTGAGAAGTTATGACCATCACTTTGATTCAGCAAGACTGAGGTCTGAACTTCAAGTTCTGTATTCAGGAGGGAAAGCTGTTTTTTTACTTGGTGTTCGTTAAAGACATGGAGTTGCAATGACTCAACTTTACAAAATGTTCTCATTTGTGGCAACATTTGTAGCTACGTCTGCAGATGTAGAAAGGAGCTTCACCTGTTTAAAGCAGCTCAAGTGCTAGACCTGTAACACAGTGGGCCAAGGCATTCAATCAGCATAGGACTTCTGGCCATTGAGGGGACAGTGGTCAAGTCACTGGAAAAGACGCATAGATGGTACGACAGAGTCAGACAGAATTTTTTTTAAAGTAACCTAGGGCAGAATTTATGTATAAATAAAACAATTTTTATGTTAGCAGGCCAAAATTGAGCTTTCCCTCTTTGAAAGACCAGCAGCTTCCCCTGGTGTGCACAAATGCAGCTGTGCATGGCTTCAAAGACTTTATTGGGTGCCACCTCACACACATAAAACCCTTAGAGCCCAGCTCCCTCTCCAGTACTCACCTGACCATTTTTTGTAGTATTTCTAGTGATCTCTTTCTCTCTCTCTCCCTCGACTCTCCCTTGGTTGTCATTAGGCGATTCCTTGGCAGCAGCTGGATACTCTGTCTCAATCAGTCTTTCACCCTCTCTTACCCTCTTGCTATCTTCCACATGTATAATTTAACCTTTAACCCTTGCTTACTTCCTCTTTATATGTCTTTATTTATCTTTAACAACCTGTGCCCTTCCTTTTCATTTCTTTCTTCCTCTAGCCTTTCCTGTTTTTTCTAGCTAAATTGATAAGCTCTCCTATAGGATGATGACGAACAACAAAGCAGAACAAGACAATGACATTTCAACAACGACGTGGAAACAAATTTGCAGATTTCCGCATATTACCTCCTGCTATTCGCTAGTCATAAGCGGGCAATTTGGAGAATGACAAAAGTTATGATTAATTCATTACACTGCAAAATAGCATTAGAAATGATGCCCCAGAGCATCTAAACCATCAGTATTTTTCTCATTATTCCCAGTCAGACCTGCGGAAGACTTGGTGTACGTGTGGAGTGTTTAAACATATTGGAAATGTATAAACACGCATGCGTGAACCTCAAAATGTAATTTTTCGTCCGTGTCCCTTCACCCGAAACTCAATTCCAAGCTTGCTAATGCATTATGGATCATTAAACAAATATACTGACAGTGCACTGATTACAAAAATGAATGATGCATGCTGTTTGCCCCATTGTGAGTGTGTAAATGTGTTTGTGTGTATGTGCAATTGCGTGTATTCAGATGCAGTCTCAAGGAGATGAATAGGATATCCATTAGTGCCAGACTATTGGTAATTTGACACAGGGGTTACAGCATCATCCATAGCCACGTCATCAGCTTCCACTCAGTGTCACCTGTAATATAATAATGCCAGGTTTTTTCCCCAACATGTGTAGTTGGAACCATATACCAGAAAGAAAAAACACCAACAATCCAACCCAATGTTGTTATGTTCCCTATTGTTACTCTGGCCTCTTTTTGGAAGAGAGACGTTTGTGTTTCAGGTCTGCCACACCTCTGAGGGCCTGGATCATCCACAACGATTCTCTATCTGTTCATCTGAGAAGTGAAAGTGCCCTGGAATGACAGTGAAACCCGGAACTTACTACTTTTGAACTTGTACACAATAGCTGTACTCCCAGTTACAGTTTTGATGTCTCACAAACACATAAACAACAATGGTGAAACCTGTTGATGCTGTACAGACGCCGTGAGAAAAGTATAAATAGGCAACGTAAAGTAATTACACACATTATGATCACAACAAGTAAGTAAGTAAGTAAAAAAAAGTTTATTTATAAAGCGCTTTTCTCAGATAAAAATCACAAAGTGCTGTACAAAAGAGTAAGTAAAAACAAAACAAACAGTATAAAATGTATATAAATATATAAAATTAAAATGACACTAGCAAAAACCCAATAACCAAAAGCCTTCTTAAACAGACATGTTTTCAGATCGTTTTTAAAAGAGACGACAGTGTCTGCAAGACGCAAGGACAGGGGCAGGGCGTTCCACAGTCTGGGAGCAACTGACTGAAATGACATGTCCCCTCGGGTCTTATAACGGGTCTTAGGGACTGCAAGTAGGTTCTGGCCAGAAGACCGAAGAATGCGGTCAGGGGAATACGGCTTCAAAAAGTCCAGGATGTAATGTGGGGCCTGACCATTTAAGGCTCTGAAAGTCAGCACTAAAATCTTAAAATAAATCCTGAATTTAACAGGGAGCCAGTGGAGGTCCAACAAGACAGGGGTAATATGAGACCTTCCAGGGACACCTGTTAGAAGTCTGGCAGCAGAATTTTGAACAATTTGCAATTTGTTTAAAGCAGACTTATTCAAACAGGTAAAAACAGCGTTGCAGTAGTCGAGTCTTGTTGATATGAAAGCATGAATTATCATTTCCAGATCCTTCTTTGACAACATTTTGCGAATTTTAGAGATGTTCCTAAGGTGAAAAAAACAATTTCGAACAAGCCGTTTTGAGTGTGTCTCCAGGGACATGGCCTGGTCGAACACAACCCCCAGGTTTCTGAGGCTGGATTTGACAGAAGGGCCCAGGGAGCCAAGCTGCTCAATACACAGATGATTGTGTACTACTATAGGTTCTGTTTATTAAATGAAGCCTAAAATATGTCGTAGGTCGCGGTAGCTAACGTCAACGTTAGGTAGCCTCTAGCTAACGCTAGCTAGAAAGATTTGTGGTGCCTTTGCCTGTAACGCTACCAAGTTGTGATTCGTGACTTGAAGTCAGAATTTACGGGCTTAAAAACTGTGTCTGGAACGCAGCATAAGCTCCCAGATCCAAGGCTCCGCCCCTTCCTCTTGCCAAAGAGCTTGCTGTCATGCTGGTTGTAGTTGGTGAACTGCTCTTTGTTGGTGGCTGTTGTTTGTTCATTTATTCCAGTTATCTGAAGCTTTCAGGGGTTCTCAGCCATACTGTATTTGCCATATGTTTGATTAAGGGTTTTAGCTCTGTAATAGAACAAATTTCCGTCTATGTGAACACGTCTGACAATGCATATCACATGACCATTAGCATCCACTGGGCATGTGTGTGCCGGTATAATCAGAAAGCATATTGTCTAATATTACTCTGCGGTTGAAAATCATGGATGTATAAATAGAAAATACAGAAAATACTGTGGAGAAAGAACAACAATGGCATAAAATAAGTATAGGGATTTGTTTACTGCTAAAAGGTATGCAAGCCTACCTAACCGAAAAGTCTGACAGATGTGCCATTTCTTTTCCAAAGGTCTCCTTTTGTACTAGTCCAGGCTACAAAGCCTGTTTTCCAACCAAAACAGGGGCCGCGGTGTAGTGTGGACAAGCGTCGTAGTGTAAATGTAGCCTCACATTCAAACTGTTACTCCTTACATACAAACTGACACGATTCACAGTGCACTTCCCTGGTGCTTTAACTTCAGCTAAAATGTCCTTCTTTACAGTTCATCTGACATTTAAGATGCAGACAATTTCAGATATTAACATTTGTGTTTATATGCTTACAGTGTTTTCAGCATAAGCAAGCACACTTCAATTTTTCCAGAGGGATCCTTGCTGGATGAGAACAAGTAGAACCTCTCTGTTGGCCCTTATTTGTACCACTCAGATAAAAGGACACCTTCATCAACATAGAAACATATTGGATTATGTTAGTAATCTTTCAACAGTCATTTGGAGTTAGTTTACACTTTTCAATTGGCCTATTGGCCCATTTGCAAGAGTGCTTTGAATTTCTTTTTCACTAAAGAGCATCAGCTGTTTAAGATGTCCTCTCAATTGACTCAAATCCAGCTAAATAAGCGGAGTAAGGCTGGTTCAGCCCATCTGAAATTCAGATTTCAGAAGGAGGGGTGGGGATCAGTGCAAAGTGGAGAGGTCATGGCAAGGTCACAGATGATGTCACGGTGGAAAGAGTCTCTTCAAGTGAATTTATCAAAGCCTCATTATTCCTTTCACTCAGGTCGGCTTGGGCAAATTAGCTCCACCACTTAGTGTATGGAAATGTTTGAGTGTGTGTGTTCCTGTTTTTCTATCCTTATTGGGACCTGGACCAGTAAAAGCACCTTCAATATTAGGACTGGTGGACAACTTAGGACCAACATCACGTGTGTGTGTGTGTGTGTGTGTGTGTGTGTGTGTTTCACAGTCTAATTTGTGGCAGTGCCGAGTGTAAGTGGAAACTGAGTTGGCTTTTGTGTGCGTGCGTGCATGCGTGTGTTTACTGTGTGCACAGGTGCTAATTGAGTTTAAAATTCAAAGAAAAACACAACACTTGTGGTCAGATGCTTTTCATCAAGAAGCATCATCAGACATCAAACAGCCCCATTACAATGACAAGTATCATGGAGGAGGCAGAGAGAGACAAGAGAGGAAAAGGGAAGGAGGAAAGCATCAAAACATCCTTCCGTTACCTGCTGAGCTATCCTCATTATTAGCATTTGATACATTTTTTTTTTTAATTGACAGAGACAGAATGATAAACAAACAAGAGGGGAGTTTGTATATCTTAAAATCGTTATCAACCTGTCATTGTGCGCACCAGCGGAACCAATGGGTGTAACATTTGTCACAGACTTGCTGCCTCCGCTGTAATTAGCATATTCCTGCATAATGTGCGTAGGTTTGTGTGTCTGATTTCAGAATGACGAACACCAACATTGAGTGCTTGCGTATCTCTTCTGTTTTGGGAGTCAGTCTTGACCTAAACAGTCAGTTGTAGTGTGAATGTGTGTGGCTGTTTCATAACAACAAATGAGTAAGGCAGAGGCACATGGTGTCATATTGGTGCAATAAAGCATTGCTTTTGCAGATCGAGGATTCACCTTATCACATGAGCATGTAAAACCCTCCATCACATGGAGCTTTGCAAAAGGCCAGCACTGTCACAGCTGCTTTTGGAGTCTCTAGGTAACTGCTGTACATATTCGCCACATACATACACACAAACCTAATCCGTATGGACATTATTCCAGCAACCATAAAGTCAGGGAAACAAAAACATCCAGTGCCTGTTTCTCACGCATCAGATGGAGGCAGGCCTAGTTTATTTCTCTGAAAATCATTGTTTGTTCATGCATGAAAGCCAAATGCAAAATAAATGCAACAAACTTGCCCTGATTTCTGCGTATATCCATGTTCACTCATGTAAAACACAACTGTGGCAAAGTTGAAAACTATGCCTGAATTTAAACATCTATTTTCTCAGTAGGATATTCAGCGTGTACGAATTAGAAGGGGTAAAAAAAGCTGCAAAGACTAGAATCTTACTGTTAATGTCACACAGACCTACATGGACACTGGAGAAAGAAAGTGAGCGACATCCAGGCACTAATTAGCAGATGGGAGCAAAGTGGTGCTAAGAGTTTTGACAATGAGAAATGTTTCGAGGTGTCATGTTTATGTGTAAAAACACAACACTAAATTTTGCGTTAAAATGCGTTGTAACTCGCGTTACTGAGATTGTAGATAGATAGATAGATAGATAGATAGATATATAGATAGATAGACAGATGTTTATTGATCCCAAGAAAAATGGGAAATTCCGGTGTTACAGCAGCAAAATCCGTCACAAAGCACAGAATATAAATATAAATGAAATACTAGGAAAAATATACATACATACAATATACATGAAATAATAATATGAATAAAGTAAAAAGAACAAATATTTGAATATGTACAGGATGGGGAAACAAAAATGTGCAACTGCTTAAATAATATGCTAAAATGTTAAAATGTATGCTAGATGTAAATAAACCAATAAGATATAAGAATCTTGAATTGAATTAGTGATGCGTTATATTACTGCGTTATGGCTAAAAGGAATACACTACTGTAATTGTTTTACTTTTGTAACCAACACTCCCAACACTGGTGCCAAAATGCGGAAAATGCCACCCAAGTGATAATGAAGGTAAGAAATGCCACTCTGTGCATCAGCAAAGTTCCCTTATACTGTAAGTGTTCATGTATACGTCTGCTTGTAGGACTGTGAAAGTTAACACAAGAAAAACACAGAAAGAAAAAGACTAAAAGACTTCAGTTACAGACACATCACACAGAGTGACGGCATAAATTAAAAAAGTAAAGTAACAAGAAAGAAGTAATTTTCACGCCTACCGAGAATCCTTTACGGGCTGTGGAAATGTGCAACGCCATCTTCACTGCTTGGCTTGTAGCCCTTAAGCAATACAGGGATTAGCGTAGAATTTGTTCTGTGAAGCTCCTGCTGTACTATGTGACTGTGATCTAAAGGAATCTATCTCATTGCATTAGGGCCTGAGGGAGAGCTCTGTTAGGAGCGAGGAAAAACAAAGAGAGGAGGGCGTTCGGTACAAACATTTGCTACTGGATTCGGCCTATTAAGTCATGGTGTAGGATCTCTTTCAACTTTTGCAGATGTTTAAGAATCGTGGATGATAAAAGGTTGCTGTTACTTACATATTACCTGAAAACTTGGGAGAGCTGTCTAGTCATTTGCTGTTGTCATGCATAGGCTGACTGAGAGCATGTTTTCTGTGAGAAACTGCTGGATGCTAGATCTAGACCCAACCTTGTTACATAGTAACAACGAAGTGTTGCTGTTGCTCCGTCTCAATGTGTTTATGAAGACATTTTCTACCCATTGCCTGTGTTTGTAATTTTCTGTTACCACCGATTACATGCTACTTCTGAAACAAAGTACGATGACAATAAGGACTATTCTATTGTTAGGTGGGGAAACTAAAAAAGACAAGCGATGCTTGGTCATGTGTTATGCCCATTTCCTTCAATTGTAACCTGCAACTTTCCGCTTATTTCTGGGTTAAATATATATATATATATATATATATATATATATATATATATATATATATATATATATATATATATATATATATATATATATATATATATATATATATATATATATATATATATATATGTGTGTGTGTGTGTGTGTGTGTGTGTGTGTATATGTGTGTTTGTATGTATATGTGTGTGTGTATATACATACTGTATGTGTGTGTATATAAATACTGTATGTGTGTGTGTGAGTGAGTGTGTATCTATATACATATACTACTAAGACTTCTGATATAACAATATTAGTAAAAAGGATCATTCTCTCCTCTATACAACTAGGATTTAAATCTCTCTCTCTCTCTCTCATGGCTTAATGTAAAATCAAGAGTGGTCTAGACCTGCTCTATATGAAAAGTGTCATAAGATAACTTTTTTGATTTGTTGCAATGTAAATACAAATGATTTGAGAGTTAATGACATGCTAACACCTTCTTCCTGTTTTTGCTAACTCGCTGTTACCATCTGTGGTGTAGCTTGATTGAGCCTGCTAATGGCAAGTGAGTTTATAAATAAGTTTTTTTTTTATTTTAATTTGAACCTCAAGTGCAAATTGTTGGTTTTAATTAGTACCTTTCCTTATGAGTTTACTTGCTGGCTAGCGAAATCATCACATTTCACACTGTGTGTATTTCACAAAGCAATTAATTTATTTGGCCATTTAATGGATGATGATTATTATTAATGGATGTCTGCTTGTGACGTATGAAATAATATGTCATAACCCTTACCCTAATGACAAACTGCAGTCAGGTTGAGAGAGAGAGAGAGAGAGAGAGAGAGAGAGAGAGAGAGAGAGAGAGAGAGAGAGAGAGAGAGAGAGAGAGAGAGAGAGAGAGAGAGAGAGACATAAAGTTAAACTGCAAATTTTTAGGGTGGCCTTTTAATGTGGCAATAATCATGCTGTCCTGCGAGGTGGATGGATTATCTCGGCTAAGGAGAAGTGATCACTAACACAGATTTAGACAGATTTGTGAACAATACTTGTGAGAAATGAGCCGTTTGTGAACGTGGAAAAAGTCTTAGAGCTTTGAGTTCAACTCATGAAAAATGGGGCCAAAAATGTGTTGCGTTTATAATATGGTTTGGTGTAGTTGTGCTCTGAAGAAAAACAATGAATATGTTGATTTCAGCAGTTTCTGATGGTTTATACAGGGCAATGCTGTTGCTTCTAGTGGTATATCAGTCTACTTACTGTATCAGAGAGTGAAGTATGTGTCATAACAACCATCTCAAGGCAGCCGGCTACTTTTCGATCTTAGCTTTCCTGTTTTGCCGCTCTCACTCTCTTCCTGCAACGCTGTTTGTCATTATCTTCCTGTGTTAATCCTGAGAGCTGCTCATTAAACAGAGCAAGAACATCCTCACACTGTGAGCAACTCTACAGGAACAACACACGTGGAAGTGTTCACACAAAAAGACGCACGCAAAGAGACACACACCAAATATCACCTCCTTCTCCATGTGTCACTCACACGATGGAGCCATATATACTTCCATCGCACACTGAAACACCTTACATTTCCAATATATGTGGCATTTTTGCCAATACATTATTCATATTCAACAGTATATATATGAATATACTGAAGGCCACACTTTTCACCACTGTTCTTGTGGAACTGAATGTGTGTCCATGCTACTGAGTTTTTGTTTTTATGTGGGTGGAAATCTGTTGTTTGAATTATCCTTCCCCCAAAACATGAATAAATACAATATGTATATTTGGCCAGAGAAATCTGTCAGCCCTGATCTCTGTCCGTGCTGGCTGTGTGCATCTTTGCATTTTGCTGGTTATTTTTAAACTCATGCATTACCATTTGCTGGCCCAGCGTCTCTGAAACAGTTCACAACAATTGCATATTGTAAACTATTTCACATTAGATGCAGCCTCACATAACATTACTGTGATATTCCCACCCACTTCCTTTTGGGCCACTCGGTGCACTCAGTGACATCTATGTTGCATGAGAATGTATTGCTGGGTGCTAGTCATCCAAACATGCATACAACCTCTCATATAAATGCACATACAGAATGTTCACCCCCACACACACCCCCCCACACACCCCCCCCCACACCCCCCCCCACACACACACACACACACACACACACACACACACACACACACACACACACACACACACACACACACACACACAGTTTCTTGTAGTTTAATTAATTCATCAAATGAGAGCTGCGCACCGCAAGCCTCACCAACCGCAATTTTCCATGCACTGCGCTAACAGCTGGGGCGTATCTCAAATAGAGTATAGTTACATTTCTCCCGCTGTCCTTTACATGAAAACAAAGCCAGCAGCTCAGTTATTTTTGATCTGATGAAGAGAGCAGGAGAGAAACGCTGCTGACAGTCTGACTCAGGGAGATAAATTGCCTAAACCCAGCGTGCTTCTGATGTTCAGCGAAACAGAAAAGATGGAGCTTAAATGAAGGAGAGAATTATTGCCAGTTGGGGGAAAGGAAAGACTGAGTGGTTAACAGAGGATTACACAGCATGTAGCACATTACAATATAAGTACATATTTGAATTAATCAACTTTTCCACTTCTGTCTTTCACACTTTGGGTTAACCTTCCCCTATCTCTCTGCTTCTTTTTGTTTTTGCTGAATTCTGAACTCATGCTCTAAGGGGGTGGGCGGAGTGCCAGCAGAGCGCGGGTGTTAGTGGGACCCGGTGGAGAGTGTGTAAACTCAACCCCTAACCACCCTGGAGAGATCCAGGCCAACAAATGTGCATATGACAGCTGAAGCGGCTACACTGGTGCTCATAAGTTTACATGCCCATGCTTAAGTTGACTAAAGACGTTGTGTTTTGTAAATTTATCTTAATATCTTGATTAAAAAATGAGGTAAAATCCAACCTTTAAGGACACCAATTTTCTTTGTGAATGAATAATGTACTGTAAATAAATAAATGTTCTTCCTTAAAATAGAGGGGGCATAAGTATAAATACCCCTATGTTAAATTGTCAGAGGCACGCAGATTTTTATTATTAAAGGCCAGGTATTTCATGGATCCAGGATACTTTGCATCCTGATAAAGTTCCCTTGGCCGTTGAAATTAAAATACCCCCCCACAACATCACATACCCTTCACCATACATAGAGATTGGCATTGGATACTTTCCATAAAATCATCTTTCAATGCAAATCAAACCAGCTATTAGTCTAACTGAAATAAAAACCATGCCAATCTCTATGTATGGTGAAGGGTATGTGATGATGTGGGCGGGCTATTTTAATTCCAAAGGCCAAGGGAACTTTATCAGGATGCATAGTATCCTGGATCCTTGAAATAATTGGCCTTTAATAATAAAAATCTGCCTGCCTCTATAGGAATTTAACACAGGGGTATGTATGTATGAATGTAAATTTATGAGCACCACTGTATATGGTTTTCTGTACAATGAACTCTGAACCAGGCCCCTTCACGCTTTCATACAGTTAGATGTATCTAGAAGACAAAGTACAGAAATAAAATGCACCATCCCTTCAATTAATGCCTTCTTTTAAATGGGAAATTAAAAAAAGCTGATGCCGGGAGTGGAAGTTTCTTATTCTAATTGCAGACTCACCAGATTGGGACTCCTACTCTGCTCTGGCCCGCCTGCTTATTTTCTAGCTTAACATCAGAGGTTTCCATTCTTTCCCCAGCACTAGAACCAAGCTGAGACAAGGTTGCACCTGATGAGATGGGTTCGCATTAAAGAGCAGGAGCGATGATGAAACAAGGCTCAGCCTCACATTTGGTGAGCAAGCAACAAAGTTCCAGTCTGTTCACCTGGAAAAGTATTAGACAATCGAAGAGAGTCGAACAAGACTAAATCCTAAAATGCCTCACGCGGTGTGTAGCTTCACACTGTTTCAAAGGGGATTGTTATCATTCAGCCAGGATGCATTTGCTGGCAGCCGTGGGCGCTGTCAAACACTATGAACTGTAATCCAATGAGCCAGATCTCATCATGAGGAGGCCTGGCTGCCACTTGAAGGTATAGCTATATAAGCCTGGACACAATCCCAATCATAATGGGTTCAATCAAGTCCTCTCATGAAGAGAAATCCACTTCCACAATGATGGACCTTACACTTCTGGGCCAATTTTATTGTTGCATGTTTTTTTTTACACCACCTCATCTCTCCAAATTGTTTCCAGAGTTTCAGCTATGCTATTGAAATACTTAAGACCATGGATGCAGCCATCCATCCATCCATCCATCTTTGTCTGCTTATCCGATATCAAGTAGCGGGGGGAGCAGCTCCAGCAGGGGACCCCAAACTTCCCTTTCCCGAGCCACATCAACCAGTTCCGACTGGGGGATCCTGAGGCGTTCCCAGGCCAGGTTGGAGATATAATCTCTCCACCTAGTCCTGGGTCTTCCTCGAGGCCTCCTCCCAGCTGGACGTGCCTGGAACACCTCCCTAGGGAGGCACCCGGGAGGCTTCCTTACCCAATGCCCGAATCACCTCAACTGGCTCCTTTTGACGCGAAGGAGCAGCGGAGAGCCAGTTAAATGTATTATAGATAGATATTTAATAAATAAATATATCCCTGCAAGATGAATGACTGCCATTTTCGGGCCTTGTTTGGCCGCCTGGAGATGTGGCCTCATAACGCGGAGGATCAAATCTCAAAAGTCCTCATTGAAATGATGAGTGGAACGAACACACAACTCCCGTGTTAGAATGTAAGAGGCTGATAAAGCCATGCTTTGATAGTCACAGTGAGACTCACCCCAAGTCCAGTGGCATACTCATAGTCTCTAATTAGCACCGGTACTTTGTTCTAAAGGGCAAAGCTGTCTGCTTGCTTTTGGGCATGACACTCCCCCAATAACCTTTTCGTCATCAGGGGGGAGGAAGGGTAAGGGGATCAGAGAGAGAGTTTGGATCACACACATAAACACTACAAGAGCACTCAAAATGGCACTGTGATATGCTGCATGTGACATTCCAAGGCTGACTTTGCATGCCAGGTTGTTGACTGCTAATGGGATGGCTGTTCACAATATGTATCACAATGTGTGCCAATCAACTCTGTGAAAGGGATCCGAACGTGTCGAACGATACAGAGCAACCCTTAATCCGTACTCACAGTTTATCCCATCATGTTTTTCCCTTCTTTATCTATCCCTGTCTTCTCTGTCTCTCAGGCGGTGTATCCAGAAACCTGTGATTCCTCTCACCTGATTCAAACTCTCAGAAGAACAAAAAAAAAGAGGAGATGTGAAGCAATCGATGGAAATTATGTTTAGAGTGGCTATCGTGGTGTGAAGCAAGAATGGCAAGGTGTGTAATAGAGACGGAGAGGGGCAGTTGGGGGACTGTTGGGGGGGCCGTTTGGGGGGACACGTGTGCGAGGAGGCGTTGACGGCAGTCAAAGAAAATTGACTGTGAGGCAGTGCAACGCTGAGAGGTTTTCAATGAGAAAAGCAAGAGTGTAAATTGATTTTGGGTCAACTTCTGAGTAGAGGTTCGGGTGTGACTATGAACTCATGCAGTCAGACATTACCATATTTGAAATGATCACCATCCCTGCTAAAGTAATGTGACTCGCATTAGGTTGAGAGCTGTCTAGAGTCAACTCTTATGCAGTCGACTCTTCTTCACATACTCAGTCACACACAAATCCATCCAGGTGTCAGTGGTGCCTATACAGTAGGTGAGCTGAACGCTGTGATGGGCTTGAAGCTCAACCAACCGCGAGCCCTCCACTCTCTATGTCTCATGTCGGAACAGATGGCCACACTGACGAGCCTCAAACTCATCCATCATTCACCATTCATTTAGCCACAGTACATGGGAGTGTGTGTGTGGGTTTGTCCACAGTGAACTCTAAGGTGACACGACACTGAGGAGATGGGCTGTCAAGCGGGTCTGCACGCTAACGCTCAGCTGCAGGATTTCAGGTCAGCCGTGTTGTGTGATTGAGTTGCCCCCACAAATACTGAACTATGATTTAGAAAAAACAATGCATGTGTCTAAAAGTCGCAGTGCATCTGCCTGACATAACAAAAGGAGAAAATCCCAAGTAAAACAAAGTGTATTGGTGATACACATCATGAGATGATGGAGGCCATGTGTCAACAGTAATTGCTCTGAACACAGACTACTGAATGTGGCACAGTGTTGGTGATGCCTGTCAAAACCCCTCCAGTTCTCTCTCTACTCTCCCGACCCTCGTGAAGCATTGGAGGAGAGGAAGTGCAGATGTGTAGTTAGTGTTTCAACTCATCATCAGTATGAAGCGCCTCGGGCAAAAAGGCTGAAACCATCTGCTCTGCTAAGTCTTCCCATCCACTCGGCTTTTTGCTCAGGGTTTCTCCAGCTTTCTCTTCGGTCTTTCTTCTTCTCCTTCATAACGCAGAGCAATTTCCTCCACTAACTCTTAATTGTGCTTTTTTTGTTCAGGGTAGCTTAACCCTGAATTCAATGTGGTTTACTTGTTGTTAAAATTAGGTTGTCTAAACTTAGCCGGCAATTTAAATTCTTAAACTGAATGTTATTTTAATATTCAATTCAAGAAATAGATACCTGGTTGTGATTGATGAGCTTTTCAGAGCATGTATTCCAGGTGTGGTAGATGCATCTTTTTACTACCTTTATCATCTATCTCAAATCCTGCCAAGCCTTGGTTTTCTCAGCCATCTGCTTACAGTCGGGGAGCATAAATGAACTCTGTGTTTTCAGTTCTTGTTTAAAAGTGAGCGAAACAGATAACGCATGATGTTACAGGTTTCTTATGTCACACACCTTCTGTTTACCTAAAGAGAACAGCTGGTTGAATGCTGCTGCTAACAGGCCTATCAGTGGCCTTTGTGGTTTTAGACCTGACATTGTTTTTCTAACAGTCGGCAGTTTTTAACAGATTCCTATGTCAGCGCTAGGCCTAAAGCCCAGATCTCCAATGGAGGTATGGCATGGGCTGATCATGTTGACAGAACATAACAGATAGAGAAAATGAGTGCAATTGCTGATGATGTTCCGAGCATCTCCGCGGGTTTTTCCAAAGCCTGACAGTGTGTAGTGCTACAGTCAATTCTATCCACTCTGGTGAAAAAATGTTGTCTGTATTGGGTTGAAAAGGCAGTTGGGTCTTGAATATCAATTGTTCCTGCTGTGGCTACAGTATGTCCAGGTGTTTGGCACAACTGTGTAGCCTCCTGTGGTTACAGTTTGGCCCTGAAAAATGAAAATGAAACCAATGGCTGACACATAAAAAAAGCTAGGGGTAGCAAACTCTTTTTTTTAAACTCCTGCATTTACTCTGTCATTTGTATCTTTTGTGAAATAAAACCATCCAATTGATTCATTGCAAAGGGGTAGATGCTCTTCAGCTAACTGGGCTCTATTGCTGCTTTCTAAACGTGATCAAGTTAAACATCCCTGCGTCTATCCCATTCAACCATTCTTTTCATTAGCTAAATAAGACAAATGGCCCCTTCCAAGCCAAATCAATTGGCTGAAGACTGCTGCATTAGCAAAGTCCAGTTCTCTACCCACGGATCAAGGCCTGGTGAGGCTTTGAGGCTAACAAAGGTTGGCTGTATCCAGAGTAAACCCCCCCCCCCATTCCTAGTGCTCTTGAGTCTTGTTTTGTGAATTTATCAAAATATCTAAGCTTTTATAAGTTTAGGCGCTGTGTGACACACTTGCACGCACCGAAATAATGTATTCATAAAATATTTATTGCAAGATTGGTATCACAGGCTTCTGTCAACAACCAGGCAGTGATTTAACAATACTGTAACCAATGAATTATTCTGTTTAAATTATGCTTTTATTATGCTTTCGGAAGCATCCGCATGACCAGGGAGCAGAGATCTGTGTGCGTGCGTGGGTGCGCACGTGCGTGGGCATTCAACATTGAACTGAATTAATTCAACAATACAAGCCATTTAATTTAGTCCATAACAGTCCTACATCTTTAAATGAGGACACAGAACAAAAGTGTGTGTGTGTGTGTGTGTGTGTGTGTGTGTGTGTGTGTGCGCGTGTGTGTGTTGGAAATGGTGTATGACTAGAAAAACAAGTGCACAATGAGCCCCATCAGAACTTTTTAATGGGTTGATCATTTGAGATGCAAACTACACAATACACCCAATCCATTTGCAAAGCAAAGTCTATTCCCCACGTCCAGTGTCCAGTGTTACAGAAATTGTCGCGTCAGCCTGCACGGTACCTTGGAAGTCATGTACTATCGTCCAATATTTGAATAATAGGAATCTCAATTTTCTTGTTTCTGATTGAATGACGTTAATAGTAACCAATCTTTTTATTTAACTTGTCTGCAAATATCTAGTTTCTAACCCTAACTTTATCTAACCTTAACCCTTAAACCATTTAACCTCAACCATTCACTTTCAATGCCTAGCCTTAAAGGGGTGCTTCAGAACTTTGGACATTAGACCTTATTTCCAAGTTAGCCAGTGCATTTTTTCATCAGTGGAGACAGCTTTCAACACTTTTCATCCAGTCCTTCCAATCGTGGAGTTTGCTGGTGCTAGGCTAGCTCAAAGCAACTGTATCTGCTAGCCTGCCATTAAATCAGCTGTACACCAAAGGCAAATAAATTATGACCCCGGACTATCAATGTAAATGTCTGTTGATAGAATAATGATATAAATAAAACTACCCTTGCACTGCAATAGTTCTACTTTGTTCCCTGTAGTTGGCAGCACAGGCCACAGCAGCGGCAGAGTGATATTATAAGGTCTTATGTCCAACTTCTGAACCACCGCTTTAACCTTAACCATCTCTGGGACATTCACAAATCTTTGGTTACCATCTAGATCTAAAAAATGGGATGTCTGTTAACGTATACAATGGTCTCCCAATGTGACAACTTTGTCAATACAAAATCAATCCGAGATCACCCCTGATCTACAGTAACTGTATCTAAAAACAATCTCAAATCATCATAAAGCAGCCAGTATCTGGACTTTCTTTGTGTGAAGAAAATGGAAAAACAGATACATCATTTCCTCCAAGTTTCCCTTTTCAACTAAAAAGCTCAAGTTCAAGTTGGGTGTCCAACTTCACAAGTACGAGGGAAGTACATGTGATGAACTCGACTGTGACAGTGGTCTGTCTGACACCGTCTCTGTCCAGTCACATTAACACTGCAGGTGGCAAGAGACATGGTGGGTCTCAGTGGTCTCTTTCTGTCTCTCACTGTCTCTCTCCACGAGTCACACCTTTTTGTTTCTTCCTCTAACAGTCTTTCTTCTTTCCCTTTACCAACCGATACAATGCAAAGTGTATAGTCAGATGAGAGGTAGACTGGAGGTCTGGCGGATCTAACAGATGGACGATGATGACTGAGTGTCCTTTACTGTACCCAACAGGTTTAGCAATGGATCTTTGGTGGATCCGGTGTAATCCGCTGGTGGGATTAGTGGCTATCGTAACTGATAACAGGCTTAACTAGCTACAACACCTGGGTATAAGTAGTTTCCCTGTTTTCAAGCTTATTATAATTCCTCTATTCTAAAATAGTGGGGGATTTATAGAGATGTATTTATGTTTTTCAATATGGCTTATCAGCTAGTAATACAATTCTATATACTGACATGTAGGGTGTTAATAAAATTAAAGAAAATTGAGCACAGATCACTAGTTTTGCACATAATCACTAGTGAAATGAGTGTCATGGACCACCCTATTCTGGACAAAAATACAAAAAGGTCAAACACAGCATTAGAAATGCATCATGGGTTTTTCCTAAGGTTTTAAAGGCTCTGTAAATGGCAACGGTGTCAAAGACAGCAGCTGATGCATTTGATTAGTTTTGTTTTCTCTGTTGCTCCAATGCACATCTCTGTCCAGATAGAGAGCAATCTGTTTTCCCAACTGAGCAAACAGGCCGAAAGAGTTTACACATATACAAATGCATTCTAATAACACACCCAGATGGGCACATACACATGAACACAAACAAATAAAATGAAGGCAGTAGCACACAACGTGCATGCATAAGCACATCCTAAACACGCAAGACAATAAAAGCAGAGAGCACTGGAACTACTCTCGCACAGTCCAAACTGTAGCAGGGGAGCTGTATCAGACAGAGATTGGTAATAAAACTTTCTCTTCATCAATGGAGTCTGTGAGAGTGTGTGTGCTTGTGTGTGCTCGTGTGTACTATTTGCTGCTCTCAGCGGTGTAGGAGGTCTGATTTGTAGCTGTAATATCGACAGGCAAGGCCATGGAATGAGGTCTCTCCTTCAGGGAGTCCTCCTACCCTTTCGAAAGAAACACACAAACACATAGGCTACACTCAAAGGTTTGTATTAACTACTTAGGACATTTCCACTGATCTCGAAAACCTGGCCTTGTTACTACTTTACACTATATGCACAACTTTACCTTAAAGAACTGGTCACATCAGCATTGTCAAACTGTGACATTTTGTGCCAAAATTCCTTCCAATGGAATCGCAGCAACCAGTAGTTTTGCTCGCCAGTTGAAGCACAGCCACGCAAATTCAAGCTATTGACCGATGGCTAGCCGTCTTGACCTTTGAGGAAACAAAGAGACAGAGTCCCAATAAGGAGGAAGTTATTGTACATTGTTAGCTAGCTATGTGTCACCATTCTCTTGCACAACCTCCTCTGTTGGAGAATAAATTCCTCCACAAAAGAGCAACGTTTGACAGATAGCTGTATAGACAGTTATTTAGACAAGTCATCTTTGGAATCCAGTTAGCAACCTGGCCAACAACCTTGCTGACAAAATCTTGCTTGTTATCCCCCTACAAATACTCTTTATTGTTTATAAATGATATGAAGCACAATTGTGACCTACCAGCACTATGATGCTTCTGGCTGGCTAGCGTAAGTTAGCTCACCAGCTAGTAGTTTGTCAACAAGCCCTGCAAATAGTCATTTTGTTACCAATCTTCTACAACTATATACTGTATTTTACTAAGACATGCAGATGCATTTCTCTGTATTACCTTCTGGTGTGACAAGGCTTTCACTTTGACATAATACTAACTCTAACCTTTACCCTAAACCCAAATACTGGTGGGCCATTTTATCTTCAACAACACAAACCACAGTCAGGTGTTGGAAACCCAGAAATCACAAAATGATCTCATGTCCAAACATATCCACATCTAAAACAAGGACAGCTCCATACTGTTACAAACTTTTCTCAATCGTGCTGGCAACACTCAATGGAACAGTGGAGACACAAGAGACACAGGTAATCAGACAGGAACACATCTTCAGCTGTAACACCTTGTAAATCAGAGAGAGCTCGGAGGGCGATGCGCTCTCTCTGCAGTTGTCCACCTTTCTCTCTCTCTCTCACACTGTTCCTCTACTGACACATTGGCCAATTAAACTTCTAAACTCTGACACTCAAGACTCCCTGCTTTTTGGAGTATCTGTGTTTTTCAGTGTGTGTATAGTGTTGGGATTTCTGTCAGGAAATGGATGGATTCTTGTTTGACTGTGAAACTGCAGAACTTTTAAAAGGTATGAGACAGCAAAAGACAGCTCACTTCCCTTCCCCCTCTATCCCTGTCCAGTTTAAAAAAACAGAGACCTAAAAGAAGGTTCTTCATATCCTCTGTCTTTGTCTTCAATCCTCTCTGGAGTCACTTTAAAATATATTAAGCTGTTTGTTGTCCTCATACCAAGTCTTCTCCATGAAGCTGAGCCAAACTACAGACAGAAAACAAAACAATTCTTGCAATGCCAAATGGCTCATGCTCAACCACAATTAGGCTGGGGAAGGAAATGGAAGGAAAAGTCACCTTCAACTAAGTATGGAGAACATGTCGATAACTGAATTAACATGACAGACAAATAATTAATGGGCTACAAATCCTTTATTTCTTTAAACTTATGTACAGTGGCTTGCATAAGTTTACACAGCCAAGCTAAAGTTGATTAAAAAGAGGAATAACAAATCATCTTTTGGAAATTGATCTCAATGCCTTAGTTCAAATAATTAGGAAAAGCCAACCGTTTAAGGACACCAATTTTGTTTGTGAATGAATGTCTTGTAAATAAATAAAGGTTTAAAATACAGGGGGATGTAAGTATACATACCCCTATGTTAACTCCCCATAGAGGTAGGCAGATTTTTATTATTAAAGGCTAGTAATTTCAAGGATCAGGATTGACTGGCCTTTGCATGACGTGACAGTGGAAGACAGTCCTTGCACAGGAGCCACACACTCAATCACAATTTCAATCACTCCCTTTGCACTGCAAAGTGCCGGTGTTAGTATTTCAAACCTAATCATATGATTTCCAGGTGGCTCACTAAGGCTGATTGACATGCCTGTTAATTTTCTTTTCAGATGAAAAAAGCTGAAGGAGATGAAAAGGTCAGAAGATCTCAGAGTATTTCAAAAACGTGGACGCCATCAAAGACTCCGTTGTACAGGTGACAAATCCTGTTCGGTACAGAGCCATAAAGATTGCAATAAAGCTGGTAAATGACTGTCACACGCTGACCGACCGTCTCTGCAGGTTATCAAAAACAAGACAAAACACCTGCAGCAGGTATATGCGTGGGTCTGCTCACGCTCATTTAAATGTGTGTGTGTGTGTGTGTGTGTGCGCACGTGTGTGTGTGTGAGAAAGGGACTGAGTGAACACATACATCCAAGCAGGATTATGGAAACACTGGATTATTTCCTCTACGCATTAAAGAAGCTCTTTTAAATCCTAAAATGAACAGTCAAAGACAAGACAGCAGCTTGAAAAGAATTGAAAAAAAAAACTTTCTGAGTCCTTCCGAGTAATTTGGTTACAACAAAAGTGACCTCCAGTTTTCAGAAAAAGAGATGCTTTGTGAAATAAATCAGCCGTTACAAATTCACAAACACTTTTCATAATTGTCAGTATTTGTTTTGGGTGACAGAACTTTTTTGTTGAATAAAGTGTGCTTCTGTTTGTGTGTGCATGTGTGTGTATGTTTGTGTGTGCACACTGAAGCATGAAAGAAAGATGCGCGTGTATGGCACCAACTGTGAGGGCCCTGACACCCAGCAGTAAACAGTCGGAAGGAAAAGCCGGATGACTGAGCCCAGCAGACTGTTAGACTGTTGATAAAAAAGAGACCTTCCTTTAAAACACAGGAGCAACAAAACATCAAGCCTCTCTCTCTTTCTTTCTTTCTTCTCCCTCTTTCTCTCGATCTCTACTCCTTCTCCCTTTCTGCCCTGGCATCTGTCACTTACTGGGAATGTCAATAGCAAACTTGAAGAGCAAGAAGATGAGGGGAAAGAGATGTGAGAAGAGAGAGAAAAGGAAGGGAGAAAGAGGAAGGATACTTGAGAAAAGGAATGACATGTGGTGTTTAGAGTCCTTCCAAGAAACTACAAAGAGACAGAGGGATGAATGGACGGACGCATGGAATTAATAAAACAACAACAATTTAATGTCCATATAATGGACACCTACATGAAAACCAACATAACAAAGAGAGAGAGAAATACTGGAAGATGTGAGGCATGACGTGGACAGTATGTGTGTGTGTGTGTGTGTGTGTGTGTGTGTGTGTGTGTGTGTGTGTGTGTGTGTGTGTGCATGAGAGTGAGAGTGTGGGCTCTGGCAAGCATTGCTCTTGGCCTTCATTGGGGAGATGATAAATCCACAGCCGTTTGACTCCTGCCAGACGCCCCCCCCACACAAACATGCGTACACACACACACACACACACTATAAGCACACTAGCTCTCCATCTGTTTGACTTGTGCCAGTTGCCCTCTTTCAATTACCCAGCATCCCTTGCTCCCACAGAGAAACAAGCCCATTCAATAAGTGCTGTGAAAGAGAGACAGATGGACAAACATAAAAATTCAGATAAAGACTTTAAGAAGAGATGACAGGTGCTAAAATGATCCTCTCAGTCACATAGGATTTATACTCTATATGTAACTTCTGAGAAGCTCCAACCTGTTTGGTAAAGGTTACCTCATTACTAGCTAGGAGCATAACTGTTAAGGTTGTACACCTCATAAATAAGAATATTTAAAGCAGTGCTATGTTGGTAATTAGGCCAGTTTCTTGAATGTGCTCCCAATCAGTCAATGCTATCAAGCTGAAATATCGTGGTGTGGGACATTTTGTATTGTTTAACGTCTGTATCAAAGAGGAGAATGTGACCGTTGTGCATCTGTCTAGGTCAGAAGTCAAGCTGAATAATGTTCTAACCCCAGGGTTAAAATGTGGGAGCTGCTGGACATCCTACTGCCCTATAAACTTAGACAACAGTACAAAGGCAGTATCACATCTTCTGTCATTGTGACTACAGGGAAGAGTAATGACTTCCTCTACAAATGTAACGATCATACTATTTTCAATGCAAGATCTTTACCTAAATAAAATGTTGCAGAAGGCTTGATCACAGCAAATAGCACAGCAAAGGTTATCGTCGCAAAACAGATGGTGTTTTGGTACGCAATGACTACCCCCAGGGCTGGTGAACCACTGTAGCTAACTGCTAACACATAGCTGGGAACAGCATATTGCTAGTCAGAGCTCCCTGTTGTATTATTGCCCCGTTGGCTTTGTTACTTACAAGTACACACAGATTATTGAAGAGACAACTTCTGTATCATGACTGTTAATGTATTATTGTTGTACAATGACTGATAAAAAGCACTTGATGCATCACAGCTAATAGCTTCCTCTTTTTTGCTTCCTGTTCCCCTCACAGTTCAGTCCAGACTGTTTGCTATTGGTCAAATGCATACACTGGCGTGTCAAAGTTAACCAACTTCAAACTCATCGGGAAAAATTTGCATGGATTCACCCTCGTGGGAAAATCCTTTTATTGTGGCTGTTCCATTGAAATTCATAGATTCCGTTACAAAATGTCTTAGTTTGAAATGCTGGCGTGACTGGGCCTAATCACAAATGATGTGATCAAAGAATACAAAGTACTACCAAATTTGGCTGGATATTTGACAAACCCTTGGTAATTTTGATCCTTGATGCTACAGACAAAGTTCATCTAGAAATACCACCCTGCAGTATGCCTCGTCAGTTGCAGTTACTTCCATGTCTGACCACACTCATATAATAGATGCAGTGAAGGCTTTGAATGTTATAAAAGATATTAAGTGTTAGGGATGGGAGACACCAGACGCCTTTCGATACCATATCACAATACTTATGCCACAATACGATGCTATTGCGATTTAAAACATATATTGCAAGTTATAACCTTTTTTCCAACTTCTATTTTTTCCAATGATGTCCCCTGATGATGATGATGTTGAATAAATAAACTTTGTCAACATCTGTTTCATCTAAAAAGACACATTTCTCTGTTTGTTCATATCACTTCAAATTTTTTGCTGCAAAATGGGATTGTCGAGACAAACTGACCAACACATACAGCATATAATAAAAGATATATAGTTTTGTATCGATGCAGTATTGTCGATTGTTGTATGAAAATATCACGTTACTATGCCGTATCGATTTTCCCCCCCCACCCCTAGTAAGTGTAATGTTTGGTAAAATGTGGATAATTCCCACAGTTTCAACATAGAAGATCTGTCCAATCATCACAGTTTGAAGATTAGTGTCACCAATTCACTGTCCGACTGACTAGCTTTACTAGGACATTTTCGCCTTTAATTTTAAAATCCTACATCAGAATGGTCCGATATTACATGAGTGAAACACTGGATATGTGATGTGTTACGCAGACTTGGTATGAAGCAGGCTAAACAGGAGGATTGTGTTTTACAGTAGCCTGAAAAAGATTAAAATATGTCTTTAACAGCCTAAAAAGGATTTTAACCCTCATGTTGTCCTTGGGTCAAATTGACCCGTTTTCATTTAATTGTCTAGGCCGTCGAAATAATGTAAACATTACAAAGATCAAAAACCTTTGGGGGGAAAAAAAACACCCAAAAATAGCACCCACAACATTGGAAAAGTGACAAATTTTGAAAAAAGCAATAACAATGTTGAAAAAAAAGTGACCATGGTTTATGGGAAGACCACACAAGGGTTAAATATAGCTTTACTTGGACATTTTAGCCCTTAATTTTAAAATCCTACACGAATGTTGGCTGTCTTTCTTTTTATCCTCTTAGAAGGTTGTGTGAAATTTTGTCATGATTAGCATGTAAAAAAAATAAAAAATCCATTTTCTTTAGCTCATTTCCCCTACGAGGTCAAAGGTCAAGGCCAGTATTTAGCATTTTACTCATGTCTACTTCAGAAAAAAAAGACCCTTGCTATTACTGGGCCTCATACTTGATAGTTGTAAGAGAGAAAGAGTCTCTAACCACAAGACCACCGTGACACCTAAGCTACTTACAAGTGTCATGTGTATTTTACACAGTAGCAACTCAGTCAACGCTATATCCCATTTGTCCATCACAACATTCTTTTAAATCTTGACTGACAGCGTGTTCAATTTGTGTAATTATGTTTCATAGCTTTGAATGTGTTGGATCAATTTGTCACCTGAGGCTAGAGGTAATGTCACTCACTCTGTCAACTGACGGTAGCATATATATTCATGGCCAATAAACACACTGTATGCTATTACGAGGGATAATTAAATGTGTGATCATCTCCCTGGTAACAGGCGAAGGCAGTCTTGTCAATCAAATGGAAACGCCGTCGCTCATTAAACTCTGGACAAGGATAAAAGTGGGGGAGGATGCAGAGGAGGAGATCTAAATGGTGATCCTCGCCTGTCTAAGGCAACACCTTCTAAGTGCCTTAAATTCCTTCAGTGTCGCACATCAATTCATACCTACGTACATAACCAGTGGGGGGGGGGGGGGGGGGGGGGGGGGGGGGGGGGGGGGGGGGGGGTGAGAGTGAAACGCTGTGAGCTAGGTTTCTGTAATAGTTACCTCAGCCCTCTGGTGAGTCATGGTCACTACATTGCATTAAGCCCGCTGCTGAGAACAGCATAAATTCAAAGACCCAACCCCTGGGTGGCCGGCAACTTAGCCTCCATAAATCCTTTTTGGTCATTAGGATATTCCTTGGAGTAAACAGGCTAACGCGGCAAAGCTCCTTAGTTGTTCCTGTGTGGAGTTTGGGAACGTTGATTAACGCGTGGTGGTTTCCACTCTGCTGACTCATTCAGGGACCAGCTCTTCTACCCACCTCGTGCAAATAGGAGGAGGGCAGATAAAAGGCTCCACCTAGTCAAACAGTGCAGAAGACTGTGTGAGATGGGCTAATGGGAGCTGTGTGGCCCAGGCCTCCAGAGTAATGTGTGTGTGTGTGTGTGTGTGTGTATGTGTATATGAGAGAAGAATTTTTTGCTCGTTTACATAAGCCTGTAGAAGAAACTGTTAGATGGAAAACAAATCACACAGAGTTGATTTAAAAAAAAAAAAAAAACAGAGCAGCCACGCTGCGCTGCATGTTGGCTGAACATGAAGCTAAACGAGTTCCAGGCACACACCCATACCCAGAAACAAATTGGTGTGATGCAATGCACAAAAAAAAGAACAAAAAAACACAACTGGGTTTGCTCGCTTCCCAAATCTAACATCATTCCAGCCTCCTACCCTCCCTCTCCTGTCACTGCTCAGCTGCTGTAAGTAGGGCACATCAATTTTTCACACTGCCTCTGTCTTTCACTCAGTCTGTGGCCACAGCACCTGTCTGAGCCACATATGTCTTTCCCCTCTCTATGTGTCCCGTCACACAGCATCCCAACCTGCCCATCCTCCGTGGTCACCTTCTCCATCCATCTTCCTCTCTTTCTATGTGATCCCTGTTCTCTCAGCTTGAATCTCTCACAGTAACATGCCATCCATCCTCTAACCGTGTGGAGTTTGTAATAATCACGGAGGCAGAGGCACATCCACACACCCACATGCCATGCAGAGGTGCCCTGATAATGACATGGAGATTAAAAGAGTTCCTGATGCTGCACTTTGGAATAACACACACACACACACACACACACACACACACACACACACACACACACACACACACACACACACACACACACACACACACACACACACACACACACACACACACACACACACACACACACACACACACCTTGAATTTTACAACAAAATTCATTGTTCCACCATTCTGAATTAGTTATTTTCAGTAGGGCTGTATGGAGTCATGTGCCTGCAGTGTATGATAAGTGTGGGGATGTTGTGGAGGGCTCAAAGCAGGTACTGTGTGTGATCGCGGAACATAGTGAGCAAAGAGGAGAGGGACAGGACGCACACACACACACACACACACTAGAGGCACAGAAGTGCAGAGGAAGTCACTTGGAAAGATTCTAAATTTCATGTTGAATTAGCTAATTTATTGTGACGGTAGATGAGCTGCTCTTTAATTCAGGAAAGGTGGAGTGCACACACTATAAAACACACACATGAGTAGGACCTAATGTGAAATTAATTAAACGAACACGAAAAATGAACACCATCATTGAATAGAGAAAGGTCTACTCTCCAATTTTCTTACTTTTAGGACTTCCTATTCTTTAATGTGCTTTCCGATACAGCTTGTGAGAAATGTCAGGTCAATCGGTGTCATGGTTACAAGTTCACAGTCGTGCAGTTGGTACAACTTTTTCCTGACAGAAATATGGGTCAGGTGTGACGGGACCGAGCCTTTGCTGGAGGCTTCTGCTGTAAAAATGTTAAATAATTCACACTAAAGGGCAGTTTGGAAAAGCGTTACCCACCTGAGCTAACCTCTCCAATATTGTACAGGGGGCAACTCATATCCCACACTGAATAATGCACTTTCATTTCAGACTTCTTCAAAGCTAATATGTCTCTAATACCAAAAGGGCCCACCTGGGATCTTCTTCAAATTAATATTTGGACCTGGGCAGAGCAATGACAGAAAGATTGAGAGTGAGGTCTCCGCCGGTCATGTTGTTAATATGTTACGTCAGAAAAAGCATGAAAGAAATGTGTTTTCTATAAAGGTGAGATTATTTACAACAAGATAATTGGACTTAATATTGGACATTCTTAGCCATTAAAGCTCCAAAATGAGATAACTAGGATGGTTGGAGCCCGAAATAAGTTTGAACTGAGCGGGAATAAAACAGTCTGAGACAAGATTTAACGTTATGAGTGAAGATGAGATATGTAAATAGATGGTTAACGTCAAGATAAGGGCAAAAGAACTGCTGCGAAACATGTGCATTGTCAGGGGCCGTTACCTCACCAGTAGACATCTACAAAAGTGACAGCTATAAAATAGTATCTAGTTAAATAAAGAGGTCTGGAGAGGGTTATGTGGCGTCTTTGGAGACATAATCCATTTGTCAACCAAGCTGTGGGCTGAGAACAGGACCCAATACCCAGAGACAGACGGAGAAGAGGAGGAAGGGAAACACTTGGCGTTGGAGGCGCAAACAGACAGGAGGGGTAGGAAATAAGAAATAGAAGACAAGAGGGAAGACAAACAGAGAGAAAAGACTGAAAAGAGGCGATTGACTGATTAGACAGATGGAGGGTGTAAACATAGGAGAGAGGGAAAAAGCAAAGAGAAAGTATAGAGTGACAGTGGTGAAAGATGAAACTGAGAGCAGAGTGTGTGTGTGTGTGTGTGTGGAGGAAGAGTGAAGCAAAGACTAGCTGGAGGCTTTGAGATACTGTATGAAGCAATAAAACAAGCAGGCCAGACAAGAGAGCCAGAGGGAGGGAAGGAGGGCAAAAGAGCAAATGAAATGAACGACGAAGAAAGATGAAGACCGAGCAGAGTCCTTAAGACATCCGTGCGTGTGAGAAAGAAAGAACAAAAAAAAGAGAGCAGAAGGAGGTAGGGGGAAGAGAAAAGAAAAAGGGAAAACGAGGATGAAATGAGAGAGAATTGGATTACAACAAGAAAAGATAGAGACTTGAAAAGGGCAGCGGAGCGGCAGAAATCAATTCCCTCTGGGGGTCCCGGGATCGGGGCAGCGGAGGGAAACTGTTACATAATAAACACTCAGTGGGCTATGGCCGCAACACAAGCCATCAATTTGCCCTCGATGTGCAATGAAAATTATCCTCATTGCTTCCCTTCCAAGTGTTGCCAACAGGAATGGAGTTGCTGTTGACTCACTGCATGAACTGCCATCAGAGTGTACTTCTCATAAGGTCGGCATTCAGACTGTTTTAGACCGCCATCAATGACAAGACCCGGCTCTGACAAGCAGAGCTGGTGTTGTTGTCGTGTTTTTATGTTACGTTCTCTTCATGTGGGATGGACGATTGTGAAGGGCAAGATTCATGTTTTTGGTCGTGTAGAGTTAAGTTTGTACAAAATGTAGTCCAACCATATCTAACGGCAACTGTTAATCAGTCCCTCCAGGATTTTGTGACCCAACATGGCTGATGTTTTATAAAACAAATTGCGATAAAAGTTGCAAAGTTTTTTGTATGCAATGAAGTTGCAGGAGACAGAGAAAGTGATATAAATTTTTTTGTATTGTATAGTTTGCATAGTAAAGTGGAGAATAAAATTACTCCAGGCTGAGTTTTCCTAGGAACTTTACCAAAAAGGCTCAGGATGGATCTTATTGGGCTTTAACTTCAACGTTGCACTTACAATACCGAGCACAGTTGACTTCAATTTAGGTCATCATGTACATCTCATCTCCTGTTTTTCCCGCATCAACCTTGTGTGTTTGTGTGTGTGCCCGCGTCAGATGGACAGGATTGAAACACCAGCAGTTCTATCGACATCAGAGAAAAAAACGTCACAGCATACAGGTACATTGATGTTAAAATGTCTACAGGTTGGCAGAACAGTGTGACATGTTCTGCACGGTCTTTCGCTGTACGTTTTGTTGGTAAACGTGAGATGTTCGAGTCACACACGTCTCGTTAAACAAGGAAATGAATATACATCAACCTGTTCTCACTCCCGCTTGGTCATTGGCTCTCAGAGAGACATACCGGTACAGAGTCTGCCACGTGGGACTGCTGGGATTTGTTGAAGTCGTGGGAAACTCGGGTCATTGGTCAATCTTTCCAACAGTTGCGGTGATTGGTCAAAATTGTGAGTCGCACCAAATTTGCGTGAATTGGCGCGATCGCAACATTGCAAAATCCTGGAGGTGTTCTACCTGTTCTAGCCACAGTCAAAGGCTGGGCAAAATGTTTCTCGTCATGGAAACCATAGCTGCATCTCATGGCCCTTCTTTGATAGATCCTAGTTGTCTCTCCCGTGCCTCATCCTCAGAGGGAGGGAGGGAGGGAGGGACTAAGATGCGAGGAAGGGAGGCAAGTGGAGGAGTTAACTTAAGCGACATGAGAAGAATCTCATGAATCATACATGTGGGGGTAATAGTACACACTTTCAGACAGTGACTTTCAAAAGTGGCATACAGTAGATTTGTACAGAATGGAGAATGAGAGAGAAGTTCAAATCCTGCCCTACTATCTCACCCCTTTAAGAACTGGCCAATAGCTGGACAAAGACACCTAAATTCCAAAATCAGTTGGGGGGAGGGGGTTTCCAAGACAGGCAAGGTCTTTGTTTGAAGCAGACTGGCACTTTTAGTCTAGTGCAGGTTTAAATATACTGTGCATGGCCAATCTTATATTTACCCATAAGTTTAACATTGACGTTTTTTAAAATTTTGGCTAATGTAAATCATCCATGTTTTGTCTATGAAATTTATGATGATCGCAAGACCCGAATTATCTCAAAATCCTCAATCTATGTGCTTAATAACTGGCAGTTGATTGTGTACTAATCAATGTTATCCTCATCGGACCAACAGCCAAGGCCCTTATTACGCAAACCTGGATATTAGGTTTGCATGTTGCTGTCGTGATGGATATCAAAGGAGGGCAGTTGTTTTGTTAGTTTAACCAATAAGCACCAAGCAGATCTTGTGTCCAACAAAGAAAATGGAACTCACTGCCTGGATATGTTGTGCTCTTTTGTGCTTAATGAGCTTAGATAGGACTTGAGAGGATAAGCAATAATACTTTTAGGTTTAATCTCATTGATGATATCACCTTGGTGGCCTGAGCCCAGTCTTTATCCCTCTTTGCTGCTATAAATCAAACATCTGCCTCCTCTCTCCCCCCTTCTTCCCCTATGTCTTGTCTTGTTGAAATATTGCTGCTTTTACATGTGTAAAGTTTACTTTAGCCTGTGGATTCTGCGGTAAAAGATATCAATAAATAACCCAGTGTTTTTCACCACTGCATACTATTTCTCTTTCTCTCACACACACACACACACACACACCCTTAAACATACCTAGCCAGAAGCATCTTCATTATTAAAATTTCAACCAGTGTAGAAGAATGGACGCCCCCCCACAACGATCCTGTGCAAACACTGACTCACTTAACAGCTGGTTTTCCTTCATTCAGCTGGGTTGTTTCCCTTAAGTCTGTCTGTTCTTTCTTGCCATTATTTTTCATACTCTCTGCCCTCAGACCGGCTGCCTTAACGCCACTCTAATTGCATTGGGGATTGGCCTTTAAAGTGTTGCCATGGTGACCGGTAGAGCCTACCCGCCGCGCCACATGCTTTGCCCGCTTTCCTTACTTTAGCTAAAACTCTATCGTTCGCTATTTCACTCTCTTTTCCTCTTTTATTTTCATCTATACTTTTCCACTTCACTCTATTCAACCCTTAATTATTTCCCACTTTCCCATGCGGCTTGATGATGAAAGCGAGGGGAAGGCCTCTATGAGGATGAGTGATCTGCAGATGCGGAAGGAGAATGCCTCACCAATAAACACTTTCCATGCATGGTTACACACACACACACACACACACATACACAGCCCCCAAACCCAACCCCAAACACACACATGGCTTCGATAGTCATCCTGCTGTGTTGGCCAAGGGTGCAGAAGCAGCGGGGATTGAACGGCAGCCCAGCCCAGAGTGTTTGTGTGTGTGTGTATGTGTGTGTGTGTAGGTGTGTGTGTGTGTGTGTGATCACAGCTGGCCACCAGTAAATACATGCCAGCTGACAGCTTTCACAATGGGTAGGCTCCGTTGTCAGTCATGGAGAAATACCTCACCAAAACTTTCCCACACTTCAGCTTTAATCACTGAGGTTCTAGGTGAATACACAGTTCTGAGGAAAGGTAGATAAACAAGGACCTCACTCTGGAAATATTGATGTTGTGTTTTAAAAAAACGGTTTAAGTTTCTTCATGAGGCGCTTATTTCTTGTCATCCCTGTCGACAGAACGTTGATATCGGACAGTTCAATCCTGGATTCAGCTAGTGGTCATGGTATATAATCTGTAAAGCCCTGTCGAGGTATGGCTAAGGTCAGCAACTAAAGTGCTTGGTTTGGAGTTTGGAAAGGTAATTCACTATGGTAAAAAAAACAATTGTTGGTCTGTGACAGGACAAAAACGTTCTCCAACATGAAAGTCCACGTATTACCTGCTCATTGACCAGACTTTTCAGTAGGGATGCACCAATCTGATACCAAAATATCATATCAGGCCGATACTGACTTAAATATCTTGATTTGGTTTCGTTGACAATGGGGCCAATCTGTTTCAGTTACATTTTATCCTCATAGCCTGTTCAAGTTACCAATGTGTTACTGCATTCAAAGGGCATTTGTAATTGCTATTATAGTGTTACCAATATGCTGCCGCATACAAATCTCAACGCCCAACCTAATGTTGCCTTCCACATAAAAGAAGGATCCAAGTCACTTTCACACAGATAATTAATTAAACACTGGTATTGGATCGGTACTCGGTATCGGCCGATACCCAAAGCCAAAGGTATCCGTATCTGAACTAACAAAAGTTGGACCAGTGCATCCCTACTCTTAAGGTGGGGGTATGATCTATGTCGTCCGACCATATCAGAAGCCAAATCCTTAATAGTAACCCCAAATCCCAGATGGAAAGACTGATGTCATTGAGAGAGTCTTACATTTCACCCCTGTGATCATTTGGGACAATATTTCCAAAAAGTGAGAAAGAGCTTGAGGGAGAAGGTTGCCTGAGTTTGTTAGAAGTGCGCTCTGTTGCACCTGTTACCACACAAAAAAAAGTGATGTCACGGTGTCCCAAAGTACACCTCACTTCAGCATGGTTAGCAAAAGTTAGACTACTCTAAAAAAAACACAAAAGAAGATTATGACAGAAGATAGCAAGATACACTTTGTGGGTATCACAGTCGTCCAAATGGCTGTGGATTAAGTTGCTCTTATCTGTCCCACCTGCTGTTTAAACTGTAAATCAATCCAAGTGTGTGTGTGTGTGTGTGTGTATATATGCGTGTGTGTGTTTGAGAGTGTGTGTTGGAGAAGGCATTGATCTGCAGCCATGTTCAGCTGGGTTCTGATACAAAGCCAGCACCAGGGGAAGTCTGAGGCCCAGTAGCTTTGCCAGTTTATAGCACGCATACATACATAAGCCCCACTCTCAACACACACACACACACACACACACACACAAAAGTGGAAAAAGCCCAACAACCTTTGCAGCTCTATTGAGCAGGGTAACCTGAGCATGAAGAAGACGTTGCTGCGCAGTGTCTGTTTATCTTTCCCTTCATCTCCTTTATTCCGGTGGGGCATGGCCTATTATAAGTGTGTGTGGCACGCATGCATTTCCGCAACTAGTTAAACTCAGTGGAAGCCCCTGCTGATCTAGCCATTTCCTCTTGACATCAGCAGGCAAACAAGCCACAGGGAAAACTACAAATTCTACTAAACCTCTAACCTCTTTTTCCGGTCTCTACTCCTCTCTGCCTCCTTCGGCATCTCCGCCCTCTCATGCATATTCTTGTACAGTCTACTTCTTCCCAATGTGTCCTCCTTCTCTCCCTCCATTCCTACTTCAGCCTGCCAGTCCACTTCTATCTCATCCCTTCATGCACAAGTTCCCTGTCCATCTTTCTCTTTCTGCCTTCAATAATTCAAGCAGCTTTTCTCTTGGTGTACAGTTTGTGTGGTAGGAGTCCCTTCAGAGACACAAACAGCGAGCCTGAGAGCTAAAACATCACTGATGGAAGAGTGTGTGCTGGAACAAGCGTGTTTGCTGCATTTGTGTGTTTATAGCAAGAGTGCCCTGCATGTTTAAAGAAGCATAAATGGATTGTAGCGGCCTCGGATATTTTAAAATATGTGTGGTCAGTGTGTAGGCTGTTCTAGCTGTATTTGTGTTGTTTGTGTGTAGACATTGCAGTGGGAGAGTGTGTGATTGTGTAGGCAGTGTGTGTTTCTGTGTGTGTTCACATGGAAGTCAAAGAGCTCTCCAGAATGCAGCTGTTATATCGTTTTTTCATGGACAAAAACAAACCTATTGTGATATTTGAAAGGCATATGCCTAGCTGTTTGAGCATGTGTGTAGAAGAGAGATAGATAGATAGATAGATAGATACATAAACCATTAAAACTTGACAAATGCCTTAGTAAGATAAAACTTTAAAGACGTTTATTTGTTTAGCAGGGAACATTTAAAGTTCCATTCAGTCAAATATTCAATATCAATTATGTTAACAGGAAGTCTATGTAGCATCACGACATGTAAGACACGTTTTAAATAATCCCAGTTCAGTTGGCAAACAATATATTAATACTTCACTGCTGATCCTTTGTAAATGTACTGTAGGTATTATACTATCTGCATACATGGAGAACTATAACTAATCATACGCCGTTTTATTTAGTAAAAGCCCACTTAGTGAACAATTCTGTTATGATAACACTAAATTTGAACTTACAAAGAGCTGGCAGCAGTGTGAGTTTGATACTACGTATTGGGTAGATGAACGGATGGATAGAGGAGATAAGAGACTGGAAAAAGGAGAAATAAAAAAAAGGAAAAATGCTAACTCAACCACACTAAGCAGAATTAGCCTAATGATGGTGCAAATGAAGCAGGTAAATCCATTTAATCGTCCACTGTCCTGAGGCTTCTGGTGAGAGCGAGAGAAAAGAGCAGTCGAAGGGAATGACTTAAAAAGATGAAGCCAAAGAACAAGAACACTCGCACCAATCTCCCCCCCCCCCATGTAGGGAAAGGGAATTTTAGGCCAAGTAGTAAAGCAGTGGCGGAGTGTGCTTGTACCAGCCTCCAGAGAATTCAAATGGGAAACCATTCGACTTGACAAGGACATTAAAATCCAATTTATTCACATTATGAGCCCAGTGCGTTTCTGAGGTTATTTTGGACAGCCTAAAGCCCCCCCCTTCCAACACCGCCACACACACACAATGCTTTATGAGCTGGAGCTTCTGGAGTGTCATCAGCAGTATTATTCAGGATTTTTCACTTTGGGCACTTCACTGCGATCCAGTGCAAATATAAGCCCGATCAGTCTTCATGACAGCTTGGCACATGTTGATGTCCATCAATGCAGATTGATTTGAAAGCTGGGAATGGATGTTGACTGACCTGACCACACACACACACACAAACACACACACACACACGTTAGTAGGTGTGCCTGAACATGCATCCTCCGACTTATCAAGTACACGTTGACAAGTACACAGATGATAAATGTGTCATGCACGCCATAACAAAATTATTACCATGAAGTGGTCAATGATCATTGTTTATCATTAGTTTAGACACTGTCCATATGCCTGTGATGATTGGCATTAGGTTGGAGTCTACTCACTAATGGGAGGGCGAGTCTGACATTTCACCACTCTGAGTATTACTCAGACATTTACCTTTTGACATTTCCGCATCAGGTGCAAATTTAGGCCTCTTCCACTAGGCTTGGTTAAGTGCGTGTCTCTATGTGTGTGTGCGTGCGTGCGTGCGTGTGTGTGTGTGTCAAAAGTGGATGATTAAACCTCATATTTACCACCACTGCAAACATTTACAGCTGTATTTTTGTTTAGCCCCATCTATCTTTTGGGTCTGCCAGTGTACCTGCGTGGACCAGGCTCTAAATCCTCACAATGGTCACAAACACAACTCAGTCGGGATTTAATCCAGGGTACTTCTCTATCACCTTGTTGTCATTTAAATAGCAGGATAGGATTTGATTTCTTTGAAGGGGTTTAAGCGAGAGAATGTTGTGAGGAATCGTATAACAGCAGAGGCAGACCAAGCAGCATTGATATTCCTTCACTATAGGCTAAAAGGAAGAAGCCGCTCTATGTGTGAGTGTGAGTGTGTGTGTGTGTGTGTGTATAGCTGCTATTTCTTCTTCTTCTTCATCGCCCAACTTCAAAAGCAGCGTATCCACTTTAATCTTGTCTTCTCCTGCACTGCGGACCCAAGGAGAGACAGATCCACGCTCTTTCTGCCACTCCTATCCCTCTTTTGCTTCCCAGAGATGCCTCCTTTTCACTTTCTGCTGTTCTCCCTCAATTCCTCTCTAAAACACACTGATGCACAATGCACACACACACACACAAACACACCTTCACACCCTCTAAACACACTTCTCTTACCACACAATTGGCTGGCCATATAGCGACTTACGGTAATAGTCTCATCTTTCTTTCTTTCTCTCCCTCACACAAACATACACAGTCACACTGCATTGCAAAGTGTTGGTGCAGTGAGGTGAATGTATCAGGCATATTAAGTCATACTAGGAGGGCGCTAAGCAGCGGGGTGGGGGTGAGAGAAAGCTGGCACCGGCACCTTTTGATTTCCACCACTGCAGCGTCAAATATTGAAAAGCCAATTCCAATTGGTGCCCAGTAATTAGAAGTGACCTGAATGGCTGATCTGAATGTGGAATGAGAGAGAGAGAAGGAGATAGAGGGGAAACAAGGACAAGTGACCCAAACCCGAAGAAGTAGGCCCATTGTTTTAATGGATAGGTGAAAAGCTAACTGTCATCATAATGACAACATGATTATGTATGGCTGTCGTGTTGTTTACATTAACGCTCTTAAAGAAATAGTACAAGATTGTGGAAAAATACTCAGGAGCTTTCTTTGTAAGCGTAAAATGAGATGATTGATGTCTAACTCAAACCAAGCATTAATGCCGCATATTCTACATTCACATAATAATCTATTCCACAAAATTCCCCTTTGGAACAGAGCCAGGCGAGCTAAATTCTCACGGGAGACTAGAGCTAGCCTTCGGCAACGCTTTACTGTGCAAACCACAGTTATCATTTGGACCATTTCCATGTAGTTACATAGTCACTGATGTGGTCATAACAACTACAATGCTGAATTACTTATTTTTGAGGGAGAAATAAACTTTAAGTTTTCATCTCTAAGGCATGAGCTCCATGATCGACTTTTATGGGCTTTTGGTAAAGCAACCAATGAACTTTGAACACAAACTTTGAATTTAAACGGTTGCATTTGAATGCATCTTGTTGTCACGTAAGGGTTCTGTTCATGTTGCACAGAAATTTTAATTACATTTTGTGTCTGTTAAGAGGCACAAAGGCACTCTTTAGAGCATGCCCCTTACAGCTGGCATTTTAGCTAACTGAGAGCTCTGGCCATTAGCTGCATCAACTCCAGTTTGCTAGCACCGATGTTGGTTGTTTTGTTTCCTATCAACAGTACTTGGTGACATCTAGCACTCAAGATTCAGGTAAAAATTGGCCGGATTTCTCATTTAAGCTTTCACTTGAAGTCACCTCCCCTCCTCTTCTTTCCTTCCATCCTTCCCTATCATCCCTTTTCACCTCACCCTTACCCTTATCATCCTCCTCCTCCTTCCAGGATTCATTCCGCCCCGGCACCCTCATCGCAGCTCTCGTTCTGCTGACCCATCCCTTATCTCCCAGCCTCTCCATCACTGCTGACCCTCACATCGTCTCTTGGTCCCCCTCTCCTGAATTCCTCATTGGCTTCCCCTTGACCCTCACCTTGTCCATCTACTTCCAAAGCCTCTAAAAGCGATGGACTGAAGACACTGACCCAGATATCAGACGCTGGAAATGAGAGAGGGAGGAAATAGAGCATAGGGGAAGAAGAGCTGAGCGGAGAGAAGGGGCGTAAGAAAATGTCAAGAGTGAGTGACAGACAAAATCATAGAAGTTGGAGAGGTAGCTATATTTACCGTAGGTATGAGCTATGGGATTTATTTTTAAAGTACACACACACACACGCTGTCAACATAAACAGTCACACTGGTCTGCACGGGGCAAAGCACAGCGAGCCACAAACACACACACAAACACACACAACACAATCACGCTCTTAATTCCTGGCTTCTTTCACTGAAAACTAAACTGAAAACCCTATTTAACCTCTGCACAACAACAATTTGGTCATTTAATTGCCTTTTAAAACTGAACTGAACAATTAACAGAATGTTGTGGCTTTTAACCCGCCAATTAATTCTGTGCATAAACCATATCAGTCTACTAATATGATGTTGTACATTAAGCGTTTCAGCATCTAACTAAGGTATGGAGACGGTTAGTGTTATTTGACTCAGGTAGATTACTACTTCTACTACTTCCACCAATGTCCACTTTCTAATGATTATTTGAATGATTGATAAATCTAACATGCTTTTCCTGACTAACTGAACAAATTCTCAAAGCCCCAACTGACATCTTCAAAAAGCCTGTTTTGTCCAACCTACAGCTTGAAAGCCAAAGACACTTTAAATTTATATATATATAGTGTCATGCACATTAAATTGCCAAGCCATGAAGACACAAAAAATACTGTTGCTGCGATGAAATAAGTGTCAGACAAGAACATAATTTCTTACATATAGCATTCGATTGCAAACAAAGAACTTTTCCCTTCTGTCAAGTTGAGCTTGACAAATAAAATCTGCAACAAAGAAGGGTCGGGACACATCAACCCGTATTCGGCCGTCGGACAGTCTGGCAACTCGGGTCTGTTCGGTGTGTTCCGTGCCGTGGTCCGTCCAGAGTGGTCCGGAGGGGCAGTTGTCCTTCATTTTGGCCGACCCGACATGCTCAGTCGGAGGGCAGGCACTGCAGGCAGTCAGACTCAAATGACCAATCTGATTGGTGGAGTGCAAACCCGGAAACAAGGAGCGGGATTAGCGGGACTAGAGTCTCTCAAAATCTGACGGAAATCTTTTAAACTGACCTTTATTGATCTGAAATGAAGACAGATTCAGAAACTGCAAGGCCTAGTTCTCGCTTAAAATATTGTCAGAAAGACTTTTGGTGACTAAAATACAGTAAAACATGACACGTTCGTCCAATTCCAATTCATTTTTTGCCAACAATACAGATTAGCGGTGCTTGTTGTTATGGATACGTATAACGTCTTGTCTCTGTTCCGAGGTACTTTTTTGACCAACTCAAGAAGACTGATCAGTCCAACTGCCTTTTCTGCCAGGGTTCGGCCGTCTGATTGCTGTGTCAGGGGCTTAAAACACAGCTCAGCTTCTTCTTAGATTTCTATTTATTTTTATTTTTTCTAGAATCATCCAACCCCAAGAACTCCCCAAGAAATGAAGGACGTTACATAAGCGTATAGCCCTTACATGGACCTGTAAACCTGCCTGTTTCCATAGCTAATGGTAATGTACCTGAATGCAAAAGATCCATCCATAGATGTATGGTTTTGCTTAATTATATTAAACAGAGAAAGGAGAAAATCCTTTCCTTCAACAAACTGAAACAAGCAAGTGTTTGGCAATTCCTCCTTGATGAATTAATTAAATCATGAATCACTTTTCAAAATCAACTGACCACCGAGCGACTGTTTTGGCATCAATCTTCTTAACAAAATGCCCACAGGCAACTACCTCCAACAATGTACTGCATGAGCATTCCTACAGACAACACTGAGAGAGAGTCCTGATAGTGGATCAGCAATGAACGCAGCCGACACTGAGGATGAGCTGGAAACCAGTAGCATGACAGAAATAGGGGAATACATGCATCAATAGGCATGGTATTCATTTACTGCATATAAATACATTAAAGGTTTTGCTGTGTGTAACTGCACACATAAATTATATTGCATGCACACACAAAATACCCAAACCCAAAGGTTGTGAATGTATTCCAATAGTGGGTGCTATAGGTACCAGCACTCTGGCTGGGCTCAGTCTCTAATGGCCTCGGTCCTGCAGCCCTCCGGTGATCCCACAAATGCAACTGACTGTCACCCTGGATTTCCACCAACTGTGGAACAGCTGCCGATTGCCTCATCTGTGTGTTGGCTCCGTGCACCGCTGTCCTTCAATACCCGCCAGGTCCGGATTTGTTGCGGAACGGCTGCGGCCATGACTGACAGCTTCATTTATGATTGTGCAATATAACAAGATGTAGTTTCTCTAAACAGAAGCCCAAAAGCTCTGACATGCTGTCTCCACCCGTTATGACATTTTCAAGGTGTAGTGCAGGGAAATATTATCCGCCGTGAGAAAATTATCCGGATGTTTTATTTTGTTTCTGTGCTCGTCTTCCTGTACCGCACAATCTGCCCTGAATCTGCTCCGGAGGGCTGCGGATCACCGGAGCTGGGACGGAGGCGGTCTGCGGATCACCGGAGCTGGGACGGAGGCGGTCTGCGGATCACCGGAGCTGGGACGGAGGCGGTCTGCAGCCGTTCCGCAGTCAGCGGAAATACACACATTGACTTTAATGGAAACCTAATGACTGATCCGCAGACATCTGCAGTTGGTGGAAATCAGGGGTCACAGTGGTAGGAGTGTGTGTGTATATATGTGTGTGTGTGTCCTTATAAAGATTGTCTATTGCCCATTGATTCGCCTGCTGGTGGCAATCCAAAGGGCAGCCATTGGAGTGCCACCAGCAAGCGAAGTATTTCAACTCTAGTCCATATCCATGACGCTTCCCTTCCACGATTGCTCCGTTGCCGCCGGAAATTCCGCCAGATGTCCCTCTTTTTGGGCAGATGCCCCTTACTTTCTGCTTTCTTTTTGTTATCATTTTAAACTGCGGTGGATTTCTGAGGACTATGGTTAACCGGTCCCCAGATCGCTGCAGGGTAAATCCAGACCACTAGCTAGACTATCTGTCCAATCTGAGTTTTCTGTTACACGACTAAGACAACTTTTGAACGTACACGTGTTCCACCAAAACAAGTCGGCACCGTGGCTCCGCTCTGCGCTTAACACCGCCCAAGACGATTGTGATTGGTTCAAAGAAATGCCAATAACCCAGAGCACATTTTCCTCCCATCCAAGGAATGATGTGTGGACTAGCCAAATCCTCCTCCACAGCACTGTGGAGGAAGGTCTGGCAAAGCGAGACTTTTACCAATCTAGTAAAATAATAGTATTGCTTCTCCTTAAAATGTCTCAATTATCTTTGTGAAAACAAATACATGAGTTCATCTCTGTCTTCAATTCTCATCCGAATCAGAATTCATATTTGAGTGGGTTTCCTCATTAGCTGTGGGCGTCACATTGCAGACAGAGGTCAGGGTCCCTGCAGTATCACGTCAGGCCGCTGGACCTTTACTCCGCCCTGTATGCAGTCAGGTCAGAGCTGTGTGACAGCTGTGTGCCCCTCCTGCTCTCTTGCTGGCAGCTGCTGCTGCCTCTGGCCCTCCTGCAGATGAGCCACATTTAACCCAAACTGGCCCTGGCTGGAAATTAGCATTGCCGTTAATAATGACATATCGCAGAGGTTAACACACTTTTACCTTGGGAAAAATAGAAACGACGAACTTGCAATTTCATCCTGTGTGTAATGTAAAAAGCTATTTTCATTCAACTGTCAAATTATTTATTTCTTTGAAATAATGAATTCCATCAGCTGGAAAATAAACAGGCTTAAATAAATCTTTAGCCAAAAATGCCAAGTAAATGGAGTTGTTTATAATAATCTAATGGTATATTTCTCAGGACCCTATTTTTCCATGCATTTGTGTCAAATATGAACGATGATCTTGGAAATTGGTCCCGTATTGAGCGAGAAGGCTGTTCTGCAGCTACGGACCGAGCTGCTATGTAATCATATAAGGGAAATGCACACCGTCAATGTAATATACGTCTACAAAAGGTGGTGTTTTTGCCACTGACAGGCTCAGTTTGTTATTGTGAGTGTCTGACTACATTATGGGAAGATGGAGAAGTCTCGTTCTGAAAACATGGAAGGTTACTTGACGTGAGACAGTGGTGTGGAATCCTGATTATAGTGTGGAAAGCGATTGGTGAGAGAGGAGTTCCGGGGAGTTTGTTTTCGGAGTACAGACAGCATAGATTGGTGCCGTTTTTTATATTTAAAAGATTTTCAATCACATTTTGTTAAAGAAAAATGTTCCAAGAGTTGAGAGCAGCAGACAGAGCAGAGGCAAGCTACGTAGCAGTACACATGAAAGCATGGCAGGATAACATCACCTTCTCCATCCCTCCATGATGTAGTCAGACACTTATAATACCAATCTGAGCCTGACAGTGGCAAAAACAAGCACATTTCCTGGCTCAGTACTGGACTAATTTCAATAATTTCAAATAATTTGGTTCACATTAATTACAAATATATGGAACAATAGGATCCAGGTTGAAAAATACCATAAGGACCTCTTAATTATTTCAACTAATGGCCTCACTAAGTAAGATTTCATAGTATTCCATTATAACTGTAAATGATTGTATTTGTTTATTGAACCTACATCATTTCTAATTTGTGTTGCCAATTATATTGGTTTTAGAATGATTTGCTTTCTTCCTATATTGCAAAAATTCTGATTCCCTTCATCACTAATTTGATGAAAAACTTCTCCCAAACTTAGTGTTGCGTTGGGCTGCAATGAAGCATAGGCAGCCAAGTCACTGTAAATGGCTTTATCCCAGGCTTTTTTCTAGAAACATGCACTGTGACTATGTGACTATGTGACATAGCAGCCAATCCCTCTAAACAATAGAGGAGGCTCGGCATTGTTGGAGATGTAAATGTGGAGCTTTTAGGGCCCCACATTCGTCATCTCTGGAGAGAGAACCGCTGACAGCAGACTCTTTTGCACACACTGTACCACACCTCTGATGGATGGCAAAATATATGACAGGGTTTTTTTCTTCATCTACCCCACAGATCCCACTCTGACTCAAAGACAGACGCCCACGGACATGGAGGCAGAAAAAAAACAAAGTGGAAAGTAATTGTAGTGTGCACATGTGTCTGCATGTGTGTTTGGTCTAAGAAAGACAGAAGAAGAAGAAGACCGCTGAGGCTTTCCTTCTCAAAACTCACATTTAGTCTCTTTCTCTCTGCTCCCTCTCCTCTGTCGCAAAGCACCAATCTCTCCATCGCATCTCAGTGTGACTCAGCACCCCACTGATCAAACACCATCTAGTCTCTTCCTCTCTTTCATTTCCATCTCACTCTCTCCATACTCTCCCTTTCTCTGTGACAGACAGGCGAAAGGCGCCCACACACAAACAGCTCCCCAAAATGCCCCCCTGAGGGACCAACCCTGCATTCTTCAAAAGTCAGAAGCATCCTCCAGGAAAATGCTTTATAGAAAAAGTAGTAAATAACTAGCAAGGGAGAAAATAACAAGGTAATATCAATAACTCTCTCTCTATATTCCTTTTCCCTTATTTCCTCAAGCAGCGGCGCATAGCTTCCAGAAAGGATACAGGGAGACAATGCAGCATATTTTTCTTTTTTACAGCTCCACTTATTTCTCCTTTGATAATATTTCTGTATGACTTTTTTTTTTCCCCACACTGTCCCTAAAACCTTGAAAAGGCTGACAAGCACAAAAAGTTGCAGGCTTATAACCCCAACATTTTAAAAGAGAATCTTTTCTATAAAGTCCAAGTGTCTGCCATTCCCTTTAACTGCAATAATGTTACCTGTCATGACGGGCTGTTCTGATAGACCAGGCCAATCTCAGATGAGCTGCCCAGTCCAGAAGATTAGTGATCATGGCTGAATGGATAACGCTGATAGTTATTAGTGCAATGGCTTGTGGGAAAGCTAAATAATCACAGCTGTGATTAGATTTCATGAGAGCATGACATGAGATCAAATGAAGAAATCAGAAGGGCATCAGAGGAAAGAGGAGGAAGAAAAGAAAAAGAGAACTGTGCTGGTGATCTCGTTGTTACGGTCGGGTTTCAGTGGTTAAATTCTTTGTCCTGAACACTTTAGACTACCTTTACAGGAGATCATCTGTGTCCCTACTTGAATCTGGTCTCATGCTTCATGCTAAAGACTTAGCATATAGAGCTCAAAAGTGTGGTTCCTGTTAGAGTGCAGATCGGGCCGGATTTTTCTGTCCGAACCCAGCCCGCGTCCAACAGAGCAGTAACCCAACCCAACCCGAGCCCAACTGGCATTAAGATATTTCTGTCCAAGCCCGACCCTAGCCTGACACAGTTAAAAATCGCATTTGTTTCTCATACTAATGACACATGTACGTTTGTTTGTGTGGAAAGCCCGCTTTTATTAACATCATATGTGGGGGATTATGTCAGTAAATCTGAGTCAAATAAATACCTTGCTTAACCTGTATTGATAAGCCGCCCCAATAAGAGATGCGCTAATTCAGCATTCACTCACACATATACTGTAGCCTACATGTTTAGTTTAATGCCTTGCTGCTAAGAATGTAATATAATAGGTATACTTGATATAGCACCTTTTACAGACAAAGTAGCAAAGTGCTTCACATGATAAAAATTGGTAAAATACAGTAAGACCCAAACAGTAAATAAGCAAGCAAAAAAGGAAAAAACAAACCAATAGAAATAAAAAACCAAAAGTTATAAACAGGAAAAAATAATGTGTTTACACAAAAAAATGTTCAATGCCTTATCGCGCTGATGTGACCGAGCCCGACCCGAACCCGAGCATCCTTTCTAAAAATCTGTTCGAACCCGGCCCGGCCCGTCAGGCACCGTCGGGTCCCGTCGGGCTCGGGTCGGGTGTCCATCCTCTAGTTCCTGTAGTAAACATCACATTTATTTTCTCCATAAGGATTTTGAATATTAGCCATGATGACTAAAGCTTAATTAAAGGTAGACTTACCACAAGCTATAAAGTTGTGAAACCAATGTTAATGCCCCGTGGCAGTCTGTATGAAGGCAACCTTGCTTTAAGAAAAACACGTTTTATTTGTGATTTCATGGGAAAGTACTACACTAGCTATAATCCTAAGTATATCAATTGTTCCATAGAACAAATTGAGAAAATGCTTATATAGAGTTTTAGACCAGGAACCAACCAACTTAGATTACTGGTGACAATAAAAAAGGTCAAAAGGAAAAGTAGGACAAAATATTAGCATTTTCTCAATTTGTTCTATGGAACAATTGAATGGGGAAAATCCCTTCCAGAAAAGGAACCGTTCAAAAAGTGGGCGATCGCTGTTGAGCTCTACATACAATAGGAGTCCGGCAACTAGCATCTCCTCAACCAATTGTTGTCATTAAAAAAAATGTTGACCCTTTTTTTCTAAAGTAATTGCCGCTTTTCAAGGTTTATAATTCTTATTTTTTACCTTTTTTTTAAACCATCAGATTCACCACTAACACCAATTTAGCAGTGTTACACTTATTTTTGGAATTCATGACCAATAAGCCTAATTTATATGAAATTAAACCTTTTGCGGAGTGCTGAAAGCTGAAACTAATCAAATCAGAGTAACATATGTTGAGAGACTCTCAGACTGGTGTATGTCCAAGTTTAGTTTACTTCATTTTCTGTGATCCCAAAACAGATTTATCTGCGACACACAACTATTCCTATTCCTATGTCATATTTGTAAATTCAGATTTGACTGAGTTAGAGGAGTGTGAGAGAAACGGTGAGACATTTGTACCTCTTTTCTGTGTGGCCCCCTTGCAATGGCACGCTGTTGATAACTGCTTGTAATGTTGTCTGTACAATGAATGGCAACAGGTTGCCAGTGTTAAGAGCCTGCACCTTTGCTTCAATCAAGCTCAAAATGGCTGGACTCTTTACAGACTATTTTTAATACAGAGGATTTTTTTAGGCTTGGACAGAAATCTGAGTTCTTACCCAGCAGTTTTCTAACTGAACTGGACTGCACGTACAACTGTGATTTGACAGATCCATATAAAATACGGATTTGTCATCAGCGTCATCAGACAATTTAGGGTTTCCGCTATGAGTAACATCCCCTAAGTGACAGCGGTAGAACATTTTGAGTGCCAAAGCAATCCCTGTCACCTTACATATTATAGACTGCAATTTGTTAAACACAGACAGGTGTTCAAATTTTAAATATGCGGAGAACTGGGAGAGAAAAGGTTGGATACCTCCATCTCAACCTGTAACTACATCATGTATATTTGGGCTGTACCGCCGACTACCTTCCCAATCGAGGTCACTCACCAAAGTCTAAATGTTTTTGGGGTTTTTAACTTCCCGCTTTAAATACGACCATGAACCCTCAGAAGAGTGTATTTACCTTGTGTTTCTCCTTCCCTGTGTTCCCTGTGCTCCTCTTGTCTGTCTCTCTTTCTGTATGTTCCGTCTGTGTGTGTCCATGTAGGTGTGTGTGTGTGTTGGGGTGGTCTCGCTTCCTGAGACTCCTGGCTCTGCTGGTGCACACCTGTCTGCAATCAGCTCATCATCTCTCAGTCTGCTCACCTGCCTCTCATCAGCTGATTAGCTTGCAGTATATCTACCCTTGCACTTCTACCATGCTTGTTGTTTCAACCACAGTGTATCATCACCCATTAGCCTATCTTCCTGCTTGTCTCCCTACCTTTACCTGCCAGCAACTTCCTAGCCTACTGACCCCTGTCAGACGCTTCCCCTCAGTCCATTCCGCTCCAGCCATGTTATGCATTATTTCTGTTATCGCCTGCTGCCACTGGATTCCCATTCCCTGCCTTCAGTCCCTCATTCAGATCCTCCTCTACAATAAAGAACTCTTTTCTTAACCACCACCACAAACGTTATGGAGTCATAATTTTAGTGTAAGCTTGCACATAAACATAGGGTCAACTTAAAGTTCTTTATAAAGAACATAGCTGCTATATAGGGATGAAAACTAAAAGTAACGGCCACTGAGTCTTTTCCTCTCTCTTGATATCAATATTGCAAGCTTGCGAGCTGGCATATGCATGTCACCATCAGTGATGCCTGGCAACAATGCCTTCGGGATCTCCTGCATTATTCAGAGAGCCCAACAAGCGCTAGGGCTCCGCCATTATCTATTTAAATCTGAGAGCAGGCATGTCCCTCTGAAAGCGTGTACTTGCACCGCCACTTGCCCCGCTTACAAGAGATTTAGAAGGCTGTAGAGAGGAGCAAAGGACTGCTTAATGTAAAAGAGGAAAAAATGCTAAGGGAGAGTGATGGGGAGGCTGAAATGTTTATGTTGGGGGGGTCGTGGTTGACAAAGAGAGGTAGACTTTGCAACTAGATGAGGACAAAGGAGGGGGATGAAGCATGGCAGCTATTAGAATTAGATTAAGGTCTAAAAAATCTAGAAAATGGAGGCAGGGTGTGAAGCGATGGAGGCAGATATTAACAGGGCATTAGAGAAATAAGCAGAAGATGAGATGGGGGAGGAGTGTTGAGAATGAAATGATGAATGAAGGGAAGTAAAAAGAAGGAAGAAAGAGGAAGGAAGGAGGAAGCGTAAAAGCGAGGAATGCAAAGTAAAAAATAAAAATGGAAGACGAGATGGCAGAAATGGAGCCAGAAAAGGACAGAGAATATGAAGGAAAGAATGAGTAACTTAGAATTAAGCAAAAGAAGAGGAAAGGCATGCCGCCATTTTATAAAGTGATGCACCTCAAGGAGAGAATGGGGGTAAATGAAATGGATAACAACCCTATGATGTAGCATTTAAAGACTACTTTCTATCATATCATATCTCTCTCCCCTCCATCACCCATTCATGAAATCCCATCCCTTCATCCTGAGTCACTGTTGCAACTGCTCATCCAGTCCATTAGGCCGTCATCCCTACCTCCTTTATCTGTGCTTTCCCCCTCGTGCTTCTCCATCCTCTGATCATCAACAAGTGAAAAAGAAAGTTCCTCTTATGGTGCCAGAGTGAGGGGAAAGCTGTGCCAGAGACATCGTGATGGTGCTGTGGATGTGACACATGCCATTGGGGTGGGAGATCTGGGTTCAGTTCCCACTGTGATACATCCACCAATGTGTCCCTGGGCAAGACACGTGACCCCTAGTTGCTCCAGAGGCGGTCGACCTCTGATGTACAATATATAGCAATTGTAAGTCGCTTTGTGTAAAAGCGTCGGCTAAATGACATGTAATGTTATATAATCTGGCATCAAGTCTTCCGATTTACTAAAAACTGGGGAAAAGCCTGATTGATTTGAAAGATTGATTAAGGCTTTTCCATAATTCAGGCTACACTACATGCGTTTGAGTCATGTTACTTGATTTTTGTACTTTGTAAAACAATAAATCAGAAAAATTGAGAGGAATTGATTAAAAAAGTGTGTTGATCTGCTCTAACAGCTGCAAATATTAGCATACACAGCTAACTAGCTTACTAATTTCAGTAGCAACCTAGTGTCACGTTTAGTATTTTAATTTGTATTTAATATACTAAAGCCTATATAACTTTAGCCTTTCCTTTAGCATTATGTGGGCCTATGTAGCCATTGTGTGCATGGGTTCTTGTTTTAAAGCAAATCAGGTGGGAACAACAGTTAGCGGTTGAGAGTTGTCATAGAACTCATATAACTAGCATCAACAATTTAACTAATTGTAACATAGCAACAGTTGTCATTTTAGCCGTCATCGGCTGTATGAGGAGTCTATTTTTAATTACTTCTGTGTGGAAATAAAGACTCATTCTTTAAAAGATGCTAATTCGTCCAGATGATATTTGCAAATTGAGGGGAAGTGCTCACTTTTTTCAGGAGATGTGATGCAAAACACATAATCTGGTTATTGCATAAAGTAAAATGGCCGCCACGAGGCATTTTTGCGATGGCTTCCTTTCTAAAAACGTTAAGCATCCAACTGTACACGTGTAACATATTTCATGCTTTTATGAAAAAAGTGAACATAATTATTACATATTATCTGGGCAATATGGGATTACAAAGAACAGTGTTCTGTGTGAGAAGGGAAGGTTGTCAGGCATAGTAACAGTAACTAAGGGGGTTGGGGTTAGGGAACGGCCAATTTAATTCAGAAAAAAAAATATAATGGGATATTTTAAAGACATGTTTACTACTTCTAATGGAATAACAGATTCTTGCTCACAGTAAGAGTACAAATACAGACGTTTCATTTCTGTCTTGATAATTAAGAGTCATTTTATGTGAGTCATTTCTTTATGCAGTTGTAGAAAAAAGTGTCTTTCACAACTGGGAGCCAACTGCACATTACTCCTGCACACAATTGTCATGGGGAATGCTGAGCAGAAAGTGTGTATTTGTGTTGCCAATTAGCTTACTATGGAATGTACTGCAAGCAAATACATCTCCTGGGCAGTGTTTCTCAAGCACATAACACAGGATATATCCTACGCTAATGTTGTTTTCTACAGGGACTTAGACACACACACACACACACACACACACACACACACACACACACACACACACACACAGTCTATAGCCTATGACTTGTTGAACTCCCCATGATTTAACGCATGGCTGTTACTCACAGTCATCAATCACAAAATTCATCAATTGATCAATCATGAAAAAAAGGCAAGATGGAAAACACACCCATACTAACACATTCCCGAATAGACTAATGTGATTCATTTCCAGAAGCACTTGAGTCACAGTCCAAATTCAGCTTTTCACATAGACTACTCTCTGTCTCTGTTTTTAGCATGAAATGCTCAGTGATCATTCTGCCGCAGTTCTCCATGCAGACCCGTAATCATTTCAGCACTCGCTCACTTATTCTGTCAATCAGAGTGGAATGGAGAAGGCCAGCTGACACCCAACACCCTCCCATTCTTTTCTCCCACCCCCACCCCCACATAAACAACCCCTCACACACAAACACACACACACACACACACACACACACACATCAATAACCACTCAAATAAACACTCACACAGGCGTCTGAAGGCCAACAGACAAACCCCAGCGTTTAAAGACACACATGCAGAAAGGCTAACTCGCTTGGCTAGAAATGGGCAAAGGACTTGGGCTCGGGGCTTGCTAGGGTGGAAAGGGGAACAATTTCACGCCCAAGTGCATCAGACAAGAGTACACTGTGAACACGAGCAAACATTTTTTCCACCCAGATAGGTTACATCAATTACCCTCGCCTCTTTAACCTTGCCGCTCGCCTGCAAGCTCCGTTACAGGTCCCATCCGTGAGACGATTCATACAAAGAGTTTGTATTGGACTGTTGGGGGTTGGGTGGGTATCTTTCTCTCCATTACATCATGCCATGCACGCTGAGTGGCCTGTACATCTATTGAGAGTGTGTACTGCATGGATAGCGATTCTTAGTTTGGGCTGACCCATTATTCTGCAATAACGGCAGCGGGTGTGATTAAATCATCATTTGGAGGGGGAAATCAAGGTGCAAAGTCTCCGGTAAGAGCAGCTCCATTATAGCAACAATGAAGGTATGTTTATGGATAAGAGGGGGAGTGCTGACAATTAAAAGATAAGTGTGAAGGATGTGAAAATGCATCCATAGTGTGTGTGCATGTGTGCGGGATGCCCTCACTCCACCAAACCTAAATTAACAATAAAGGCCTCGCTTTTCTTTAGCTTTTGTCTTGTCGCCAACACTCAGAGCGTGCCAACAGAGAGTGGGGAAGAGAAAGCCCTTTTGACACGGGAGAAAAAAATTGTAGTAATGTCATTATAAACCCACTTAGAAGATGCCAGGGTGGTTATTAAGCACAATCGGGACAGCCTTAACATCTATTTAATACCATTTTATTGACTAAACTTACAATCATTATTTTGCCTAATCTCTGAGTGTGTAGATTGGTGTGCTTTCAACTTTTCAAAGTTCCAAAGATGAGCTAAGGCCAAGATTTCCCTGACTTCTCATCCCTTGTTAGTAGGGCTGTGCAGAATAGTTTCATTTATAAACTTGACATTTGAATAATGAATCAACATTTGAATGCTGCACCAGGGTCAATTTTACAAATGTATTGGCGCGTGGCTAAGCAGATCGCCGGTTATCTTTCGGGGAGCATGTTTTGGGACGATTTTTGTCCATTTCTTTTGCTAATTGAATGATCTGCCTCCGCAGAACGAGCTGCACGCTGAGCAGCAACTCTCACTTGGCTCTCACAACGATGCCAGCGATGGCTGAGAGAGACAGCGGGAGGATAGCGAGCATATTTTCGCATCTAACTGTGTATTAAGGGTGTATTTCGAGCAAGCCCGAGTTAGGGTTAGTGATTGTTGGAACAGTTGAAAGACTAACAAAGACTTTTTTGGCGAGTTAAATTTAGTTTCTGTCGAGTTTGACTGACGTGTGTTTTACAAACGATGAGTTTAACAAGGCAGTTAAGCAAGTTTGGTGAAATAGGGAAACTTGAATTCAAAAGGTGAACAGTTGTTTTTTTCTGTTCAATTAAAAAAACATTTTCACACTCCATACTTATAGTTTTTGACACAAGCTTTTTAGTTAAAGGTGAAGACTCCTTGCCCATGCCAGGATCCTCAGGGTTACTCTCTCAGACTTTGGAAAGCTCCCTCCAGAGCAACAGAGCATATTACTCAAGCAGTCCTCCTCATAATGAGTTTATGTGTAAAATTGATGGAGTGGCCCTTTTACTTTTCCTATACCTAAACTTAAGCGTGTCTTTAATCTTGTCTTTCCTAACCGATGTGAGATGAAAAAGGCAAGGGATGGCCTTTAAAATATTTGAGTCAAGCTCATAGATAGCTCAGTTGGTGGAGCAGGCACACATACTGTACGTATAGAGGTTTAGTCCTTAACACCGTGGTACCCTGTTTGACTCAGACCTCGGCCCATTGCCGCATGTCTTTCCCCCTTTCTCTCCCCTTTCATGAATTTAGTTGCCATGTCAAAAAAAGGCCTGAAAAAATCCCCAAACTGCTAAAGCAAAAGTATATGTGTGTGTGTGTGTGTGTGTGTGTGTGTATATATATATATATATATATATATATATATGAGTCACTATATGAAATCTGACATAATTGAGTCATTCCACTTGGAAAACTGGGATACAATGCACTTGCTTCAGTTTGCGTATGCATTCTGTTCATGACTGTTTGTCTACAACAAGCTTGAGGATAGCAGATGTTTCATCCACTTCAACATTTATCCAAACCTGAATCCACTCCACATTAGAATAAGACATAGACGCACCTGATATTTAGCTTCAATGACAACATGCAGTATCTAATAATCTCATCTATGCTGGCATGTGTGTTTCATAACGACGCTGATCTCCCACCTTCCTTTGTTTTGGCTCTAGGAGGGAGATACAACAGCAGGACAGGCAACATACTAAATGACTAATGTTAAATGCACTGATTAACTCAAATGTAAATGTTCTTCTGTTCATTACCCAGGGATACTAGCAAGCAAGGCAGATTAGACCATACATCAGTCATGGTGGCCCCTGCAGATTCTGAGCTGATTATTACACTAGGAAAAAAAGTAGCATCCTGATTGTTCAAAACAAACAACAGCCATGCCTCTTTTCACTCCACTCCACATCTGATCCTCCAGGACGACTTTCATTCACTTGAGTGTAGTTTGCCGCACATCTGTCATTGTTATTGTACTTGATTTGTTTTAATCTCAGTGGCCATTAGAGGTTAAATGATATGACTGCAAAAACAATGCTTCCATACTCACAAAAGTTGCCTGGTTGATGTCTTGATGATGAACATCTTTAAACCGTACCTCCATAAAGCACATGGACAACAGAACATGGAGTGCTTATATTGGACATTAATGGCCACCAATCTACTGGTTGTGTCTGTGAGAGCCCAATAAAAACCCCAGTGTTAGAGTTGAATGCTCTTTATTGATAAGCAATATGCAAAATGGCCTCTTTATAGCTCAACACTAAGCATGGTTTATAGGAGTCAGGGCTGAAGGGGGAAAGAGAGAGATGAGCAGACAACACGAAGAAAGAGAAGCAGAGAGGGAACATGTGCCAGCCGCTGCTACTCCAAATTGTTCTTATCAACAGCACCCATTCATCCAGATTTCAAATGAATGCACTATATCAACATGGAGAGGTTTTCTTTCAAATAGCACCATCTCCTCTGCACTACGTTTTCATGCAGTGGTCGGCTTTAGCGGTAACTGTAACTGTGTGTATAGAAATTTCCTAAAACCCTTCACCTCGTCATCCAGACCAATATTGCTCCCCCACTGCTATAGGGTTTTTAGCACATAGCTTTGATAAACTGTAGAGATGATAACCAAGTACTTTGTTGCAAAGGGACACTACCAATGCCAGATTGTATTGGTAGAATAAAGCAATGGTGATTCTGAAAGGTTTAAGTCCAAAGAAGCTTAATAAAAGGGACATTGAATATGTAATAAGATCCACAAACAATTAGTTTCTCAGTGATGCCAAGTGTATTACATTGAGAAAATCTTGTGTCAAGTAATGTTTTAATCAAGCTACTACATAGAGTTCAAATGAATGGCACACATTTTTATGGCATCACTTGGGTTTGGAAGGGTGGTCATTTTCTATAATTGTTCAACTGAGCTGCTAGTTTTTCAACAGTTTGTAGCAGCATGGCTCTAGGGATGACAGTGTCCGTCTGTCGGCCAGTCCACCACTTTGGTCCAGACTGAAATATCTCAAGAACTATTAAACAGAATTGTCATGCATTTTTGTACAGACATTCATTGGCTCGAGAGTATAATTCATACTAACTTCCATGATTTCCTGATTTTTCATCTCACATCATCTAGATATTTTTTGGTAGATCCTGAATGTCTTGCAGCTGCTGAAAGGATTGCTATATTTGGTACAAATATTCAAGGTGCCGAGTGGATAAATCCTCTTGACTTTCCTTCTCACGCCACCATGAGGTTAACTTTTGTGGTTCTAATGACATTTTCTACAGACTTTCAAAACGACCTTAGGATAAACTGCAATGATCTTTGGTGATCCCCAACTTTTCATTTCACAATGCCATCAAGTCAAAATTCCAAATGTGTCCAATGTGTTTAAGACCTGCAAAACTATGAAATTCCCGTCAGCCTCAGCTGTTCTGTTTACCCCGGAAACCTTATGTTCTATGTTCCTTTTTTGCCCGGCTCCAAAATCCTGGTAGCAGCTGTCGCCATGGTCCCGCTACACGTTCTGTGATGCCATGTCACATCCTGCTACGCTCTGCTGTGCCCTGCTACGTCCTGCTGTGCCTTGTAATGCCGTACAGTGCCCTGCTACGCCATGAACTACTACAAACTACTATTTTTTGAGACTGTTATTGCCACTCTTCATTTTAACCCCAACCGGTCATCAGACACCGCCTACCAAGAGTCTGGGTCTGACCGAGGTTTCTGCCTAAAAGGAAGTTTTTCCTCGCCACTGTCACACTGTTGCTTGCTCTAGAACCGTTGGGTCCTTGTAAATTATGGAGTGTGGTCTAGAACTACTCTCTCTGTAAAGTGTCTCGAGATAACTCTTGTTATGAATTGATACTATAAATAAAATTGAATTGAGCTTTACCTTATGTGTGGTGCTTATTAGCAAATGTAAGCATGAAAACAAGCTAAACTAAACTGGTGAACATGGAATAAACATTACACCTGCTTGACATCAGCATGTTAGCTTTGCCATTGTGAGCGTGTTAGCATACTGGTGTTAGCATTTAGCTCAAAGTACAGATTCACAGTTCTGTTAGCATTGATGTAGACTTGCCATTAGGCCTGTACAAGCAAAGATCAAATCAGTGTTGAGCATAATCAATTAATGTTCTAAGCTGTTTGACGTTATATCCCCTAAGACATAACACATTGCACCACTTTATCCCAGGAAATTGAACTGAAACCTCTGGTTGTGTCGTCTTTCTAAGTACCCTGGAACTTCAAGGTGTTGCCTGTCCCACTCCCTGCATCTTTTATTCTCTTTGTGTGCAGTAACCTTAAACAATGGCTTCGCTCAATCTTCACGCACCCATCAAGACAGAACATCATTACCAAGCCTCTTATGTGGTGGTGAAAAGAAATAATGGGATTTGTGCAAAGCATGTTGATGCACCAGAATGAGCTCTGGCAAATGCATTCCTACACACTGCAAGAAATGTCGACACATTGCTTATTCTTTTTGTGCTTGGTTCAAAGAAAAAATGACAGGGACTTAAAAAGTCACTGTGAACCAGCATTTTGATAGCATCTTAGTTTCTTAATGCCCTGTGTCTTTCCTGGTGAAATGAAGAAGAGACGTTTTGATTAGACGGAAGAGGATTTTCAGCACTTTGAATTGCTGTTTGGAGTTTTCATTTACACCCACAGCACAAGGAGTTATAATTAATAATGGAAATGGGATATAAGTACTGTAATTTATATATATATATATATATATATATATATATATATATATATATATACTGTGTGTTTAATATATATATGTGTGTGTTAACAAAGTGGGGGGAAAACTTTCTTTTCCTTTTTTTCTGTGTAAACAGTCTCGGACCTGTTAAACTGACCCCTCTTTTCCATTATTTTTTTAAAGCTTTTTTTTGTTGGGTCTTTTTTCACTTTATTCAGAGCGACAGTGGATTGACAGGAAAGGTGGGAGAAAGATGGGGGATGACACGCAGCAATGGGCCGCAGGTCGGATTCAAACCCATGCCGCTGCAGAGGCCTCAGCCTACATGGGGCGCACGCTCTTACTGGGTGAGCCAGAGGCTGCCCCCTTTTCCATTTGAAGGACACAAATAGGCAGTGGATCCTGCTATAAAACTGAACCCTCTTGTCTATCACACCATTTTTACATGTGACAGACTGTAGACAGAAAAGTGCAATTGAAAGGAAAAGAGAGGAAGCGGGAACCAAAAGGATGCCGGAGGAAGTCAGCTGGATATGGCACATTCATACCAAAAAATACTAATTTCCTCTTGTGTTTTGAGTCATGTCATGGGAGGATGGGTTTGAGTATTCAGGGCTGGTGTGCTACGTACGAAGCTCTGTGCTACTGTAGCTTTACAAATGGATTACACTGGCACTAAAAAACTAGATAATGTATACCTGACACACAACATCAAAACCCTTTAATGCATTACCCAAAGCAACACCCCACCTACCCATGCACCAACACACATTTATTAAGATACAGCCTGGATTTAGTAATCAGATGCAAATAGCCAATCGTGGTGTACCCATGATGTCCCACAATTGTCCTCTAAATTCTAATTTCACTTCACACACCGCAGGAACATACTGTATATCAAAGCACACCTGCATGGTGTGGATGGGCCATGTTGTATGCCTGATCCATCATATCTTTTCACACATTATCCAGATAATCCAACTAATATCATGAGATTCAGTTTGGCTGTGCCAAAAGAGGGGTTTTAGCATGCAGGAAAAGAGGTGGAAACTGAGATAATTCATGTGAAACCAGATGTTAAGAAGGAGAATGGTCATCATCTTTCAAAGGAGCACCAAACGTGCGTTAGTGAGGCAAGACCCCTCTGGAAAGCTTGGCTCCTTTAATCATCTACAGTACACATGTGGCGTAATAAATGTGCAGCATCCTAATCGACCCCCACTTTCCCATCAGAAGCCCCCCCCCCCCCCCCCCCCCCCCCCCCCCCCCCCCCCCCCCCCCCCCCCCCCCCCCCTTCCCGGAGGATTTCTGGACCGGGGTGGTCCTGAGGAATCATCTCCTCCCTGTATCCCAAACGCCACGCTCGTTCTACGCTACGCTCTCTATCCTCTATCTCCAAATGAAGCCGTTGTGCACATCCTTGCTTTGCAGTGTAAACGCGACACTTCTTCACGAATTCCTCTCCGGGACATATGTATACACAAACACACACACACACACACACACACACACACACACATAGCTTCCGTACACGCATTAGCGCTCTTTCACGGTCAGCGGACATTTACGCACGAATGAAAAGCATGTCCGAGTCTTCTCCATATGTGTTTTGAAATTGCCAGCCAAAGACCATTTGGTGCCTGTGTATGTGTGTGTGTGTGTGTGTGTGTGTGTGGGGGGGGGGGGGGGGGGGGGGTCGTCCTGCCTTGGCAAATGGCGCAACTTCTCTTTTTTTCCTCTCCTGTCAAGTTGACACAGCTGGAGCCCCGCTGACAGCCCAGCGACCTGTCCCTGCTGTCCAGGGGAATCTGCGCCGATACAAGCCCAAATAGTCGTTATCGTTACCATGCAGTCCAGAAGCAAAGCCCGCTCACACTGCACGCGCGGATAGTGTGCGTTCAAAAATGTGCACAGGAGCACCTGCACCTCCATCCAACAGCTTCATGAGTGTCCTTACCTTAAAGTCGAGCTTTCTTGGCGACGTTTTCACTCAACGTAATCTTTGTTGGAGTAACAGAAACAGAAACGCACGCCTATTCCGCTATCGCTATGAGGAAAACGGAGCTAGCAGAAACAGCAGAGAGAAACCATCTCTCTCTCTTTTTTTCTCTCTCTCTCTCTCTCTCTCTCTCTCTCTCTCTCTCTCTCTCTCTCTCTCTCTCTCTCTCTCTCTCTCTCTCTCTCTGTCTCTCTCTGGTTCACAGGGAGGGCTCCCCACTGAAATATTACAGGCAACCGATTGGTCCACGGGCTCTCAGCGGACCCTATCTGTTGCTCTAGGAGGGGGGTCAACACACTGCAAATGAGTCAATCAATAAGCATTTCAGCTAAAGTACCTAGTGATTTTTTTTTTTTTTTTTACTTCTATTAAAAACCAGTGATATGAAGTTATTTTTCGATTTGATTCACTATCTGCCACGTGTTTCCAACATGGGGTTGCACATGGTCACACACTGGAGCACACACTAACACAATCATTCCCATAGCCTATAATAAGTTTATCATTGGTTTGCAATCACATTCATTACTTTACTCTAAAACACTTGATATTACAAAAGTAATACTCATTACTGACTTTTAGGCCAATGATTGTATGGGCTCAACGTTATATTTTGTATATGATGCAATGATTAAAGAATCAAATAGATTTTAACCTAAACATGGACTTTCCATTCACATGGACGCACAACATGACTACAGTGCAGACTACACATCACTGGGAGGAGAAGAACTCACCGTAATGTCTGTAGCAGCGTAGCCGCCTATTCTGAACACGCCATCACGTCAGGCACTTGGTAGCTCCTGTAAATAGGTCAGAGCAGAGAGAGAGAGAGAGAGACACAGGGAGGAATAAAGAGTCATTTTCAAAAAGCCTTAGGGTAATTTTATGATTGCATGAGTGTTTTATTGCATGATTGGATACTAAGTGGACTGATACTTTCAAATAATAACAATAATACTGACCTACATTTATTATTTCCTGAACTTAAGCTGAACTACTGGAATTGGCGTGCATGTGTCACATTATAATATGTGAGGGAAAGGGAAGTGAGACAGAGATGTCTGCATACGCGCGCGTGCCATCCGGATTTTGGTATTTTTGTCAGTTCCTATTGGGGAATGTTATTTCCACAGGCGCTGTGCAGCACCTTCGGTGTTAATTTCTCATGATACATTCAGCGTTGCTGCTCCCACATCGACAGACAGAAACAGAGGCAACTCAGAATCCAGTGCAGCAGGATCCACCCTATCAGCTTTTCATCTTCAACAGTAAACAGGTCCTTTTCAACCGCAGCCATCACGTACAGGCTATACATTTTTAGAGATTAATTTGAACATTTAAAGGATGCTAAATTACAACCTCCATATAATCCCTCTCAGTTCAACAAACCCAAATGGCTCTTACATTAGCAAAACGTATTTCAGAGCTGACAAATGTTCATGATATATTAATGTCCTTTCAAAAAGGAAAATGGCTGAGGTCTTTTTAAAAAACAGTGACCTTTTTCTGAAAATGTAATAGCTTGTGATTTTCACCCACAGACAATCATTCAGTATTTCACACACAATGTTCAACAAATGTACTGCTGTAGCACTTCACGACGATTCAGGCTCTTGCAGTTACAAAGCGTTATCTCAGGAAGGGATGTGTAAGTGCCTTGCAGTTAAGCCTAGTGTTGTATCAGTGTTTGTATTGACAGTTGCTTGGTTGCAGTGGTAGCCTTTAGCACCATGCACCATGGTCAGTGACACTGATGCAGGCCACTTTGTGAGACAGTGTCTGTGCGTATATGTGTGTGTGTGTGTGTGTGTGTGTGTGTGTGTGTGTGTGTGTGTGTGTGTGTGTGTGTGTGTTTAACTGTTCACAAAAGAATGCTGACACCCTTAATAATTGTGTTGATTTCCAGGATGCAAGTGTCAACTTTATTTCTGAGTTAATCAAAGTTGATTCCACTTTTGGTTAAATTCCACACACAGTGTGACCAAATCGGCCTTTGAATACTTTTTATGGCGATGTTTCGGATCCTGCTGAGAACTGCCTATGTAGGAATGATATAGATCTGCATGCCATAATAAACATGCTTTCACATGCTAACCCTATTAGGTCTAGATTACAGAAGGGGGGTTATATGTAATAAACATGCCAACCTCCCACACTGACAATAGTACAGCACCATGCAACCCTGGGCCCTAAGCTGCGCTATAGGCAAGTTTATCTTACTCACTCAAGAGTGCGTTAATGCTCATATAAAGAGTAGGAGAGAAAGTCACGCTGTATATTATCCTCATTATGTTAGTGACTTCTCTCCTAGTCAATTGCATTACAGCTTAGCCATGGCACACCATTGTCCTACATAACAAGGCCACTGAGATGTAACTATACACTCTCTCTCTCTATGGAAGGATGTCTAATGAATATTTATCGTTTCACTGGGTCAAGGTGTAATATCCACATTTCCAACACAACACAACCCGCGCCCTCACCTCTCATTTATGTGGCAGGGCATTCATCAACATGCTAGAATCGTTAACAGCTCGGCCTTGCGCCACCTGCTTCACAGCCTGCCAGCAGATCTGTTTGTATCTTCTCCACAGTACGGGACTACGCTAAAGCCAAATGTCAAGGCCTCGACCCCGGGCTCACTTTGAATGAAGTCAACCCACTGGTTGCAATTTTGTGTCATAGAAGATTGTTGAATCACTCACTTGCACACACTTGCAAACATGTTACTTTTCTGCAGATCTTGAGATTGAAGACCAGAAATGCCAATGGTCACAAATAAATAGGAAACGCTGTTTCCTGCTCCAGAGACATTGGCTGGATTGTTATTTTAAAAAAAAACATAAGCTCACTTAAGTGCTTTTCCAGACAGAGTGTTAACAATGCAGGTATTTCCCATAGGAGGCAATCTTTAGAAAATAAATGAAAGTCAATGTTGAAGACAAATAGTAATCTTTCTCTCTCACAAGCTCTCTTGGACACGGTGAATTTAACTTTGCACAACCTACTGTATCCCACACATCCATACATCACAGCCAATGCAATTGCAGGCATCCACTGTTCTCCATTGATGTAAAATTCAAAAACAATTTCACATTAATAATTTATAAAAAGTCAGTAATGCCATTTAAAAGAAATAGAAGAAGCCAATTACAGTATCCCATAAATACCCAAAGCAGGGTGATGCTTCTGCAATGGCTCATGTTTACCTGTGGTCAGAGTGCATTATCCCCTCTAGGCTAAACAAATTGATCACCTTAAAAAAAAACACTCAATTGATCCCCAAACAAAAGTGATGAGCTCTATCCATGGCTTATTCCCTTCCGGCCTTTTGATGTGGGGAAAACTTGCTGATCTGCCCACCTTTTCTAATAAAGTTGTCATCAGCTGCGAATGTGCACTTTCATGGCATCGTTTCAAGCTAGCTAAGATCAATAGCTCCTGTCAGGGAGGGGTCCCTGGGCGTACTAAGGCTGGAAGACACAAGGTAAGTAGACCACAGGAGGGATGTAGGCAACACTCTGATTGGAAATGGACCCTGAAAAAACAGCGAGACATGGCATTGTGTTTACACATGGGATGGAAACAGAGAAAAGAAGAAAACTGGTCATGCATAGGTATAAGATAATGGGAATCCTACTAAAGAATCAAGAGCCAGCGATGGTAGTGCTTGTTCCACTAAAAGGGGAGAAACCTGATATAGAATGGATGAGAAGCAGTGAGCAGCTGTATTTAGTTTCTGTTGGCACAGTGGTAAGATCACAGACCCTGTTAGTTTCGTGTGATATAGCCCTTCTCCCATCGACCTACCAGGTTTCAACACACATATATATATATATATATATATATATATATATATATATATATACATATACTGTATCACTTCAGAAGATCTACAACTCTGCCAGTGTCATGCATATTTCATCACACAACATGCTAGGTTGTGGATCCCATAGCTCATGTAGCTTTGACATCTTTACAAACCAAGCAGCCCTGACAGACAGACACCGCTTTGCTTCTGTGCTGGAAATCCACTGTTAATGTGACAGACTGAGCGATAATGGTGCTTTCCTCTGTAAACACCCCCCCACACAATACAGACACACAGTATTATATCACATGATGTAACTGCAAAACATAATAGTGATATCTTTACGTATTCTTGTAGATTATTTGTGCATGGCATGTCACAAGAACGTTCTTGTTCCTCAGAGACTTCTCAGTCTAAGAGAAATGTATGTGCCAGTGTATGAAGCCTTACATGTACTCATAGATAAGATAAAGGCAGCTGGTCATCTAGGGAACCAGAGAGCTGAGCCAACAGTCTATTAGACTGATCTTAACCGAGACTAACAGCCATGTTAGCATCCCTCTGAGGCTGTACAGTGGCGCGTTGAACTAACATCAGCATGCTAACATGCTCACATGACATGATGTGATCTGATGTTCAGCAGGTGGGACGTTCACCATGTTCACCACCTTGGTGTAGCATGTTTTCAGCCAACATTTGATAATAGGCACTAAACCTGAAGTACGGCTATATCATAGCAAGTGTATTACAGCGGCACGCTAACAAAGTCATTACATTTGCAGGTATTTTTGTTTGGAAACTGGAGTACTGGACAACTAGAAGGGCAATTACAGAGCACAGACCTCCGCCAAGGCCATGCTGTAACCTACACTGTGAAATAATAACCTGTATCCGACTAGAGATTCAGATATGCTCCAAAAGGTAAGGTGTTTATCCTTGGCTTGTGCTACACCCTTCCACCAAGACCAAGACAAGCACACAGACTTAATTTGGCTGAGATATATAAAACAATGTGACCTAATAATCACCAATTAATCCCAAAGGGATCATGAATGTTTGTACCATTTTTCATGGTAATTTAATCATTTATTTATTTTTGTTAGATATTTCTCTCAAAACTACAATTATGGACCTCATCTAGGTGGAAGAGGAAAAGTCGGACAATCACCAAAGTCATGAGGATTGTCCTCTGAGAACCATGAATGTCTGAAAAAAATGTTGGTGCCAATCCATCAAGTAGATTTTGCGATATTTCAAATAAAATGTTTGACCTGCTGGAGGCACAAGAGGATAAATCAGTAGATCACCGAAATTCATCCTCTGGGAACCATGAATGTCTGAAGAAAAATCTCATGGCATGTCCAATATTTTGTGGCAATTTGTCCAATACCTTTGGAGATCTTTCAGCCTGGGCCGACCGATATTGCTATCCCTAAAAATAACGTGTAATTTGACACAGTGTTTTCTAAAAATGTATTTTCAACTCTGTAGAACCATCTCATGTCGGTAAATAAAGGGAGAGTGGGTAGAAGGAATACCAGCTTGTGTTTCTGCAAGCAATGGTTGCAGTTAATAATTTAGCAAAACAGGGTAAGGTTGATTTAACAATCCCGCCATTACTTATTCAAGAAAAGAAATGAATGGCTGCCAGTATTCATTTTGAGGAGGATGCACATGCATGTTATTATTATATAAATTTTAACATATTTTGTAATCCTCATTCTTCTAACTGGGGTTCCAACCCATCTCTGAATGAGTGTTCCTTCTCATTCACATCTGGATTATTGAGTACAATGATCTACACTCAGGACTGAATCACACATCCAGTACATCTTCAAATGTGTCCAGTGGTGAGGAATTGATTGAAGTTGAAGTTGGCAATTAGTTTCATTGATATCTGCACCGGTGGGAAAGGAACACACCGAACACGGGACGGCATAACACACCTCCTGAATGGAAACAGTCCCATTACTCCCTGTCGCCTGTCCTCACTTCCCTCCTCGTCATTCATCTACCAATGTAATGACCAAAGAAAGAGCAAGCCGCTGATCTGTCAGGATGATTCACGGTCAATTTACCAGGCTTTCTTTTCATACATATAAAGCCCCGCTCTGTGTAGCAGCCGGGTAGATGGACCCAGCCTCTTAACTCTGTAATAATCTACATATTGACACATATGAGGGCGCAGTGCTGATTAGCAAAGACTGTGGGGAGATAACTCCTCAGCAAAGACTTTAATTTGACTGAGTGGGGGTGTCAGAAGGTGATAACTAGAGTTGCCATGAGCAGTTGGATTTGCACAGACTATGTAACGACATGCGATTTGATGCTGAACACTATGACTAGCGAGGCTGCTTTTTTTATTTATTTGTGTTATCATGCGGTAAATGTATTTTGATAAAATATTAGTTCACGATCAATCATTGTTTCAATTTCTTGGCAGCATGAGAAAGCCATCGGGTTCAATGCTCACAGCATTATGCAGCCTCGCTTTTGCCCAAATTGATTTAAGATATGAGATCTAGTCTTTCAGCAATCTTTTATTTAAACTACAAACTATGTTGGCATCTTCCGAAGAAGAACGGCTTGTTTTGAAAAGATGCATTCTTTCTTCTTTTTATCCAATATGTCGCCAAGGTTTTGCATTATATCTAAAATACCTCCAGTAAGTAAGCACAGATAATGTGAATTACAGCAACATGATGGGCTTGGTTAGTTAACTACAGCCACAAACAAAGCCTGTGCACAGCCAGCCGGCTGTCGGGGCCTTGACAGAAAAAGTCGACTGGCTACAGTTTCACAAGGTGAGATCTTTGTGCATATTTTGCATCAGAACACACAGCTCCTTCTGATTAATGTGTTATCTATAATCCCACAAAGAAGGTTGTTTTATCATTTGAATGGGCACAGCTAATACTGTACTATTAAAACCTATTAGCAGTGTCAGTAGTACACCACATCCACTTTGAATCACTCAGGTCCAGCACATCAGCACACTCGGGCTGTAACTTACATTTAATGTGTTCACTAAGTCAATAACACCAGTTGTAGCCTACGTAAATTCAACTAGGTAAATATAGTACCTATTACTAAGCAACCAATTATTAACCTTATTCCATTGGAGGAAGAAGTATTATTTACCTAACATAGCTGAAGTTAAAGTAGCAACAGCATACTATAAAAACGTCCTTAGGTTACAAAATGACTTAAGTAAAAGCACAGACATATTGGTGTACTTTACATATCCAAACTAAAGAATCATAATCATAATATATAATCATAATCATCATCATAATAGCCCCTTAGAGTAGTATATTATTACACCAATATTAATGATCCATCATCAGTACTTCAATGTTGTACTTGGCCAAGAGGGAGCGAATTTGAAAGCTTTATATAGACGTACAGATGCAGAATTTGTATAAAATGATCTTTTTTTGTGTGTCCAAATCTTAATATTAAAATAAATGTATGTCAAATGAATGTATTGGTGTAGAAACGTGGAGTAGGAGAAAATGCTTATGCTCCAAAAAATAAGTACCTCAAGTGCAGTACTTGAATAGGCATGAATTGATTTAATTAAGATTACAATTTGGCCCTAAACACCCTAGCCTAGGCTATAGCTATAGTTGGCACTAGTTATGTAATGCAAGACATTAAGTATTAAGACAGTTTAGTATTAAGACAGTAGAAAAACTACTGATAATAAAGAGTTACAAGCTTTGACTTTCTTGAAATCATGCAGAGTAGAAGTTTAACGAATCGATTCTACAACTAAAGCAAACAAGTTATGGGGCTTCATTTGATAGACTGATGCGTGCTTCTCGGAAATAAGGAGACTGGCGCCATTGCGTGGCATCATGGGAAATTACATGAGCCTGCATGGAAGCCGGAACGGGCCGTCGGTCATTTGATGATGGATCTTATCCCATAATATTAGATACAGGGACACAGAGACAAGCTGACAAGAAGTGTGGATGCAGAGAATAAAACAGCTGATTAAACCCAATAGACTGAGGATATTAGGAGGCTGGTCTTTTTTCTTGGTTAGAAAAATTACATATTCTGTTCTTAGTCTAATTATGGTGCTGTGATTATGAGTTTATTTGTTATAAAAGTCCCTTTAAACACGACATTGAAGACCATGTCAGTCCTTCCAGTAGGATATATTGTCCATTATTGCCTCGACTTCTTAAACTCCTTTACTGCTAACATTCAATTAAGCGAAGTGAGCAATACTCCCGTGTAATTAATGCAAATTGGACGCCTTTAAACAAAGTTAAACCCCGAAGTCCCGAGCGCATTCACCCAGAGCTCTACTTTGGGTTCATCCATCCCATTTCCTGGACGAAGATCCTGAGGGAGGGCCAATGAAGCAGGCATGGGAAAGTTCTCTCCACTTTTTCCGATTACATCGATTCTTTTTAAGGAAGGCAAACACAAGCCCACTCGGTCTGCAGCCCGCTACTGTGAGGAGCGGAGACGGACACACAAAGTACACTGAGAACACAGTACGCCAATAAGGAGACAACCCCCCCACTTCAAGAGAGAGAAAGGTAAGAATCGTTTCCAATTACGCACGTAACCAAACTGATTAGGGTTATTAATGTTGCACTAACAAAAAATAAAAACACTTGGGCTATGTTGGGTAATGAGGGCATAATCACATGTCCCTGTAATTCTCAGTAGTTGTCAACAAGTGGGTTGTTCAGATATCGTTATTAATACCTCAAAGTATCAGAATAACAGTTCTACAAGGGGTTTACAGGGACTGGAACACCTCATTTATTGACTTTTGGACTTTTGTGTTATTATTTTATCACCTTCTGTATTTCGAAAGTGAATAAGAGGATAAAGTTCTGTCTCTATTGTATTTCATTAGTTTTTCACTATACGTGATACTGAATCTGGGGTTTTAAATATTGAGTTTTATGATTATTTATTATTTATTTAGCCCATCTTGTTGTAGATGTTAAGTAAATAGGTGGAGTGCCCCTTTTAATTATTTACATATTTAGAGTTGACTCATCAAAAATACAATTACTAACACATTGGCATCACAAAACCACAAAAAGTATTTGAACTAATTGTGGTTGATTTTAAATTAGATAAAATCAAAAATACAAAAACTTTAAAACTGAATGACTGCATTTTCTTATTGTTAGCCTATGTATGTATGTGTGTATGTATGTGTATATGTGTATATATGTATATGTGTATATATATGTAAATGTATATGTATATGTGTATATATATACATATATATACTGTGTGTGTGTGTGTGTGTGTGTGTGTGTGTATGTATATATTCCATACGGTTTAAATATAATCACTTAAAATATTTCAATAACAAGGCTAAAAATTACTTAAAAACTAGACTTTAGACTAATGATATCTTTGCCATGATATATACTATACTATTGTACATTATGGAGTTTACTGTCATAGTTCACGCTATTTTTCTATTTGGCATGGTAAACTTATCTAGTAACTTAGTTCTTTGATTCTGTTTATTGGAGATCAAAGACAGATTAAAGACACTCAATGTTCATCTATTATGTATTAATACTAGCCGTCCACTTGTGATCGTTCAGCAGGCCAGAATCCCTTACACGCCTTTGTCTTGTCTCATCCTGCCAGGAGAGTTTGTATTTGCCCTATCAGGAACATTTTCTTATCTCAGTGGGAAAGAAATAACAAAAAAACAAAGTCTAAACAAATGGACAAGTGTCACAGCAGTGCCTCAACTCTCCCAGCCACACAGGATGTTTATTCAGATGCGTGTGTGTGTGTGTGTGTGTGTGTGTGTGTGTGTGTGTGTGTGTGTGTGTGTGTGCGTGTGTGTCATTGAGCTCCCAGACTGTCAACCTCTGTCACCCTCACCCTGATACAGTCATGAAATCAGTCGCTGTATGAATGACTCAACTTTAATTGGTTCATAAATTTAATTAGAGAAGTAAATGTATATAATAATGCTGTACAATGTGAACGTTTAAGTGGCCTCTCCTGGACTCATTCACTCCACTTTTATTGCGAACAAGGAACACACACACCATTTCCTTTCATATTAAATGTTAAACTTTAGCACCATGTGCTTTTGTTTTAGTTCATTTAAGGATACGGGGGCCTTGTTGTTTTCACATATTGATGATGATGAGGAGTTGGAGCCCACCTTAACGACGGTGTGAGCTCATGGAAGAATTAATAGGGGTGGGCTGCCGCCAGATACATCCCCTTTCCAAGTAAAGAAAGACACCATTATACTGAGAAGTTTGGAGAAACACCTAATTTTTTCTTTATGAATTTATGAATCATTGAACACGTGTATGAGCTGTGTGTTAATGTGAATGAAATAAAATGTACCAATTAGGTGTAAAGTTGCATGCTCAAGCAAATCTGTTGATCAACTGAGTAGTAAATGAAAAGGTGGATAAACTATATGACCTGCATAACAACCACAACTAAATGTGATGGCATGTAATACGCAGTCCAGGCTGCAGATACAAAATCATTTTTTCTCAAACATTCTCTCATTCTCTCCCATCTATTCATCCATCCGTCATCTACCAACTGTCCCTCTTAGGAGCAGAGGATGTCCAGAGCTGACTGGTCCTTTCTTGAGCACCTGCTGGAGGAGGGCCAGGAGTATTCGACAGGCGTTGGCCGTGTCTGGCTCACCGTGCTCTTCCTGTTTCGCATGCTGATACTGGGAGCTGCCGCAGAATCTGCCTGGGATGACGAGCAAGCGGACTTTGTCTGCAACACGCGACAACCTGGCTGCACTGCCGTTTGCTACGACAAAGCCTTCCCCATCTCCCACTTTCGCTACTTTGTCCTCCAAGTCATCTTCGTCTCAACGCCGACGATCTTCTACTTTGGATATGTGGCTTTAAAGGCTGGAAAGGACAAGAAAAAAGAGGAGGATGAGAAGGAGGCGGAACAACGTGTTAGTGGAGGTAAGAGGGAAGGAATAAGGGACAATAACAATGTGACTATAGACAATGCAAAAGAGAAGGAGAAACAAGAGGGCGGTGGTAAAGGTAGAAAAGCTGACAAGGCTCCTCTTGAGGCTCCTAAACTGAAAGGCAGGTTGCTGTGTGCGTATGCATTCAGCATCCTGTTAAAAGTCCTCCTAGAAGTTGGCTTCATCTTAGGGCTGTGGTTCCTTTACGATGGCTTCATCATTGCAGCAAAGTTTGAGTGCACAGTGTTCCCTTGTCCTCAAACCGTGGACTGCTTTGTCTCTCGACCCACGGAGAAGACCATCTTCACCATCTACACCCAGGTGATCGCTGCCATCTCCCTGCTCCTCAACCTCATCGAGCTGCTCCACCTCCTTCAGCTTGCCATCTCCCATCGGCTGGAGAAACGCTACCGTGCCCAGCAACGCGACTACCTACCTCGGTCAGAGCAGGTACCGGCCCAACAGGAGGATCCAGAACTCCAACCGGATGCGTCGCAGTCTTACAAAGCAGGGAGCCATGTTAACCTCCCTGTGCAGGGTGAAGTCGCATGCTACCCCAACCCCTGTGAGAGCTACGGTGATCTGGCAATAGAAGTGAACTGGGGACCCGTGGAGGCCGGGAGTGACCTGCTTCCCAGTTATGTGAACTGCATGGGGGCTATGAAGACAACCCATTCCCCTAGAGTCCATTATAAGAAACACCCTCAGAACACTGGGAAGCACACAAAGATTACCCATAAGGGACACTCAAAGCAGAAGCATTATGTATGATGCAGTAAGATGTGGTGGTGTGCTTGAGACCATGAGAGCTTTGTTGGGTTTTGGAGTCTTTCAGTTTTTTCAACCTATCCTGCACATGAGACTTGACTGTTGGGAGTGCACAGTGAGAGCTCAAACAAACACTGCACTGTGAATTTGATGCCTACGAGGCCGGCAGACAGAGATTTACCAGATAAACGGACTTTTTTAAAACACTCCCCCAGGCAAAGAAAATGAGACTCCACAATATGAGACGATAGCAGTCATAAGATAAGTTGATGTCACATTGTATGGCTTTTAAGGCTGAATGTGACAGTGTGATGAATCAACAACCTGTGCAACAGGAGGTCTGCCAATGGGCTAGGGATATTGTGCAAGGAGTGTGTATGGGAGAGTATGCAGTAGAACCAGATTTAAGACCATCCCCCCCCCCCCCCCCCCCCCCTTATTCTCCTCATCTCTCTCCCATGGCTCTGTCCACACTGTGGAATGTACTTGTCTCTGGATTCTGCTCTGCTCCCAAGAGGATAATGGCTGTGTGGATGCAGGCATGCATGCATGCGTGCACACACACAGTGTACTTTTCCCCTTTCACCCAGTGAGTTTTGGTGATTCGAGTGACTCGGGGACGCAAACTGGGGAAGACATGGGTTAAGAGAAGCCAAACCAGAGGAATTCTGGAATTGTAAATGACTTGCAATTGCAACCATTGTAATTTAGGAGGCTGGTCTCACAGAATTCCATGAAATGATCACAAACTGTTAACACCACATGCCGGGGTGGCTGCTTGGAATGTGTGAAGATTCTGTGTGGGCGCTACGGAAAGCAATGTAAAGTCAATGAGAAGCAACTACGGTAGCACGTAGGATGAGAGACCAAAAATCTACGAGGGGAGGTTGGTTGGGGTGGTGGATGGGTTAAACCACACAGGACTTACACCCAGGGGACAAGAGATTGTCTCCCATGTGTCCCGATTCCTAAACCCAACTGCCGCTTCCTTCTTTTCCCAAACCCAACCGTCCCGTTGTTGTTTACTTAAACCCAACCGTCCGGTTAGTATTTTTTTTCTTAAACCCCACTGTCCTGTATTGTTTTCCTAAACCCAACCGTCCCGTTGTTGTTTTCCTAAACCCAACCGTCCCATTGTTGTTGTTTTCCCAAACCCAATCTTCCCGGTGTTGTTTTCTTAAATCCAACCGTCCCGCTGTTATCCCGCGTGTCATGGAAACGAAAGACCCACCCACAACCTTTTCCTTAACTACGGGGGCCGTGTTCATTTCACGGAGTTCTGTGAGATCAGGATGTAATTTAGCTGTGAAGAAAGAGGGAGAGAGTAGACCAGTGCATACTAGAGTATGACAGCTGAATAATGGAGGAGAGACAAGCATCTAGTTTGAAAATCAAAGGCTTGAGAGAGACCTTTGATTGCATTTTGAATGGACTGAAAGCGGTACAGCAATGTGCAAACTAAATGAAAGGAAATGACTTCTTATGTGAAAACTGTATTTAATGTTTAAGCTATTATGAAGAAATACAGGTTTTAATATTTATATTTTGTGTAAAATAAAGCTTAATGTACCAAACATCTATGATGTATAATAATGGTGTGATTATCAAAATATCTTGGCACATACCACATTTTGTCCTGTCATACAAAGTATACTACAGATCCATTTGAGATACTACGTTCCACACAAGTTGACCTCTTGTGTACAGGGTGGTTTTAAATCCCTTTTCCTTTCTGAAGATAGAATTTGATATTGTGAGCAAAATGTCTCTGAGGTGTGTAGTGCTTCTGTGTTCAACCTCTATCCAAATGCTGTCAAAATACGGAGGCTCTGAATCACTCAAGATAAAGCTCTTTGGGAACAATAAGGACTGGGATGTGGAGAAGTGGATGAGTATTACAGGGTATTATGAGCATAACCTTCTGAGGGGGGGGGGGGGGGGGGGGGGGGGGGGGGGGGGGGGGGGGGGGGGGGGGGGGGGGGGGGGGGGGGAATTGGAGGGAACCAACTCAGATTGAATGGCTGTTTTCAAATCTGTAGCTGTGGCTGTAAAGGGATAAAATGCATCAATTATATGGCATTTCATAGGTGGAACAGCACTTTATGCGGGCGCTGTTTAATATCCCCTGGGGAGTCCTGAATGTTAACGCTGTTTTCTTGGAGCGGGACTGATAAAATCCAGCACTGTCAAGAAAGGTGCTCGCCCAGGCTCCGAATGAATGCAGTCATAAGTCTTTTCAGGGCTGCAGCCACAGCGCTCTGCAATACAGCGCTCATTTCCAGCAATTTACCAAACTGTCTCCATGACGATATGCAGTTATCTATAGCAGGAAAGGGAGTTTAAGGGATATCCAAGTGAGACAGGTTCTCATAAAACAAACGGCTTGAATGGTGTGAGGACAGACAAGACCTACAACAAGCAGCTGAAGAACAGAAATAAAAATGTGTGTGTAATTTTAAAATTTTCTGCAGTTTTATCAAAATGTTGTATGATATAATAATAAGAAGAAGACTGTTTCTCTGTCCTCAGAGTGGAATGTGTTGTTATTGTGGGCAGCCTCTCCCTGTGTCAAGGACATATTGGCAGATGCTGTTGAGAGAACAATTCAAACAGATCCTGCTGAAGCTGCCCAGTTCAATGCCTGTCCACAAAAATTTGGCTGGCATTCCCGTGCAGTCTTGTTATCTCAGTGCAGGTGGGTGGGTACGTGTGTGTGCACGTGTGTCCACAATAATGTTCATGTATGTGTGTTTTCACAAAAAAGCCAGGGGGGTCACGGAACAGATTGCACGAAGCATCCCATATCAGCCCTTCACTGCCAACCAAAGCTAGCAGCGGAACAGCAAGCGCCATTCATCTTCCTTATAGCCCATAAAGCCGGAGGAACCCAACGCCCCGCTCTATGCTTTCTACAGAGTAAACTTATACCTCCTGTTCAGTGAAGTAAATATAAACCTCCGAGATGAAAACAACATCCAACGTTATTTGCTGCTCAACAGCTGATATTCAACCGCTGGCGAAATAGCATTCCTCCAATCAAGCCCACTAACAGTGCAGGGGAATGACTACATATCCCTCTGTCAGGACAACTGTTTTAGTCCCATCCATTAGTCTGATAACCTAATATTTACATCTAGACTATTTCCCAATCTTAAGGCAATCCAATCAGGCCCAAACTGCTTTCAGAGGATATTCCATTAATAAAACAAAAAAATTGACAATGGAGATATTTGTTTGTGTAATGCTGTGAAAATAAATGTGGGAGTCATTAGAAGGGAAGACCCCAATCTGTGTGACAGGTCATCCTTAACGGTTACACATACAACCTCTGGGATCAGCTGCGATTCTGACTGCGTTTCCTGACATTGTTGAAGTCACTGCTGATGCATATCCTCACTCTGTTGGTGAAGCCACATGCCGCTGATCACACACAATGACAGTTCGGTGAATGAGTGTACACACAGACGGACACACACACTACAGCAAACACGCTTTTAGAGTGTAAAAGCAGTTCAAAGTGCTGAGAAGTAGCCTCAGGGCCCCAGCAGGTCTTATAAAAGGCCAACTGTCATGTCCAGAGGCAAGTATCCTTTAGGAAAGGCCTTACAGCTGGGCCCGGCACCGGGCTCCGGAGGGTCTTTAAAGACCCACCTATGTGCCAGGCCTGTCCAAAATGGGTTGCTCTGTTGTCATACTTCCTGCCAGCTGGACTGCCAAAAGCCCTGTGTATCTCTAGGGTGCATCCTGAAAAGGCAGAGAAAGCACTCACACACATACACAAAAAGTTAGGACAAACATGACCTCCTCACGTCCCAAAACTTACACACACACACACAGCAAGGCTAAAAATAGCAAGCTACAGGGTGAATGAGGTTGCGTAGTTATGCAAGATCTCTTTATTTGGCTGTAATTGGAAATAATGTGCCTGGCACAGAAAAGACCACTTTTTGGGGTTTGTATATGTCACAGTGTGTATGTGTGAAAGGCACATGGCATTGAGTGTGCCAACTCCCTTTATTTCACTCGGCATACATACACACAACACCAACACACAGCTTTCTCTGTATCCATAACAATGTCCAAGCGTCCAAGCACCCCTGTCCTTAATTTGGGTATTTGTGCTACTCAACAAAACAAAACAAAAAGGGAGGAGTTCCTAAATTTAAACTCTGGATGGGAAGTGGGTCTGTATCTGTTTCCTGTTCCAGGATTGTTTATCCCCAGGGATTGCTCGTTTGGGATTGTTCACCCTGACAATTGGGCTGCAGTGGGCATTGTTGCATTGTTTTGTTCCAGCTTCCCTGTGTTTTGTTGACCTAATGTCACGACCGGCCCATCAAAGTGAAGGATGAGGGAAATGGGCTAAGTGCCGTCCGTGCGGCTAGAGTCAATTAAGAGGGCTGGTCCCCCTTATAGCTGGCAGAGAGAGAGAGAGAGAGAGATAGATAGATAGAGAGAGTGCATGTTTATTTGGTTGTCTATCATGAGCTGTTGTTTGTCGAGCTGATTTCCAGATTGAATGTTACGACTATTTTGAGGAGAGGGGGTCTTCTGGCTAACGGTCCGCGTGTTTAATTGCACTAATCAATATTCACATTAAAAATAAGTCAGATGACTAAATGTGATGTGAACGGGTCTGTCACGGGGTCCAATGTACCATCCAACTCTACAGTCCCCCCTTAGCTCAATGAAGCTTTTTAGTGTTTTTCCACTCATCGTTTTGGTTGTACATGTCACAACTACTCTGTTATGGTTCACTCTCATTGCTCTCATTACTTCCAGCTGTTTTCAGCGAAAACACTCTTTTAAACCTGCTTGGAAACAAACAACAGACAAAATTAGTAACTATCTGGTGAACATTGTAAAGTATAAGTAGCAAGTTAAGTTGGGGGCGGAGACCAAAATAGCTACAAATCTGTATAATGGCCAGAAACACAACTCAAAATGATTGCTAATGTTGCTCGGTGTCTGCTGGGAGTGTAAATAGGCAACACGTTCACCACAAAAACCTCCAAAACTTGTGTTTCCAGCGTGTTCTGCAGCCATCCGAGAGGCTGAACGACCAAAAGAACAATTGATGCAGCTGTTACGGTTTATACATGGAGAATGCAACCATCCTGATTATATTATAAAGATAATAAGAAGGACTTAATATTAAAATTGTGTAGTTTTATTGGGGATAGTCAGCCCTTTTAATTTGAAAGAATTGAATCACTTTACTGGATAGAAACATTTCTGAAACAGCGGATGTTTAAGCTTC
>NC_048420.1:7865503-7871650 GCF_013103735.1 Etheostoma cragini | reverse complement strand
TCGGTTCCCACAGTACTGTCCAGTTCTGGGCCATTGTTATCAGCAGACCTGTCCTCTGATTGTTCCCAGGAGGACACACACACACACCTTTTACACACCTAAACACACCACACACTCCTTGTTAACTTTCAGTATAATTTAGTTGCGCCTCCACTTCTCCATCCTCATTAGATTCAGATGGAAAGTTCCACCAGCTTGAAGTAATTGCCTCTCTGAACATGCACAAGCGGGCTCACCGGAGTGGAGCGGCTCGTTCTGATGGCGAACTTTAGAGGGGAGTACAAGCTGATGACTGCCGATAGCACAGCATTCACCAATCATGTAAATCTGGGCCTCATAATCTTTCCCCAGTTCACTAGCTGGCAGGGTAACGCAGCAGAACGTATACTGGCACTCTGGAAAAGGTTTTCATCCATTAAGAGAGCTCCCGGGGCACGGGAGAGTTGGACCTTTCTGTTTCATTATTAATGACTGGAGTTAAAGTGTCAACAAAATAATTATTAGAGTTCTCTCGAAATGCATGTGAGATGTCACGTGTCCGATTTAAAAAGCTTCATAAAGTTTTCTGACTTTGTAGCGTTTTACGACACCAGTAACTTCTCCGTCTTCAGTCACTGGTTGATTCTTATTAAAGTCTTTGTTTCCTGGCACCATCACTTCTCTTGTTTTAATAACGCGGATGATAAAGATTTTCTCGATTGAATTCTTTATTAACCTTTCCCTCTGTCTGCCTCACCGTCGGGTACAGGCAACATCACCAAAGTGCTCAGCCTCCATGATTATTCTTTCAGAACTACATGTATATATCATCCTAAATAAGCATGCCATACTCTTAATCATGACTTACATTTATCACACAGGGAACGTCACCAGGGTTACTGAGGTATATCACTGTTTTTGTTGGAGTACTATAAACAAATATGTGACTGTACTGATGGACTGTGAGATAAAGTGGTGGAAGCTGCCCTTAAAAGGAGACGTCGATTTTAGCTTCATGTTGTTCTGCTAATGGCCTGTATCAAAAGGAATGTTTCACCTCTATGTTGTTGTAAATGTAGCTCTTTAGTCATAAAACTCAAAGCAATGATAGATAGCACCTAGACCAACATGGAATCTGTATATAAATAGATAAATAAGGTACCCTGGAAATCCAGAGTTCTTGAAAGAGCCCAACTTGAATTTGCTCACTAAATTACTCTGGCATTGAGTAATGCTGCTCATTATCTATGCCCTTGTAGCCGAGCTGCACGAATCACAGCGGTGTATCTGATGTAGGCGGGGCATGAGGCGAGGTAAACTGATGACGACAGTTTAATCCACCAGTCAGCTCTGCTGGTAGCTAAGCGTATGGGGCTCGGATACGTCATCCAGTGTGTTTTTGTGATTGGTCGTCGTGATATCCAATTGAGCGCTGTGAGATTTTCAAATGCTTAGTGCCGCTTTTATTACTCAATGCCAGACCATTAATCTTTTGGATTTGGGTCTGGATTTCCAGGCTGTAGATGAGCAACCCAGTCTCAAAACAGTTTTTCAAATGGTCACATAATTTGGAATTATTGATTTGTGTACAAGTCGCAATTTTCGAATGTCGAATGTGACCCAATTCACAAACTGCCATGACACTGGGCAGCTCTGGGCGACGCAACAATGGGGAAATAAACGCCACACGCAGGACCGTGCCAACAACTCGCGCCGGGACATGATCAGCGGCCTCTGGGGGACGCAACAACGAGATGGACGCCACACGCGGGACGCGAGCCTCAGCCGCAGGGACAACAACAGGAAAATGAAACGACCAACTCCGGCCACGACGCAATGGTTTTGGTTAGGAAGAGAAGAACGCGGAAAGGAAACTGCAGTAGGCGGGACGACCCCGACCACCACGGAGTTTTGGCTTTTCAATAATAATTGCTACCGTAATTGTTCCGTGATCACAATATAGGCTTCTCATTTATATACATTACTTTAAAATCTGTGTTCAACACACAAAAATCACATTAACGTGATGTGTACCTGAATCAACAAAGTAAATAAAGTGAAATTAATGGGCTGAAATAAGATGAGTTATTCACATGCTGTGCAAATACAGATTCACCTTTATTGGGCCTGTTCTTAGAATAGGGCTTATCTAATCCGGACTATAATGATCCTGTTAATTATCATCCGACAAACGGGTTCGGTTGAAGCTGTTAAAGGATTGTTTATTCTGAAATAACGGTGACATGGGTAGCCTCCCCAGCATGCCATGGGGCAATAGATTCATGGGCATGAGTGGCATTTTGTTTGCTCATGCCATGTTACTAGTGTCATTATGAGAGCTCAGTTGGTGGAGCAAGTGTCCATGTGGGAAGATTTCCTCCTCGACGCAGCAGACCAGGGTTCGATTCCAGCCCGCGGCCCTTTGCTGTGTGTCATTCCCCTCTCTCTCCTTGTCATGTCTGTCCTGTCAAATTAAGGCCTAAAATGCCCCCAAAATGTTAAAAGTAAAAAGAAAAAAAAGGGACCACCTCTATTTGAAATAGACTTCATGTACATAGTATACATATAGATCATCTTAAAAACACTTCATCAATAACTAGTTATCTGTGAATGAGCCGATACTTGTGAAGGTTAGGCCTTAGTTAAAGCTAACAGCTGCACAAACATTTTAAGGCAGCGTGGAAGAATTGAAAAATTCCAGACTTTTCAAATGGATTGTTTTTTTCTAATCCTTCATTAATCATACCAGGAGTGGAACACAGTAATTTTCCACACGTCCGATATCAAAAGTGAAATGAGTTGACGTTTCCCCCATTGATTATTGCTTTGTCCAAAGCGTTCCCTGAAAACAATAACGTCCTTGTTGAAGCTGAATGAGCAGAGTCATTACTTCCTTCCTGTGACTTTGATGTTACTTTACGTCCTCGGCTCGGCAGCCGTGTTGTTTCATAATCGAGCGGGATCAGATATATGTTCGGAACTGAATGTAAAACAATGAAGTTGAAATAACAAGTGACAAAAACTGAAACTTTTGCTTTGTTAAAAGAAATCAGTAGCAGGAAGAGGTGATGTCAAAAAGTAAACGTCTAGCCTACACACCGTAGAACGCAGTTTTAGCACATTTCCTTTATTCGTCATATTTGTCAAAGACCATCCAGACTTTCTAAAATGAAAGTTTTATGTAGCTGTTCCAGACAATAGGACTAAGCAGCTTAAACTTCCTGAGAGACCTCCCACACTGTTGGCTTATGTTGTCACATACCATCAAACTTTACACAAGATCAAAAAAATGAAAAAAAAGGACTACAACAAGCACCTGTCTCTCCTTCCTCTGCTTTTATGTTAACCATCACAAGTCCTTTGTCAACATACAGAAATGATTAAAAAGAGAAACACTTTTTGACTGGCTTGGAACATGGAAATGATTTGCATTTTGGCCATCTCTTGCACCATTGGTCCGGGATGTAAAAGCAGGGACACAATAACATTTGTGTCATAAGACCAGAAATAGATATAAATAAAACAGAAAATGACCAATTCGCATTATATACTGTTCATATTTAAGGTGTTTTAATCATAGTGTCTTGGTTTAGTTATTGATCAGTGTACGAACAGTTAATGTACGACATCAATGGATAGGTCAAAGAATCACATACTGCACATATATAAGCTATTTCTGACTTGGTGAAAGACCAAATGCATGTTTTTTGTTAATTACCCTCTAGCTTCTTGTAGCAGATATTTACACAGGCAAGCTGATGCATTAGTGAGGATGTATGGCTGAGGTAAATGGGAAGAATGGGTGCTTTTTTTCCTTTTGGGTCACCCCCGTTTTGCCGCCAATGGATTATCCTCCTGCTGAGAAAGGGTACACGCAAGTCTCTCACACACCCACACAGGTTAGCTCTTTTCCGGTCTGTTCCTGTTCAGAGCTGCTCTAGGTGTGAACTCCAGTTTCTCTTTCAGGCTAAGCACCTGGGTGCTGTCCATGCCCTCTTGTTCCTGCAGCTTCCTGTCCTCCCTCAGTTCCAGGATGCTCTTCTCCTCTCGAGGTTTAGGGGCCCCCCTTATAAACCACTCCAGGTGGTAGCCCACTGCCCCCACCACAAAGGCCACAGGGAAGGTGACATAAGGTGCATAGGTTCGTACCGCTGTCCAAACTAGAGGCCACATGACTGCACTCCACGTCTGCTCCCGGGTGCTACATAGGGGGGGAATAATTAAGCTGTAAGTGTGTTTTATCTTACATTAATGAGTGAGTACAGTGTTCTAGTATGAGGGAAAAGTGAGAGCTATCACACTAAAGTGAATTTATATACTCATGCTGCATTCAAGATGACTGCAACATGAAAGTAGTTACATATATCACTTAACTCTGTGTTTATTCAGATTTCAAACATTAGTAGGGAGAAAATACTATTACACTAGTGAAATAAAAAATAAGTCTTCATTAGACCTGAAAGGAAATCAAATGTTATTACATTTAATTGTGTTGATACCAGAAATTTAGGTACACATAAGTGTGTTGTTATTCATGCCAGGCAGACACCAACATAAAGGCCTATCTGCCCTTCTCGTGCCCTCCTCACCTATTTCCTTAGTTAGCTACAAACAACAACATAGCCTAGAGCTAGCTAGCTTACAAAACTAATGGCGGAATCAACGAGACCAAGGCAAGATAAAAAAAAAGGTAGCTAAAGTCTGAATACAGGTAACGACAGTTTAAAATATTAAAACAGCTGAAACAAGTTGTATAACCGAATGAATTAATCCATTTATTTCTATACGCATAACGTAACGTCAGTCTTCATGTAACCTGCAACCTTCACGCTAAGTTCCTTTGAAGGGGAGTTTAGCTATGGGTTAACACTTACAAGTTAACATTTTGGGATCATTTGCGTTTGTTTGCGGGTTGCTGGTTTGCCGAAATGAAAAACGATTCTTTTCGATTCGGAAAGAGCATTCATTTATGTCCGAAGTCGCATGGTTTACTTTGTACATACAAATCGAAATTAAATGTTCAAATTTGATATGGAGTTTGGCATAGCGTGTGGCTGTCTGACAGTAACTTGAAAAGTAGCTCAGCTGTGACACTCTAAAGCTAAAACTGCACCCGCTACCGTTAGATTTACTAGAACGACGTCTGTGTGGTGTTTATCTTGCTATTATTTTGATGAAGATCTGACGACATTGGTTAAATTCATAAAGCTTAACTCACCTTTGCCGTCAGCACGCTGGTGCAGCAGTGGATTCAGCTACGCAATTTCCGTGCGATTCTTCTTCTTCGTGTTCTATCATTCCGGCAATGTAAACGCTGCTAAGCGTTTCACTGACCTGCACAGGTCAACGTTTGAACTACATTTCATAGACTGTCCCTGTGTCATGCACGAACCATAGACTGAAAAAAAATAGTAGTGTAAAAACAGTCAACAACTGCCTCGGAGATCCGTTGATCAGTTTCTTCCGCCAGTCTAGAACACATGTCTAGGCCCTACAGCCTACATTTATTTGGGCAATGGTGGTCTATAAAAAGTTTAAAGAAGCAAGCTTGTGACCGGGAGGTTGGCGGTTTAATCCCCAGACCAACACAATGAAATGTGGGTGGTTAACGTGAAAGAGAAGTGTCACTTATCCCTTCCTCATAGCCAGCAGTGATGTGCCCTTGAGCAAGGCCTTTAACCCCAACCGCTCCAGTGGAGCTGCTCATTGGCCAGCAGATCGCACTGTGGTTGTATTGGGCAGCTTCCAGGTATGAAGGGGACAGGTTGTCATGGCAAATAGGAATTTGTTCTCATTTGACTTACCTGCATGAATAAAGGTGAAAAACTAAGTCTCACCAGTGACTCTCTCTAGTGACTCCCATCACAAAAGCCAGAAATGTGTTTTCCTACAATTAAGACTAATTTAGCCCACAGTGCCCCAACCTCAACACAGTTTAACTCAGTCGCTACGGGACGGAGAAGTAGGCCTACAGAAACACATTTTCCTAACTTCAGCTTGTTTAGAGAAGCAGCATCCATCTACCTGACTTCCTTTCCCCACCCGCTCTGCCATTCTTTTATTGAGTCCTCTTAAATTATTTCTCTCAGTTCAACTCTCCACAATGATGCATAAACATGTACCTCTCTTCTTAAGGTCTCCTTAGCAATGTGGTCCAGCCGTAGACCG
>NC_048420.1:7843778-7865403 GCF_013103735.1 Etheostoma cragini | reverse complement strand
CGAGTCAGAACAGATGATGACTTCTCTAGTGCTGGCTTCCTCAGTCCCCATCCCAGTCCCCACCAGAGACCGCTGAGGAGCCTCGCTCTGCTGGGACCAAGAAGGCTTCACCTGCGTTTTCCTCCTTGGTGCTTTTGCACCACGCAGTGGTCAAAAGAGGACACTACTTTGAGAGGAGGGATGCCAAAACATGCATTTAAATGTTTTTGTTTTGTTTTATGAAACACTAAGTATATCAACAACTACTACTACTTCTACTAGTAGTGGTTGGTACCAATACATTGTGTAGCACTTTACAATAATTAGGCAAAAGACAATAAAAAAGATCATTTAATGTGGAGTCACTGCAACAGGAAATGAAAGTAGAGGTCAGACTTAGTGATCCCCTGATCAGATAATATGTTAAATATAACAGTATTGCAACATTTAGCCATTTATTTATGTATTTAGTTGCTCTCAGCCCCCCTCTTTTTTTCCTACACTACCTATCCTTCATATTTTATGGCAAAACTGTAAAGGGGTTGCTTAAATCTCATTGCACAGGTACTTCACTTGTGTATAATGCCAATAAAGCCATTCTTTTCTATCTATTTGTTGAGTCATTTACTTCTTTGTCTATCCTTTGACAACTGAAACAACCATTTTCCCATTATTACACAAACATAAGTTACATGTTATTCAAGTACATCTCATTAAACCGTGGAACAATCAAATATTTTATTATCAAATAACCCTCAAAAGCATGTGCTTTGTGACAGTCACGGGGAGCTGTGATCTTACATAACATGTACATATAGACATGGGCAATCGACATGTACATACAGTACGAAGCTAGATGTCGTTTTAAATTTTGGATATCATAATATCAGTATATTAAGTGTTGTCTTTTCCTGCTTTTAAAGGCTGCATTACATTAAAGTGATGAACTTAAGACTTGCTAGCTGTTTTTAATTTGCCTTTACCCATTCAGTCATTGTATCCACAGTATCGGAGATTTCCTCAAAACTCTCATTGTGTTAATATTTTGTGAAAGCACCTATAGTCAACGCTACAATTAGATTTGAGCGGTTTCCAAATTTTGGTACCATCAAACCTTCTCCCTATTTTACCGGTAATACCGCACCGTGACTAATTAAAAATGATGACGTAAGGCTCAGGCGGCGTCCACCGTTCAGAAACTGGAACACCTCTCCCTTCTCACTAGGTCGGAACCCGAAGTCGTGTTCTTCTTCCAGACCAGTTCACTCGGTGCTCGACTTGCTATCCCCCCCCACACTGTCACGTGATGACAATCACACATAAGCATTTTTAGACATTAGATAAATTAAATTTAATATTTAACCCTTGTCTCCTATATAAGTGCATTGTATTTGTTTTAATAACCATATTTTTAAGATGCAGCGTAGACCTTATTACAGTATTACCGTGTTGCTGCCCAGCCCGACCTACAATATTACCACAATATCATGGCTGGATGGGCCCCGTGGGTGGAGCAAATGCACATATAGTGAGAGGTGTATGCCTCGACGTAGAGGTCCAGGGTTTGAATCCAACCTGGGATGATTTCCTGCATGTTTTACCCCTCTTTCTCACTTTGCTGTTTGTCAAATTAAAGGCAAAAAAGCCCAAAAGTATTCTTAAAAAAACAAAAACAAACTACTGCAGTATCAACATTGGTATATTTGGTCAAAGGTTTTGTGATATTTTATTTTATTTTTTTTAAATTTTTATACTGCCTCAATCTATAGATACATGTACGTTTGTCCCTTCCTGACAGCCATACTAGTACCATTTAGTTCTGTGTTCAAATGGCGTCCTTGTACTAAGTCCTCCTCTCAAGGAATACTCATGAAAGGCTGACATCGGTGTCAGCTGTAGTGAGTCAGACGCGTGAGCTACCCTTCATGGATAAAAAACCTTTTATGTCCCTAGATAGCGTTATTTTAGTTTAAAAATGCAGTTTGACATGTAAAGACAGAGACTCTTTCAGAGGCTTGGTAAACTGTTCAAAGACACAAACTGTTTTAGAAGTTCTGCTTTTGTTGACTGCTTTTGAGGGATGAGAGAATTTGTGTACATTTCAGCCACCCAGCGAGAAACCATAAGTTACGGCGATGACCATCGAGGGAAGATATTACGCTACTGTAGTTTCTGGCTAGTGAATCGGAGAGTGTTCCTTGCTGGGTTCCTTTTGATTGATGACACTGATTTTTTTCACCCCCCAGGCCCAAAAAGTTTTCCTCAAAACTATACCATGAAGTGTACCGGGCACAGGGGTGATCTATAGCAGCTGGAATGGAGCCTGTCATGGAGCAGTGAGCAGATCTGACTCATTGGTCACATGTGCAGAGGCAGGAAGTTTTAAAAAATGAAGCTATGTCCACATTTTTATGTTCTCATTACTTTAAATGACTGCTAAAATTATTGTGATCAAGAGGATTTGGTGTAGGCGATTATACTTGAAAATGATTCTTTTCAGCAGTTCCTCCCTCTCTGCTGTCCATCTTGCTGTTGCCAGAACTGGCATTTGATCAATCCTGTCAGATAAAGTGAAATGTGCTGATCCCCTGCGGGAAAACAACATGGCTGGTGCCAGTTCTGCTTTACCAACAACCATAGCAGTGCCAGCAATATTTCATCAGCCCCTGTTTATTAGTAAATGAGATTAAAAGCTGCACTAGCCAAGAATTTAATGTATAAATACAACCATGTTATCAATCCAAATCAGCCAGATGGAGTGAAATTGTAGCATCTTCACTACCTAAAGCCCCACAGGCCCGCTCTATTTGCCCAAGTTAATTACAGATGTCAGGCATGGTCAGTGGTGGAAATTGTCCTCATTACACAGGAAATGACAATCAGGGCTTAGGTTAAACCACTGCTGATTCCCATATGCCAGGATAAGGCTGCTGTAATGCTCTCCATGGGCTGACAACTGCGGCTTTGGCGCACTTTTGGCCACAGTTTTTGGGGACTTTTTGTCCCCAAACTCAATGTTTTTGAAAGCAACGCTGAATGTTCAGGTGATGTGTCGGATGACGACAGGGAGAATGTGACACAAATGTGTGCTTAAGGACTTGGCACAGCTAAGTTTAGCCTCAGATAAAGATGGAGGGCGAGGGAGAGGGGTATGGATGGAGACGGATGCGAGATGTGAGCAAAAAAAAAGAGATTTTAATTGACTGTCTCTGATTTGGAAAGAGCCGAGGAGATAAGGACTCTTGACTCAGATTGTGATCAAGCCTGACGTGGAAAGGGAAGACAGAGGCTCTTGTGCGCTTTTCTGCAACCAATCGGCCTTACAAGGGAGAAATGACTGATTCGGGGCATTTTGAGGTCAAAGGTCATGAGTAAAGGTCACTGCTGAAGCCACGCCCTTCATTGTTTTCAGCCACAAAAATCCTTCAGCCAAGCTTCTAAAAGTGTGCCAAATTTGTCATACTGACAGTGAAGTGGTGATACTTACCCTTTATATCAGGGGTCGTCAATGTTCTTTTAAGACAAGGACCCACTAGCTGAAAGAGAGATGGAGCGAGGACCCCCCCCACTACACATATATTGTGTCAAATTTGGTTGCATATTAAACTGGGCCTACAATAATGTGTGGGCTACCTAAAGCATTTAGACATAGCTTTTTAGTGCAAAAAATACTACTATGTTAAACAGTAATTGTTGGTATTTTATGAATTATGTTTTATTGTTAAACATGCATGTAGCAGGGACTGAACTAACTGTATCTGTGCCTTAGTGAGGACCTTAACTGAAGGTTAGTTCAGTGGGTTTGTTTCTCACAATACGGCTGATTTATTTTGATAAGAATGAGTGTTGGGCAAGTTACTTTTAAAAAGTAATTAGTTACAGTTACTAGTTAATTCTTCCAAAAAGTAACTTAATTTGATACTCTGTTACAAATGACAAAAGTAACTAGTTACTTCAGAAAGTAACTAATACGTTACTTCCAAAGTAAATGTTTAAATGCTCAAATGTGAGCCCGCCTCAACCCCTCTTCAACATACATAAAATACATCTGAATATTATAATGAAATGGACACTTAATACAATACATTATTAACAGAAACTGTACACAGATCTAATCTCTTTTATGTTGCTGTGGGAGAAAGTGAGACTAGCCTCCAATCAGATGCCTTGTATGTAGATATTATGTCAAGTGGATCCATACAAATAACAACACAGATGTTTTGGAACTTTTGATATTTATTGCCCCTCAACAGGCCACAACTGGGCAAAATTAAATAAGGCTTGTTAAGCACTATAGCAAAAATAAATAACAAATATTTACACTGTGTGTGTGTGTGTGTCATAACCCCACATCTGTCTCTCGTTGACTGACTCGCTTGTGTTGTTCGGTGTGTGTCCGACTATGCGTGCTTTCAACTCTACTTCTGATTGGCCGACCATGAAACATTACTCTAACTCAGCCAATCGTCAGCATTTATGGGCTTGTCTTGTGCACGGCCCACTGACCAAGGAAAGAAAAAAGTCTTTGCCTCTCGGCTCAGAGATCAAGTTAGGATTGTTAAGGAAGACTGTAGTACTGGTAGAGGAACCTGGGTAGCAGGTCATCTTTATGCAGTTGACACATCCTCTCAAAGCCGAAGGTATAGTGAATTGTGATCGTGAATTGTGTGGGACACTTCTAGTTTGTAGGTCCCCCGTAAACACGTAAATGCCAGTGAAACTACCGGTATTACTTAGCCGAAGCTGTGGTATCATATTATCAATATCATACGTAGGTGTAATAAAAATGAAAAAATTGTAGTATATAATATCATCAAAATAATGATATGATAATATCATGAAAAAGTGGATTTATGTCAGTAATTCCAGTCAAAAAGTGAAATTTGCATATTATATTCATTCATCACACACAGACTGATATATTTCAAATGTTCATTTACTTTAATTGTGATGGTCATAACTGACAACTACTAAAAATCCCAAATTCTGTAGCTTCGAAAATTCTTGCCTGTCTATCGCAGACAGACGCATGTCCTAGACCAGGGTTCTTTCGTGTTTTTTTAGGCCAAGGACTCCTTAGCTGATGGAGATGGATCCAGAGATGGAGCAGATACCCTCTACTTCATATAGACGGATGGATATTTATGTTATTTATACATCACATATATTGTGTAACATTTGACAACTATTGAAAACAGCCAGTTTTTTAATAGTATTTTAATTAGCCTACTGTAATCAGAATCCCTTTTCTATTTAGCCTATGCACTGTGAAACACTTCACTTTACACTTCATGTGTTATGTGTGATAGGAAAGGTCCTTCAAATTAGCCCTTTTCTCTTGATTTGCCTTTTTATATCTTGTTTAGGTATTTAATAGAAGTGTTAAAACATTAGGCTGCGTCCAGTTATTCCTATTAACATACATAAGGTGACCCTCCCCGGTAAATTCTCTATCATGTAAGGGGTCCTTGGCTGAAAAAAGATTGAGAACCTGTGATCCTAATCTGCATATCTTTACGACTGTGGGAGGAAACCGGAGCACCCGGAGAAAACCCACACTGGCACAGGGAGAACATGCAAACTCCACACAGAAAGGCCGAATACTTACAACAACCTTCCTGTGAGGTAACAGAGCTGACCCCTGCACCTCCGGACCAGCCTAAAGCCTGATGTTGTCCAGATGTCCTCCAGTCTTTCCATCGCCGCCGCTTCTACTGCCCCAACTTCTGCAAGATCTTATCCAAGGGACGCCTGTCTTTCACTGGGATGGTCCTTTCCCACTGGGCCGCAAACCCCTTCTGGTGGGCGAGTCCTTTGAGAATCTTTTGTCCGTAGTACCTGTGCAGAGTGTCTTTCACATTTAGTAATTTTGTTGATAAGCACAATGCCCAGAGGGCTATGAGATTCTGAATGAAGATTAAAAAAATCTAACCAAATTATTCACAGGAACCACAAACCACAAGACCATGCAAGACTTGTTAACCCACCTGACGTCTGGGGAAGCATCCACCGCCATCTTACTGACAGCAATAAGGAAACTCTGTGTGAAGGTCTTCCCTGCTGTCAGGATCTGCTCCTCTCCGAGGATGTCCGCCAGCTGGTGGAGGTGCTGGGCTGTGCAGCCCCTCACTGCAGCACAACGGTGGCTGAAGAAGGGACAAAAAAAACGGAGAACGTTGAATATGATTCATTTAATTTACTTTAAATGCTGTTGTTATATTTCCTACTAAAGTCTGATCACATCCTCTCCTCTTACCTCAACCCTGTGTTGAGGAGAACACTTATCACTCTGCTGGTGCTGCAGCTCTCCACCAGCGCATCCAGGGCGAGGTTAGCCTGCTGGTGAATGAAGGCGTTGGTTGTCTGTGCCAACTTCAGCAGCAGGACGTGGCCTGTCCACTGTGCCTCCTTGTCCATGGCCTTACCCAGTTGGGTATGGAGCTCTGCTAGGGTGCTCATTGCAGAACAGGCCACAGCAGAGCGCAGGTTTTTCACCTAGATAGTAAAAAAGAGTCAATACCCCTGTGTAAACAGTATAGGTACAAGTACATGTACAAGTAGGCAAATGAGAAGTGAATGGAACAAAGAAACAAAGAGGAAAATGTCTGCAATACCGCTTCTGTGAGGACCAGGCAGACTTCATGGAGTTGGGTCTGCAGGTGTTCTGGATGGTGTCGTGCCAGAGCTCGAACAGATTTCAGTCCTTTCATGTTCTCCTCCCTGTGTTTTGAAGACAACTGTGTTAATCATTGATTTAGAACCAACAGCAGACTGCTGTGGCCCTGTAATGTGGATGTCCTACCAGTTATCTGTGGTCAGCTGCGTGAAGCACAGGGACAGGCTCTTTTCAGGATCAACCAAAGGCCGGAGGTCTTCTATTGGGGGACATTTTGTGTCACTGCGAGGTCCTTTTCTGCTGGGCGGGGCAGCTTCTAATGGTGATGCTGGAGACTTGGGTGGCACCGCCAGGGTCCCGCTGCAAGGTCCTTTTCTGCTGGGCGGGGCAGCTTCTGAGGTTGGTGTTGGAGACTTGGGTGACACCGCAAGGGTCCCACGGGGAGGTCCTTTTCTGTGGGCTGGGGCGGGTTCTGAAGGTGGTACTGGAACTCTGGGCGCCACCGCTGGTGTCCCATGATGAAGTCCGCTTCTGTCGGGCGGGGCAGCTTCTGATGGCGGTGCTGCAGACTTAGGTGCTACCACCAGGAACCCACAGCGAGGGCCTTTTCTGTGGGCTGGGGCAGCTTCTGAAGGTGGTGCTGGAACCTTGGGTGCCATCGCCAGGGTCCCAGGGTGAGGCATGTTTTTGTTGGGCGGGACAGCTTCTGATGGACGTGATGTAAACCTGGATGCCAACTTTGGGATCCTACTCGGAGCTGTTGATGGTTCAGGGGAAGGACGGTGCCAAAAGTCCAATTTTTTTATTGTCTCCACAAATCTGTCTAGTGTCGCCTCTGATGACTGGAGCTTGCACCCATCAGCGACCTCCTTGGCTGTTCAGATTACCAACAAAAAAAGTCTTGAACACTCAAATTTACACTTTACTGTAATCACAATCTTCGCCGATTTCAATTCAGGTTCAAATAAAGAACACTCAACAATATTAACATACCTGCGCCACCAAATTTCATTGTAATCAACGGGAGACGAGATGGTCTCCTGGTTGCTCTGGCAGGAGGAGATGGAGGAGGAGTAGGGCTGAAAAAGTTAATGTTTGAAATGGTCCTCAGCTCAGTGGGAGTGGGCATGTCCACAGAGCTGAGGGAAGCCTCTGTACGTGGGCTCTTTTTGGCAGCTGTCCGCCCAGCCATCTTAATGTCCAGACGCAGCTTCTTCTTATAGCAAAGCTCCTCTTCTACCAATGTCTGGTTGGTCCTGACGTTGGACTTCTGAACTATTTTATCTTTTTTTAAAATTGGCCTAAGTCTTCTCCCATGTGGAGAGGATTCAGGCTGAGGTGAGGGGAGGGTATCCTGCTTGATAGAAATTCCCATTCTCTTCCTCATCAAATCAATTTTGGTATTCTGGGAGTTGTACAGTTTCTCCGCTCGATGAAGGAGTGAGAGAAACTCAGCCCTTTCCGCTCTCTCAATGTCCAGGATCCTGGACTGACCATAGTCACAGTTTCTCCTGTGGCTCTCCGAGGACTGTAAAAATAATGATATTTTTGTATTATTGAATTATTTTTAACTCAATTGTTCAATTGTATTCATATTATAAATTTTTGGACTTAACCCTCATGATCCTTGGGTCAAATTTGACTTGTTTTCCGTTAATTATTTATTTATTTTTGTCACAAAAAATGGGTCGTCGAAATAAGCGCTAAAAATGTCCACATTAAAAAACAGTCATCCACAACATTGAAAAAAAGTGACAATAATGTTGGAAAAAGTGACCAAAACATTTTTGTTTTTTTCATGATTGATGGGAAGACTACACAAGGGTTAATATACTCATATTTTGGACATAGTATGATTTGAAAATGTCTCGCTATTAATTTCCCGATCAATGTATCTTTCTTTCAACAGAAGGAGGTTACTTACATCGCTGTCTTTGTTGTAATTCCTCTTCATCTTGTACGGTTGCAGGAAGGTCTTCAATCTCTCAAAAATACCTGTGAGTGTAGGGAAAATGCAACTGTCTCATCACAAACTCTATCACTGACTGGATGAGAATTCTCTAATTCCTACATAAACATCTTCTAAGTGATGCCACTCTAGAACCATGGAATACCAGATGGATTCCATTTGCAATTGTGATGTTTTGTAAAGATTCCATTCTTTTTTTTAATTCCAAGCATTGTTGATATTTAAAAAATAACACAACTTGACAATCATGATATAATTTTAATCTTGGCACACATTTACCCGTTTATCTATATTTTTCCCAAATAACATTTCCATATTGGGGAATGTTTTTCAACTCAAGTCACATAGTGTGTTGTTTAATGACTTATACTACTTTGGAAAAGATAATTCTACATACGGGGCGGCTGTGGCTCAGTGGTAGAGCGGTTGCCTGCCAATCGGAAGGTTGGTGGTTCGATCCCCGCCCTGCAGTCATTGTCAAAGTGTCCTTGGGGAAGACAGTGAACCCCGAGTTGCCCTCGGTGCTGCGCATCGGAGTGTGAATGTGTGTGAATGTTTATCTGATGAGCAGGTGGCACCTTGTACGGCAGCCCCGGCCACAGTGTATGAATGTGTGTGGATGGTGAATGTTTTCTGTAGATGTAAAAGCGCTTTGAGCAGTTGTTAAGACTGGAAAAGCGCTATATAAATACAGCCCATTTACATAAAGTAAATATTAGACATGAGACCTAATTTGTTAATAAGGCATACTGCTTGATTTAAAAAAAAACTTGTAATTATAATGCAGTAGTAATACAGTAATGCAAATAATATCTCGTGATATCTTGTGATACTAATTTATACTTCTCTTATATACCTTTACATTAAACTTTACGTAAAACTTCTAAATACTTCTTCAACCACTAAATCCCGGGCCGCTGGTTAGAGTAATCTTGTAGCAGCTGTGACTAAATGTTTGGGCATGTGTGCATCATTACCTCACGCTATCAGAGGACCATTATCTCTACTAGTTTCTTCTTCCAAAAAGTATCTAAATTAGATACTCAGTTACAAATTATAAAAGTAACTAGTTACTTCAGAAAGTAACTAATGTGTTACTTTCAAGTTCATTTTTAAAGTGTGACCCCACCTCCAGCCCTCTTTAACAGACATAAAATACATGTGTATGTTCAATTTTTTATAATAAATATAAATATTATAATGAAATGGACACTTGATACATTATTAACAGAAACTGTACACAGATCTAATCTCTTTTCATGTTGCTGTGGGACAAAGTGGGACTAGCCTCCAATCAGATGCTGTGTGTAGATATTATGTCAAGTGGATCCATACAAATAACAACATAGTTGTTTTGGAACTTTTGATATTTACTGCCCCTCAACAGCCCACAACTGGGCAAAATTAAATAATCCCTGTTAAGCACTATAGCAAAAATAAATAACAAATATTTACACTATTCGTAGTGCAAATAACATAAGTGGCCTGATGACATTTTTTGGACAGTAACGGTAACGGCGTAATTAAGATGGGAAGAGGAATAAATTAGATTACTTATAACGCCGTTATTCCCATCACTGATAAAAATACTTTGGATTTGTGTTAAGTCGTTTAGATTTTTAAAAAAACAAAATAAACTCTGAGGACCCCCTGTTGAAGATTTCTGCTTTAGATATAATACATCCAAACTCTTATATTAAGTGTAGGGTCTGTATTTTTTTCATTTGTGTGAATGCTTGTCAATGAAGAATATGAACGCATCAAAATGTGATAGAAAAGCATTTATTTGTTTTTGGCATTAAGAACCATTTTGGCATGTTTACTGGCGTGTTTTATCTGTTAAAGTGTCTGGCCCAACAATCACCAGAGATCCCGTTTCACTGAGGGAGGAGCAGCAAATGTAATAGGGAACACTCTTTCTTAGTGCTTTTGGGTCAGTTCTCTTTTGGCCACAGATAATCATTTGTATTTACGGTTGATTGTGGCTTATAGGAGTGCAATGTAGCAAGCATAAAAATACATTCTTTTCTTTTTTTCAAATCACATAGTTACAGCTCTTTAACAGCAATGCCCTGCTAAATATGATAGTAGAATAATTATATATACACTGCAAACGTTTGGGGTAACTTACACATTTCCCTATCACTCCATTATAGACAGAACACCAGCTGATCTGTTTGGGGGGCTGATCTTTAATGCCATATCTACATTGCCCATGATCAGCAACCATTCATCCAATGTTCCCAAGGCACATTCTGTTAACTAATCTGATTTCATTTAAAAAAACTAACTGAGAAAACATTGGAGAACCCTTTCGCAATTAATTAAGCACATCTTTCTACTTTGGACCTGTTGAGTGTGTGTGTGTGTGTCTGTGTGCATATATATGTTGCCCTATTTGGCTTAATTACACACATTACAATGCAAAGCAATGTGCAATACAATGCGCAACCATTGCATGGAAATACAGTCTGGCGATGCGGAATATTCCTGAAATACATATAGAATATAAAAGGCTAATTTTCCAACGGCACTGGATCATGTTAAGGCTCGACGTGAGCAAAATCACAGGGTATGAACTTGCTGGTCAGCATAACTATTGTCATGCAGTCTGGAATTCCACTGTGGGAGAAGGATAATGATCTATCTCTTCTCTTCGTCTTTACACTGATTCAGACCTGACAGATATGTGGTTACAGGGGTGGGCGGGTCAACATTCGGGGAATTAAGCAAATGTGTATATCAGTTAAACTATCAAATACTGGTACTAGTAAACAAGAAACTGTCTGTCACCAAGGCCTATATGGTAAGATTATGAGTGGGACTATACAGCTTCAGTTACCTTCTAAACTATTTCTGATGAAATCCAGTAAGGAGTTACCTTTATAATAGCCACTGAGCTCTATTCTAGTGAATCCAGCTGACATACTGTATACAGAGTACCTACAGGTGTGTGTGTGTGTGTGTGTGTGTGTGTGTGTGTGTGTGGGAGGGGGGGGGGCACTTATGGCAGAGCATTGGAAACTGGGCAAAATATGACCTAAACATGGAATGATACTGTGTGATACCCAGTGCAGAGGGATTGCCAGGTTAAAGGAGGCTCACATGAGCCTGGTGACGGCCCCAGAGAGGAAATCCTCATAGTTAAGGCGGATGTTGCCCGTCATGCTCGTGTCTTTCTCCCTGAAGACCTGCGTCATGGTCTGGAGCTGCGTGCACACCTGGATGAAGCGGTCCAGCTGGATGCCGGGGCGTCCGCCTTGCAAGGTGAAGCGTCGCACCAACGTCTCCGAAAACTGGGGACTCAGGTTGTAGCCCATCTGAGCGAGTGCTGAGGACAGGAGAGGGATAGAGGAAAGAGATCAAGTCATTTTAAGTTCTCTGTGGAAAGTCTTGGGTTTTATTTTGGGCTTCATTTAAAAGAAAAACTAGTCAGAGATCCCATATCCCACTTAAAGGAACACACCGACTTAATGGGCCTTTAGCTTATTCACCGTGTCCCCCAGAGTTAGATAAGTTTATACATACCCTTCTCATCTTCGCACGCGTCGTAACTCTGTCTGAGGCACCCACCGCTAGCCTAGCTTAGCACAGATCCGTATACAAACCGGGAACTATATTCTCAGAAGCCGAAGCACCGCAACTTCTGTTACTTGGGCAGCGTGATTTGCTCGCAGCACACAAGAAGCCTTGTGGTGAGGAGCACAGAGTAACAACGCTGCTCTTCAGGTGTTGCCCTAATCCCTCCACCCAAGTAGCATTGCTTCGGCTTCTGAGAATATAGTTCCCAGTTTGTAAACGGTCATAAGATGGCTGTGTCTCATGTGACCTTGTTATTTGTACATGCTGTGACTATACAAATCACAACATGTAAATAGGAACATGTATTGTACTTATTGGGAGCAGTAGGCTAGTTGTTACACATGGGATCTGTGCTAAGCTAGGCTAGCGGTGGGTGCCTCAAACAGAGTTACAACACGCACGGAGATGAGAAGGCTGTGAATGAACTTATCTAACTCTGGGGGATACAGTGAATAAGCTAAACTCCCATTAAGTCGGCGTGTTTGTGTGTAGCATCTTTAACACACACACAAACACACACTAACAGGGATACCTTGTTGTAGCTCCGTGCCGCTGATGCAGCCTGAGCGGTCTCTGTCATATTGCTGAAAGAGCGCCCTCCACCGCTGCATGTACTCCCACAGTGCTGAGAAGCTGAACAGGTCCATTTGACCCGACCGCGTCTTGTCAAACATGTCTAAGAGGAAATACAAAGCCCAGCACAGTCAGCTAAACTGGACTTTTTCCTTCTGTTGTGTTTCCAGCAAGCCCCATAGTCCACCGTCATGGATTCTCCTTCTATTATTTTAAAGTAGCACACAGGAAAGTCACACATTTGCCATTATGGTAATAGAACAAATTAGTCACTGGCTGACAAACACAACTGGAATGTGCTAGGATACTTACGCTACTAACTGGTAGCAAGGCAAACATGACTCAGTCGTTTTTTAGGGTGACTTCTGGCTGCCTACATTTCTCCTTTTAGAAACACAAGACAATCTATATAGAAGTTTGGGATATTTAGAGGGCTACACATGTAACTACTATTTTGGCCCACCACTCTTTATCAGTTTGTTTTTCCTTATATAACTTCCTCCTCCTCCTCACTGTAGCATGTAGGTCTCTAAAAGTACTTTAAATAGTTAAACATGGTGTCATATTGTGCCTCAAGAAACACTGTCAAAGTATTTATAACCAAATTCGACAACACAGAGCCACCTCACACTGTTGTGCATTTCCTTTGGCTGCAACTGAATGACTCACTGATCATCATGAGGCAGGTCTCGTCGTTAAAAGCCGACCAGTTGGAGTTGACCAGTGCCTGCTTCAGCTCCTTTAGGTTGATGTAGCCACTGCGGTCCGTGTCAACAGTGTGGAACCACTGGTACGCCTCCGGGTTGACACCAGGAGGGATGTTACCTACAGGGAGGAAAAATCCGAATAGTAACAGGATGGGGAAGAAAGACGGGGTGGCTCAGACTGACTTAGAAGATCCCATCTCTAGAACCAAACTTGGAAATGAAGCAGCTGCCTCGTTCCAATGCAAACCAATTACTTATTTCTCTAGATATGAGGAAACACGCTGCTGTTGTCTGACAGTCTGTTGAAACTGCGCTGGCTCTCTTGAGCAAAAACTTGATCATAAAAACTAATAATACAACTGTGTTTGACTCAACTTTTTATTGTCTGTGTTTAGAAGGCGCTGGTTTGGAAGACGGTACGGGATATAATGACATGAATATACTTTAAATAGAATAATAATATGCCAAATACGCCAAATACGTACACGTTATATGCTGTTAGTAGATAACGTATTGAGTATTTTTTTACTTGCTGGAATAAGGTGTAGGTAAGAGAAAAATACATTACAATTGGATGAGATTATACCAACAACATTTTTTATCAAGAGAGACATACCTGTTGTAAAAAAAACAGCAACATTTCACTAACCAATTTGTTTCATTGCATTCTGTATAATTTTCCAATAAGGGAAAAACAGGTAAATTCCAGAATAATGTAGTAATTGTGTTAAAGTTGTGAAACCAGTTTGCATTTAAGAATGTAAACTTAGTTATACATGCTCAGTGTTTTCTAAGGCCCAGGTTCTGGGTTGAGAAAAAGTCACCTCAGTAAGAGATTGGGTCAGGGCAAGAGGCCATTACCTGAACACATGGAGGAAGAGAAAGGCTGTGAAAATATGGAATGAGACAAGGGAAGGAGTGGAAGGAGTGGAAGGAGGGACGGTTGTCAGAAAAACTAATGGGGAGAGAGGGACAGATGACACTACAGGCCTGACCCTGATGGATTATGTCCCTGTGGGGAGGGGTACCGTTCATGTTCTGATTTAGGCTTAGCTGCTACAGGAAACAGTAATCACACATACACACACACACACACACACACACACACACACACACACACACACATATATATATATATATATATATATATACACACACACACACACACACACACACACACACACACACACACACACACACACACACACACACACACACACACACACACACATATATATATATATATATATATATATATATACACACACACACACACACACGTCTGTCTTTACCCATTTGTCTCTCACTCTATTTAGCCCTCACTCAGTATTACCAGAGTCATCACTCCCGCAGTGTAATCCTGCTGAGGGGCACAAACTGAACCCTGTCTCTACATGACTGTCAGGGAACGTTAGTCATTTTCTATCCATCATCCCACCAGAGAGTGAGAGAGGGAGAGAGAAGCAACGAAATGGAAGGGGAATTGAAGTCTGCAGTCTCCTCATGTTCACAATATGCCTTTTTAACTCCCCCAGGCAGAGGTACCACAGAAGCAGGCTCCAGTCTCAGCCTTTAGTTACCTGCAGGGGCGTGTTGTCCATATTGTCCTCCATGTGGTTGTCCCCCATAACCCCCGTAATGCCCGGCGGGGGCACCCCCTGGTCCTTGCCCATACTGCCCTCGTGGTTGCCCTGGGGCTCCGTATGCACCATAAGGACCTCCTGGTTGGTGTGTTGCACCTCCGTATGGACCTGAGGGGGTAGGCCCGTAGGGGCCGCTGCCTCCCCCGTATGCAGATCCCGGTGGTGGCTGACGTCCTCCTCCTCCGGGATAGCCCTGCAGGGATAGACCAGACACTGACTCCCTGTATGACACGTGCAAAAAATAGACAGGCTGTGTGTGGCTCAATGAGCCTAACATCGCCTTCTCTCGTGATGACCATTAACAACTAAAAGTATTAGAGTTTGAGTAACTCTGTTTATTTATACTCTGTTGACATTTTTTTTTTTTTACACCTGCACACTTATCTGGCAGATAGGGATACAATTGGTATGTAATTAGTCTATCAAATATCATACACTGTGTTGCATATGAAGCTACCCAGGATAGAAAGTAGGCAGAATTAGCGGTCAATTCAACACATTAGTGCATCAGTAATGATACAATAATATTTGTTTTATATCTCTACATGAGCCACTCTGGAGGGGGGCATTCCCAGCACCTTAACTTTTTAAACTTCATCATTTTGGCTGACAATACTACTTTTTCAATACTACTTTTACTAGGATCTGAATACCTCTTCCACCACTCAAAGTACACGTTACAGCGAGAGTTTGCTCAGGAAAAAAATACAAAATGAAAGACGGGAATACTATAACAGCTAACTAATTATTTAACAATTCCCTCTAACAAGATTAGCGCAATTTACATAAAATGTATAGCGTTCCACAAACACTGTGCAACGTAGGATTCTGAATGTTATTATCAAGTACTAACAGTTGCCATTGTTCAACTGCTTACCATAGCAAGCAAATGAATGGCTAACGTTAGCTAGCTACGTGTGAATATGTCACAACCCGTTAGTTACGTTATATCAAGGCAATACAACAGATAGTACAGTTATTTAACAATATTAACATATTGTAATCAACATAGACAACATGCAAAATGCAGTATTTCGATACCTGGCCGTAGTGGAAACTCATGTTTAACAGACTTTACTTCCTCCAACAAGGCAGCCGTCGAGGCGGATACAGCACCGCCCGGCTTGTGAGTTTTTTTTTTTCTTTATTGCATGACGGTGGGGGAAGACTCATGAATATTTATTAGGGAACTCATCCCTGAATGGCTAGTACTCGTTGCCTGCTCTGGTTGGGTTGGTTAGGTTTAGGCAAGAGGCGGGTTATGCTTCGGCAAGAGGAATGGGATTGGTTATGGTTAGGGTAAAAATGTCTGGGCGAGCCAATCACGGATGTGTCTTCCCCTTCCATCCTGTAAGGAAAAACAACAACAACAAAAAACGCCCCCGGATCAAGGTGCATGTCAGGGTGTGTCACAACCGCACCCCTCTTACCACTTACCCTGCTCTCCCTGCTCCTGATTGGACAGTAGAGTGGAAAAGTGATGACATCAAAACAAATAAGTATGAATCATTATGCCCAGCACTCTCTGATGTTAGTCACTCACAGTGTCATCCTATTAGATACTGGTTTTACTGGAAAACTATGTGAGGTTTGTTTGACTTTATAATAATTTAGGAATTTATTTTTAATTGTATTTAGATCTAATAATACTACAGCTAATCAATGGAAAATGCACTGTTGTATGGGACCCATATTCATTTATTTTATCTTATCTTTTTATTTTTACAAAAAAAGGTGGAGTTTGTCCTTTCCCATACCATATATGCGCACATATATGCACAGTCAAAAACTCTTAAAGGGATAGTTCGGATTTGTTTTGTACAGAGAACCAAAGTCAAGCCCTTCTACATCCGGTCCATGTGACCTATCTTTCAAAAAAAATAAGAGCAAGAGTGAAGGGGCAGAGGCAAATTAATTTTTGATCCTGTTGGAATTGAGCCATGGATTTCAAATATGATGTTCGTCAATTTAAAAGATTATTTTTCAACCGAAGAAAGTCTCAGTTTATTGTTAAACTGTTGAAGTATAAGACTGTGAAAATATATAATTAGAAAGACGGCAGACTTCAGTGTCCCATGAATGACGATTCATATAAAGTAGGCCTACGTTTTAAGCTCTTGTGCAAACAGCTGTGAAGAAAGTGATGTGCAATTGATGAGCTTTTGTCATTGTGGCCTCCATGTTATCACACATCTGATGCTCTAGACCACACCCAACAGTTGGTGGCAGTAATGCAACAAGTTTTAATGCCAAATGCCAATATAAGTGAAGAAGAAGAACACGCATGCCGACCATGTGAACGCTGGCAGGCGGGAAAACGGGCGGTCCCTGATATAGTCCCTGAGAAGGGGGGGAGTGGGCGTCCATTAAGCGTAGCTCCTATGCCGCCATTTTAATGCTACCAAGCAGTCACCCGCCGTTAGCATTCCATTGACTGCCATTCATTTTGCCGCCACTTTGACAGTTAACAAGTTTTAATCTGAAGTGTTTACAGACTCTATTTGTCCATTGTTTATTTCTAAGAAACACAATGATATAATGTATAAAAGGCTCCCTTACCTTGTAGCTCATGTTATGGGTCCAAGGAAGATGGTTTGGAAAAATAGGCTAACGATTGTGTTATTACCAGGCGAGTTGCTGTCGCATCGTCAACAAGTCCCTGTACTGACAGGAGAAGCACGCAGACAGTTTGGACTTCCATTAGCTGTTTAGGTTTAATTACTAATGTTAACTAGCATTTAGTTAGCATTAACTGGGGGCTGTGGCTCAGTGGTAGAGTGGTTGCCTGCCAATCGGAAGGTTGATGGTTTGATCCCCGCCCCTGCAGTCATTGTCAAAGTGTCCTTGGGCAAGACACTGAACCCCGAGTTGCCCCCGGTGCTGCGCATCGGAGTGTGAATGTGTGTGAATGTTTATCTGATGAGCAGGTGGCACCTTGTACGGCAGCCTCGGCTACAGTGTATGAATGTGTGTGAATGGTGAATGTTTCCTGTAGATGTAAAAGTGCTTTGAGCGCTTTGTTAAGACTGGAAAAGCGCTATATAAATACAGCACATTTACATTAATGCCGTAAATGAGCGGTCAGGGTGCCCAGATAGCTCAGCTGGTAGAGCGACCGTCCTTATATAGAGGTTTACTCCTCGATACTCCCCTTTCATTTCTTCAGCTGGCTATAAATGCCCAAAAGATATCTAAAAAAAACCAAAGTGGTCAAATGATAAAAACCTACGGCTAACTGAGACCTTCTTCAGTTGAAAAATTATCTTTTAAAAACAATTTAGAATAGGAAAATAAATAAGAGTCTTGGAAAGAGTGTACCATGTTTATTTTTGTAATCTTGTTCTTGTGTGTGAAGATCCTTATCCCTCCAAAATCAAATGTACGTTAACATCAGGGTTACGACAACAACATCCAGAAATCAGCAAACTATATGTATGGCTAAAATTGATACTTTAACAGTTAACATTTTGCAATTGAATGCAACAAACGTGGTCACAAACATTGTTTTCGACCCTATGAACTTACTGTTGGACACACCTCGGCATGAAACGAGACGGCATGACATGGGACGCTGCAGGCCGCAGCCATACAGTCTTGGCTTTATTGGGCAAGTAAGGTATACAGGTGAAACTCAAAAGAATTAGCATATGGTGCAAAAGTTCATTTATATCAGTAATTCAAATTAAAAGGTGAAACTAATATATTATATAGACTCATTACATGCAAAGTGAGATATATCAAGCCTTTTTTTGATAACATTTTGATGATTATGGCGTACAGCTTATGAAAACCCCAAATTCAAAATCGCAGGAAATTAGCATACTACATGAAATCAATAAAAAAAGGATTTTAAAGACAGAAATGTCTCTGATAAGTATAATCATGCATGTGTACTAATTACTTTGTTTGGGCCCCTTACTGCCTCAATGCGGCGTGGCATGGATGCTATCAGCCTGTGGCCCTGCTGAGGGATTATGGAAGACCAGGATGCTACAATAGCGGTCTTCAGCTCTTCTGCATTGTTCGGTCTCATGTCTTTCGTCTTTCTCTTGGCAATGCCCTATAGATTCTCTATGGGTTTCAGGTCAGGAGAGTTTCCCACAGTAATCCCATGGTCATTGAACCAGGTTTTGGTACTTTTGGCCGTGTGGGCAGGTGCCAAGTCCTGCTGAAAAATGAAGTCAGCATGTCAATAAAGCTTGTCTGCTGAAGGAAGCATAAAGTACTCTAAAATGTCCTGGTAGACGGCTGCGCTGACTCTGGACTTAATAAAGCCCAGTGGACCAACACCAGCAGAGGACATGTCTCCCTAAACCAGACTGTGGAAACTTCACACCGGACTTCAAGCATCTTGGATTGTGTGCCTCTCCATTCTTCCTCCAGACTCTGGGACCTTGGTTTCCAAATGAGATGGAAAGTTTGCTTACATCAGAAAAGAGGACTTTGGACCACTGAGACACAGACCAGTTCTTTTTTTCTTCAGCCCAGGTAAGACGCTTCCGACGTTGTTTGTAGTTCAGGAGCGGCTTGACAAGAGGAACACGACATTTGAACCCCGTGTCCAGGACCCGTCTGTGTGTGGTGGCTCTTGATGCAGTAACTCCAGCCTCAGTCCACTCCTTGTGAAGCTCCCCCACACTTTTGAATGGCCTTTTCCTGACAATCCTCTCCAGGCTACGGTCATCCTGCTGCTTGTGCTCCTTTTTCTTCCACACTTTTCCCTTCCATTTAACTTTCTATTAATGTGCTGTGATATGGCACTTTGAGAACATCCAACTTTGCAAATACCTTTTGAGGCTTTCCCTCCTTGTAGACGGTGTCAATGATGTTTTTTTGCACAACTGTCAGGTCACCAGTCTTCCCCAAGATTGTGAATTCCACTGCACCAGACTGAGAGACCAATTAAAGGCTCAGGAACCCTTTGCAGGTGTTTTGGATTAATTAGCTGATTAGAGTGTGATACTTTGAGCCTACAATACTGAACTTTTGCATCATATGCTAATTTTCTGAGATTTTTAATTTGGGATTTTCATAAAGTGTACGCCATAATCCTCAAAACGATATCAAATAAAGGCTTGAAATATCTCAATTTGCATGTAATGAGTCTATATAATATATTAGTTTCAACTTTTAAGTTGAATTACTAAAATTAATTAACTTTTGCACCATATGCTAATTTTATGAGTTTCACCTGTATGTACAGACACAAGGAATTATTATTATTATTATTTATTTTTTTAAAGTTTCTCTCTGTTTACACACAGTTTGGGGAACAATTTACAGTAAGAAAGAAATACAGATAAAAGCTGGGACAACAAAGCTGAACAAAGATAGGGGAAAAGTAAGCATTTAACTATATAGCCCACAAAAATAGTCAAATTCCTTGTATGTGTACACATATGCAGAATACTCACGTATGATAATTGTAAAAGGTTTTTCAAAAAGAACAAAGAACACGTGCACAGGCATATTTTAACAATAAAAAACTTTATAGATCAGAACAATACATACAGAAAAATAAAAAATAATTCTGGAAATTATTTTTGAAAGAAATACAAGATGTGTGGACATAAAAACACATTTTGTATAATATGTCAGTGGTATGAATGTTGCATACCTTTATTAAGCAATTCTGACCATGACAACTTTTGAAAAATAAAGAGAATTTTCTTTATATTGCATATCTGATCAAAAATACCCTGAAGTGCCGATTACTGTGTCAACCCTAAAGAAAGTGCTTTTTGTGCATTATTTTGTTTTTTTCAATGGGGGGCAGTGGGTGTGTTCAGGAAAAGAATATCATTCATTCACATTTATCATACAGTAAAGTTAAAAGTAACATTACTTTACAATAAAAACGGGCCTACCTCAGTTTAAAAACTGGTTTTCAGCAGGTTCCTGTTCTAAAACATAAAACGTTGAACGGGATTACAGCACGTCGCGACAGACATTTGTACAGGACATTGATAGAGACTGGACAACAAAAAAAAAACAATACAGTTACATAAGGACAAAGACATTCATACAAGACATCAGCTGGGCTAGACAAATACGGACGGTGCAAACAAGGCTTGGACAACACATGAGCAATTAATGTGTGCAAGTGTAACTGTAGAGAAGGAGCTGTTTGTATGCCTTTTTGAAATATGTGATGGATGATAGTGTTCTGATGTGATGCGGAATGTCATTCCAAATGTTGGTGTATGTATAGAAAAAAGATTTCTGACTAAAGTTGTTTTTACATGAAGGAACTAGAATAAGTGCCTGTGAGACTGACCTAGTGGGGCATCCTGTACTCACGTGTGTCGGATGAAGTGCAGCAAGTGCTGGTAAGGTGGCATTTTGAATCTGAAAATAAAATGCAATAGCGTGGATGTTTATTACGTTTTTATGTAAGTCAAAGCCTAAGAACGTGAAAGTGCAAGGCAATGGTGAGACCACTATGAAAGGTTACTGTGGATCTTGAGAGCTTGAGAGAGAAAAGTAAGGAAGCCAAATTAATTGTTTGAGAAAGAATGTGTTTGAAAAGGTTAAAAGTGATTTAAACGTTGTGAAC
>NC_048420.1:7831782-7843678 GCF_013103735.1 Etheostoma cragini | reverse complement strand
TCCAGTTAAAATCTTCATGTGGAGGGACTGTCCTTTTCAAGTGAGGAATTGCACAAGAAATACATCAGAACTTGACAGAGCTCGATGGTACAGTCGTGCTATTGGTTCAGAAATTTCCTTTGTGGTAAGAGACCAAATAGGAAGACAGTAGGACATAGTTGAAAACACAATTGCATGTAAACAGAAGAAGAAAGATATGATCTGATCTTGTTATAAACATTACATTTCTGATTCAACATTTTTGTTAAGTTAAAGTTGCTCTCAATAATGTTTTTTTCATCAGTTGGGGTCGTTTAACATTTTACACTTTTATTTACAAAGTACCTGAACAGCTTGCTGTTCTTCTGGCCAACAATACATACACAGTAGGGATATTATAATCCTTCTTGTTTAGGGGTTTATCTGCATGCATTTGGTCTGAGTTCCTAAAAACCCTGCCTCAGAAGTCTGATTAATGCCTTTGCTTGCAGTGGCCCCTTCGAAACTTTGTTCAGTTTTTCCAACATGGCTGCTGCCATATTTCACATCACATTTTCTTAGATGGCCACTCCTCAGTCGCGATGTTATTGAGATTTTGGATGGAGACTGTAGGATCCACTCTGATCGGTTTTTTGGATCTGAACCCTGAGCTGGATGCTGTCAGTGGCGTCATCTCGTGATTTTCTGCTGACATCCTCCGTGCTTGCGTCTTCATACTAAAGGCTTTCAGCAAACGCTTGAAGATGAGGTAAATCATCTCACAGATACACATCAAGATGCAGAGAACAGAGGAGACAACCATGAATATGGTGAAGATTTTCTTCTCAGTGGGACGCGATGTGTAGCAGTCCACAGTGTTGGGGCATGGCTCCAGGGAGCACTTGGACAGACGGGGCATGTCGTAGCCTTTGTAAACGTAGTACAGGATGTAGAGGAAGCCAGCGTCAAGGCCTGCCTTCAAAATCAGACTTGCCTATGAGAACATAAATGAGGATTAATACTGGGAGACACATTTTTCAGGAAGTTAAAATAAATGAGGCAAAATTCCATTTGCCTGTCCATCCATCGAACAATATCTAGGAGATGTTTAAGTGCACCCTCATTTAGAAGACGTCTCCCAAGCTTATCCTGTCTTGTACCAACCAAAGTTGGAGAAACAGTAGCTAGCTGTTATCAATCATATTGTGCAACTCCCAACAAAGATAGTAAAGAAGTGAGATGTCTCACTCTGTAGCCTAAAAAAGAGACCTAAACATACAGAGGGAAAACAAGATCTGCAGTAATGTGCAGAAAACTAAAATATGGCTTTTTTTTTTTTAAATGAAACCATGTAAACCTATTCTGGTACAACCTCAAAAAAGAATTATGTACCTAGAAATGAGCATAATATGGGCACTTAAAGCTTGATGTATATTTTAGTGTTAGGTTTTCATAGGAGAGGGCTGAATCTCACCAGCTTCATGTCCAGTGACTACTGGATGCCTACAATTTCCTTTGGGATAAATAAATAAATTAAGTGAGTAAGTAAGTAAGTAAGTAAGTAAATAAGTAAGTATCTATCTATCCATCTATCTAGTCTCAATGCAGAAAGGCTATGACACAGCCAAAAATATATGGTGCACAAGACAAGCATATGGTGAAGAAAATACAGTTATTACAAATAACTTATAACATACATTGCTGATTGGGGTTTATCTAAATGTAACATAATTGCAGCCCTTTCACTCTCACTTTTGTCAGGCACAAAGTAACAGAACAGCCCTGGAAATGTCTGGCAAGCAGGACATACACAAACCCAGCGACAGACTACAGAGAGGCAACGTTAGCGTTTCTGTTATTTGCCAACACCAAACGAGGAGAGGAGATGACACAAATGTACCTGATTGCTGTTCCTGCAATTTACTCTCATGGTGTTTTTTTCACTCATTTTCATTTCACCAGATAGTTCTGCTTCATCCTCCCACTGAATATTAAACAGTCTCATGTGAGGTGGAGACGGGGCCCTCCTGTAATTGGCGCTAGGCTACTTGCGTGGTGAGTGTATAGGCCAGCTGGCTCTTATATAAGTTCTCTTGAGGGAGATTTTAATTGCTTTTTGTGGCCCTCTGGTATAGCAACGGGGCCCTTAGCAGCAATTTAGTTTACTCATGCTTCGGGCCAGCTCTAAGGTCAAATATAAACATTAATATCCTCCATTCTTACCAGGTATGTCCACCACAACCCCCCACGTTTCCTCCCAGGGTTGGCGTACAGATGGGCACCATTGTGCATGGTGGAGTACTCCAAGTCTTTCTTCTCGCGATAATGGACGTGGCCTACCACCATCAGTGACGGACAGGTGATGAATATGAGCTGCAGGGCCCACAGGTGGACATGGGAGATGGGGAAGATGAAGTTGAAGCACACGTTAGTGCAGCCCGGCTGGGCCGTGTTGCAGGTAAAGTCCTTCATTTCGTCGCCCCACGCTCGTTGGACCGCGACCACGAACACTAACACCCGGAAGATGAAGACCATGGAGAGCCAGATCCGGCCAAACGCGGTGGAATACTTGTTGACCCCACCGATTAATCCCTCCAATGTATTCCAGTTCATCACTGCTGCCTTAGAGGTGAAGGAGAGGATGAAGGCGGCTGAGGGACATGGAAGAGTTCTTTAGTGGGATGAAGCTCTTAATGATCTGAACCTGAGCAAGAAAAGAGAGACAAAGTAGATTAGAAAAAGGACATTGGTTCAGGCATTTAAAAGTGAAATATTCTGTTTACATATAGTAGATAAAGAGCACTACATTCTTTTTTCATGTATTTCATTTTGTTTTATAAAACAAGCATTTTAGCAATGATTAAGTGGATATTTCAGAGATTTAACAAGGCACCTTCCTAAAGCAGTGGGACTTGAGTGAGACAAATTCAAAGAGAAGGGTAGACATCGAGGCAACAGCTGAGAGATCCGGACTTTTAGTCCCTAAAATTTGATGCAATCCAATATTTCCCATCATGCAACCAAGTATTACAAACTCCATACTGCTAGTTTATAATGCAGACTTTCTGTCCAAGCCCACATGAGCCCAATGATATCACTATAACATCATCAGAGATACTGTCTCAGATTAGGCAAGGCTCCTTCAGAGACCCAGAAGATATGGCTACATTATTGTTAGCCTATACATTTGTGTAAATATACAGTACAGACCAGAAGTTTGGACGCACCTTCTCATTCCACGCGTTTTCTTTATTTTCATGACTACTAATACTATGTAGATTGTCACTGAAGGCATCAAAACTATGAATGAACACATATGGAATTATGTACTTAACAAAAAAGTGTGAAATAACTGAAAACATGTCTTACATTCTAGTTTCTTCAAAGTGGCAACCCTTTGCTTTTTTGATGGTGCTGCAAACCTTTGGTGTTCTCTCAATGAGCTTCATGACCAGAAATGGTTTTCACTTCACAGGTGAGCCTTGTCAGGGTTTATTAGTGGCATTTTTTGCCTTATTATTGGAGTTGGGACCATCAGTTGTATTGTGCAGAAGTCATGTTGATACACAGCCAACAGCCCTATTGGACAACTGTTAGAATTCATATTATGGCAATAACCAGTCAGCTAAGTAAAGGGAAACCAGTGGCCATCATTACTTTATTAATGACGGTCAGTCAGTCCGGAACATTTTGAAAACTTTGAATGTGTCATTAAGTGCAGTTTTAAAACCATCAAGCGCAACAACGAAAGTGGTTCCAAACTTTTGGCCTGTACTGTACATCCGAAATATTTAATTTCAATGATTATTTGAGAAAAATAAGATAATAAACACAACATACACAGTTAAATACATTTAACAGGTCAATTAAACTCTTAATACATTTTATTTAAACAGGTTTTACTATGTGACTACAGAAAAGCTAATCCGTTTCTGTTGTCATTCTTCAGGCCTAAGAAGCTGAAGAGACAGTCACAAACATAAAAGTAATTTTGAAACCGTGATCTTTTGTAAGGCAACCGAGCACCAAACATTGTTTTCACTAACGTATTCCTGAGTCATTACACATCAATGCCTGAGTCATCATCAGAGCGTCTCTATGCTGAACAGACAAATCCACCCTCTCAGCTCTAATAGGCGGCTATTTGAACAGCGTGGCTGATCAGGCCGCCACAGCCATCTCTGTTATCCCGAGTGCCTAATGCAGTCTTGGTTCTTCAAAGGACTGTTAAGGGATATTGTTCCATTTGTGAATGTTAATGTTGCAGTAGGGGGAAGGGAGGACCCAAATGCAGAGATGAAGGAGGCAGGCAGGAGTAAGTAAATAAGGGGGGTAATTTAAACCAAAAATATAACGTCCACAGCAGCACTGGGATAAACGGAGAACCAAAAAACAAAAATCAAAAAGAAGGACAAAAATACACAGGGAGAAAATTAATCAATAAAAAAAAAAAACTCAGGGAAGTATCTAAATGCAGGGAAAAATAACTCAAACTGGAACACAAAGAACACACACAAAACACTGGTAAAGACAAAATGATCCGACCAGAGACAAGGGGAGCACAGACACTGAATACACAGGGTAATGAGACAACGAGAGTCAGGTGACAGGGGCTGGGAAACAGGTGGAAAACATCAGGAAATCACAAGAGCAGGAAAAACCAAGGAAGTAAAACTGAAGACAAGACGAGACAGAGACCAGACTTTAAAACAAAACAGAAAACAGAACATAAAGAAACTAAATGGGAGAACACGAGAAAAGACAAGACCAAAAACACCATACAATTAACGCAAGAAAAGACCGAACCAAGCTGAGAACTAAACACAGGAAAACAGACTACCACAATATCATAAGACAAAAACATCAAACCATAACAGTTAATCATGCCTTGATCATACCATGGGACCTGTTTTCTCAGAGAGAAAGGGAATTTTAGAGAACATATCACCATGTGGATTTAATGGTCGGATTGTGCGCAGACTTTAAAGACGGAGCTGTCTGCCTCTATGATTCTTTCTGTGTGGGTGTGCTTTCTGGTTCTTCTGACTGCATGTTTGTCCTCTTCCCATTTTCCTTTGCAGATTGTAAACAAAGTTGTGTTTGCATGTCGGTGTGCGCGTGCATCACGTAATGTGTTTTTAAAAAGATGTGTTGTTGAGTGAAGGGTGGAACACCTTATGAAACACTTGAATTTTTATACGCGTGCAAATAAGGAGGGTCTGCTAAGATTTCCCAGGGATTAGCTTTCTGCTAAGGAGAAAAGTGCTTCTCTTATGCATCTACATCTCATTCTGATACATGCTCCCAGCTTGGCAGGGAACAAGTTGGATAACAGCCTCGCTAGTGTCCACTGTTCCATTTCGATCCTGTCTCTTCTGATCCAGAGTGTTTGAAATCAGAAACACTTTGCCTCTGCATTTGGGCATCACTGTAGATATATTGAGCTGTCAAATCAGTTGCAATTTCTCTCTCATCCAGTATTCCTGACTATTAAATTACACGGCATAAAAGACTTGACTCAATGAATGCCTTCAGGATCACATGGGCTACTGAAGGCCAGGAACTTTCAATCACTGCTGATGTTCCCTACACTTTACCTCTCCTGCTAAGTGGTGTATACAACCAGAGGTATTAATCAGTCATTGCTTTTGCACACACATTCAGAACATGTGATTTATCAGTGTGATTTCTCTCCCAGTTTCACGTTCAGGCTGAAAACAGAAAATAAAAAATATAAACTCAGTCAACAGTGTATCTAGTCTCTGGGAGATGGCGAAGCTTGACCACAATTTGTTTTCCTATTTGCTCTCGATTGCAATGTTGCCCTCTGTGCTGAAAGTAGCCAGCCTCGTCCACCTCTTTGTCTTTGTCTTTGTTGTGACTGACAACATAAGATTATTAGACATATGATTATTAGACAACTGATTTATCAACCGATAAACCTCAGGTTTCTGTGATGCCTACGATTCAATTAGTTCTGCTCCGTGCAATGCAAATACGGCTCTAGTGGATTCATCAGGAGTTGTGATTGTCATGAAGGAAATCAACAACCACGGACATCCTTAGCATCACATGGACAGGTGCTATATTATATTACTAACTAACTAACTAACTAACTTATATTATAGCCAGGGGTAATTAGTAAATACGCCTTAACTCTTATTTAAATTAAGTGTGCTGAACTCCATTATGTGTACAGCTTTATCTGGCTACAGTGAGAACTTCATTGCAACTTGCTCTACAGGTTGAGCTAGTCGCATATACCTTTTACCCACCAAGTCTACAGTGTATGAGTCAATGCTCCTGGCTAAAAAGACGGGGTTTAGCTTCAACTCTTCTATCTTTATGCACATCTCAACTATTTTTTCGTAAAGCACAAGCAATACGTGTTTAGTCCTCTTTGCACCCCTTTCCGTTCTGTCTTTCCAAATCCAGAATCCATTTGGACCCACCATGGTTTAGTTATTTCCTTGACGTACAAGATTTTTCCTCGTACAGTTGAAAAGGTACAGCATGAACAATATTATTGCCATTTCTTATGACAATATCTTTTTTTCATTTTCAGTCCTTTATTCATCTGATAGTAATATCACCACTGAAATGTAGCTACATTTCATCTATTTTCTTGATCTAACACGTCTTAAAAATTTAGACGAAGCCCCTTACCTTTGACACAGAGATGCCCTGTCCTGGGTCAGAATGTCCCAGCTGGCCTTGTGTCGATGCTTACTGATTTGATCTCACCTGGATGTTTTCATGGGGTTGGCTTTGAGGTTTAAACTTGCTCAGAGAGTCAGGAATGAAAGGGATGGGTGGATACTTCCGGTACATACAGTACTCACACACTGGCAGTTCCAATCCAGCCCTGCTTTGCAAGAGCAGACTTGCCTCTGGGAATGTTTAAGGGGAAGACAGAGGTAACATCAGAGAAAGGAAAAGAAACAGTTTAACAGACTGGAATGGAAAACGATGTGATATTGATAGTTAGAACAAAAGAAAAGGTAAGTAACGGGCAAGTGACTACAGCCAGACAGATACACATCCTCCAAGTATTGCATGTAACATGCAAAAACACAATACAACACAACACAATAGCACAATACTCAAGTTTCAGGCATTTAACCTTTAGATCCCACTTTGTGTTATCAATTTGGATTTCCTGCTCTACTAGTTTGCCTTCTGAGCCTTCTCAAAATGAAAGTCTGATAAATATCCATACTGCAGTTCAGAATAAAAAGTGAAAGAAAAACCGGTTGGAGTTACAGTAAGTAAGTAAAAAATTTGAAGTGGGCCTATTGATCTTAGCAAACACATCTCCACCAAAAACATGTCAACAATCCCCAGCGTCAGTCCCGTATTCTGTTTCTTCATTCTCACCCCTATACAACCTGATCTTGTCAAAATGAACAAATGACAGCTGATCCCTATGGACAAAATATAATAGATTTGTTTTCATGGCAAACAGTGCCATACATTCCTCGGTAGGGAAGGGTTTTCAGACCTGTTGGGGTATTTCTTTCTCTCTAGTTTCCTAGTAATCTGCTGACACACCCACTTGTGCAGTGCGTAGACTATGAATGCAACTTACACAGTAAGAGGAAGCAAACAGACAAAGAAAGGTACACACATGCACTTTAGAACATCCAACATATGTGGGAACATATGTGGGAATAATGTTACTTACTAGGTATTATGTCAATTGTTAGGTTTTTACAATGTCACTTTGTGTGTGGGAGTGAGAGAGAGAGAGAAAGAGAGAGAGAGAGAGAGAAAGAGAGAAATAGTAACAATGAAATAAAAAGGCATACCACAGGGCAGTTATTAAGTTCAGTTAGGGTGTGCCGAAGGGATTGTAACTTCCTTAAAAGCCACAATGCAAGTTTTCTCATTTGGTCACCCTTGTTATATTATACCAGTTGGTCCTTTAAAAAAGAAAATCCACATGGGACAGTCTGAACAAGGCTGGATTCTGCAATAAATACTATACTATAGGAAGAAGAGAGCAGAAATATCAGACAGTGAGAAAGATTTGGTGTCAACAAAGACTGTTATGCCTCTCATCGGCCTCTAGAGAATGCTGATGCTCCATCGTTTTATTACAGTTTTTTCTGTCAGACGAAGGGGGGAATAGAGGGAGAGAGGAGAAATGTTAAGTAGACAGAGAGGCAGAGGATCTCATCTCCCCTATTAAATCTAAACAGCCAGATCATCTGTAATAAAGAAAGAGGCAGCATCCAAGAAAAGCTATAGAGTTCGTTGTCAATAGTGACACTGCTGTCTCAAAACAAGCTATTCCAGATGATTCGATTATACTGAGCAACAATCAGTCACTTAATCAATCAAACCATTTCTACATATCCAACGAAATTGTACAAGGTGCAATTCAAGTGAAATGCAGTCCCATCAGCTCCTCAAACGTATACATGGTGCACGATGCATGATGAAGCAGAATGCATCCGTCAGGCACAAGAGTAAAAAGAGTCACCAGGTCGGAACTGTAGCCATAGGCCGTTGTTAGTCAGCTGACTGGTGAGTAGATTTCCAGATCCTGATGAGCGACTCAGAGTCCTGAGGTAACCACAGAGATTGTCTTGCTAGCTTGAGTTTATCGTCTCCAACCTTTCATTGGTGTTCACTCTGATGTTCACATTTAGAAACTGTTTTGGCCAGCGAGCTAGCAAGACTACCATGTGGCTCTCAAGAATAAGGAGGTTGGTGTTTGTGACCCCCTTAGCCCCCTTGACAACGAGAGAAAGAGCCGGTCAAACTGCTGTTTCTACACGCCTCCAGCTGCTGATTTTCAATGATTTTTGTAAACGTTCTGATGAATACACGTAAACATGTACAGTGTTGCTTCAATTACAGTTTAGTTTTAGCAGCTAGCACCCAGCCATGTCCAGTCTCTGTGGATTTTTGATGTGTATGTGACTTTGTCTCTCCCCCACCTGCCATCAGACTCCCTTTGGTGTTCCAGGACCTACTGATTTACACATAAAGCTCTGAATATAACACATCAAATGTATCAAACTCACAGCGTACTGTAAAAACCATTCCCCAGTCTAGAATGTGATTTCATTTTTTTCACCCCAAACATCTGGTGACCCCCAAAAACTATCTCGCGACCCCCTTGGAGGTCCCAAACCTCCATTAGAAAAACACTGTACTAGCCTATTGGAGTGGTCAGGCAGGTTAGAGCAGTCTGCAAACCAGAATGAGCAAAAACAGGATTTCATCTCAATTATCTAAAATGCACTCTTAGTACGATTAGCTTAGAGCCCTAATTTACCTTCACATGCCAATATACAATATAACCTCTCCTTGCTCCTCTTATTATGTGAAGAAAAATATAAGACCTCTGATGATTCATTTTTGACCTGAATCAACTCTAAAGTCAGAAAATCAGCTCCTGCACACTGTCAACACTTTAAATGCACAGAGTAGAGTAGAGTACACATTTTAATTTCCCAAAAGGACGGGAAATAACACAACAAAGTGGGATTGAATTGACGTTTGAGGCAAGCAACATTCTTGGTGTCATGAGCTATTCTCAAGTGCAACTGTCTTAACACAGATGTGCAAAGATCACTTTTCCTAAATCCATTCTTAAAAGAGTTTTGGTGGAGAAGTGCAGATTTTGACTGAAAGGGATGTAGAATAAACTGAAGAATACACAAATAATCACTCTTGTGAGTCGACAGGGCAGACTTACTGACGATACTTTAAGAGAGGCCTGCCTGAAAATGTGGGTTCACAGCTTTTTCAGGACCTGAGGAATGAAAAGAAACTCCCATTGAGGGTTAGAGGCATCTATCAATGGTTGTTTTCTTCCTATAGCAAAAAACACTTTAGGTGAGGGTGGTAAAAAGCAACCTTTCTCCAAACCCCTACTGAAAGTGCAGACGTAGAAACGGGAACAGTGAACCAAAATGAACAAATCACTGGATCATCTCCTTTTTCCCCCACACAGCTTGTGGAAAGCAACATTCAGCTGTGTATCTTGAAATAGTGGATTAGACCTCTGCATCCTTCACAATGCCTGCTGGCAGTTCAAGCCGCATAGAGGAGTCTTGTTGCCTCTGTATTTTCAAAGGGCAGAACCTCAAAACATTAAATGGGCTCAGACTGATTGGCTGAGCATGCACATGCATAAGCTTGTAATGCTGAAGCTACTAAATGAGTCCCATTAGAAATGTGTGAAATAAAACTGAGGGACAGGTTTATTATCTACATGGGAAATCAGAGAAAATGAGAGATTCGTGCTAGGTAACTGAAGCATACTGAGAATATTTTAATTCCAAGACATTCAAGAAGAAATATGCCCCAACCCGCCCACTCTGCTCTGCATCAGCCAATTGCTCACAGCGAGGGACAACACTCAACGAAATCCCGACTCTTTGCTGTCCTGGCTCCTAAATGGTGGAATGAGCTCCCCTTTGACATCAGGATGGCCCAAAGCCTACGCATCTTCTGCTGCCGGCTGAGGACACATCTTTTCCGACTGCAACTCGGATAAACATACATGTACACTACCGGTCAAAAGTTCGGTATCACTTGGAAATGATCATTGCTCTCTATTGTAGACAGAATCCCAGCTGAGCTCAGTTGAGTTTTTTTTTTTTTAACCAGGGTAGCATTTTTCAGATTAAATTACGTGCTTACATAACTGCAAAAGGGTTCTCTAATTTTTCTTTTTTTTTAAATGATATCAGATTAGTTAACAGAATGTGCTTTTGGAGCATTGGATGAATGGTTGCTGATCATGGGCAACGTAGATATTGCATTAAAGATCACCCCCCCAAATAGATCAGCTGGTATTCTGTCTATAATGGAGTGAAACAGAAATGTGTAATGTGTAGAAACCTTTGGGGACCCCAAAGGTTTGACCGGTACAAAATTCTTAAAGCTGCACTTTTACATGGCTCTTTGTAGTTTTGCCTTTTAAAGCTAATGCATTTGCACTTACTAAATGTTGTCTGGAGTTTGCACCGTCAGGGTTGAAAGCATTTAATTGGAAGTCACTTTGGGTGAAAGCTTCAGCTAAATGACATGTAATGTAATGTAAATATAGAGGAATATAAGAATCTCAACAAACAAATTACAAAGATCGAGGAGAAAGAAAAAGTATAAAAGAGGGCGTTATTTAAGGTACACTCTAAATAATAATCACCAGAGGCGGACATTCTTTTGACATTGGTCTGTTTGTTTGTTTACACATCACCATTCATGTGTCAATGATACACTGATGTTTCAAAATGCTCTGCCAAGCGTTTCACGTTTCAGGCCTGAACTGTTTTACTTCAAATATCCAAACAAAGCTGTATCCATCCATGCTGACAAAGTCATCCTGTCTTGTCTCGTGCCTTGTCTCTCTGATCATCCTAAGCAAACCCCTCCTACCGCAACTCACCCCTCCACCTTCTTGTTTCTATCCTAGCTGTGTGTTGTGACAGCACCATGTCTCCACCGCCACCGTGGATGATGTCAGGATCCCCCCTCGGGGAGGTCACCATCTTTTCATCCGTCTCTTTCTGTCTCTCTCCGTCCATTTCACTGACTCCACGGGATCCTGGTCTGTGCAAAGACAGGTTTGTCAAAAGAGATTGACTTGAAAATAAGAAGGTACAACACTGTCTGCGAGCTGATTTACTCTGAGAGCCACTGATTGTAGCCAATCACATATCCATTAATTATAGAAAAATGTGTTCCACACAAAATGCTCCAAATAAGTCAAAGTTGTAATGAAAATTTGTGTGATTGTGCTTGACTCCATGGCTTACCACAGGGATAACAATTAGTATGCTTTTCACTACAAGTTGAACATGTAATTTCACAAACTGCATGACAGCACCAACCTCTTAATGTTCAAGTGATAGGATATCATTATGTGAGTTACACACTTATCTAAGACAAGCCCAAATCCCAAATATAGACAGTGTAG
>NC_048420.1:7787774-7831772 GCF_013103735.1 Etheostoma cragini | reverse complement strand
GGGGGGGCAGTAGAAAGAGTGGGCCCTCCAACAATGTGTTGGGCTGAGAATGGACCCTTGTGAGTGATTCAGATTGCCACCCAATTCACGTGTGTACAAAAAAGTCATGTTAAATAAAAAATTACATGGTGAAAGATATATGGTGCACGTCCAAGCCCGTCTCTGGAAAGGCTTTTCACTCACTATTTTGCCCCATTATACCAAATTTGGTAGCAGTTGCACCAGAGTTCCACTGGGGGTGATTGCAGGCGAGTGAAAAGTGAATGGGACTCTATGAAGCTAAATGGCTAAATTTGTCTCTTTCACCTAATTGCCGTAGAGTAATCTCAGATTTGATTGTAGTTTTTGCAACTTAAACCTGGATTTTAGGTTGAAAGTTGAATGAACAAGTACTTTTGTCCTTTTGATTTCTTACAGCTTGAGTTGTTGTTGCCCATAACATGCTAGCATTCTGCTAACAAATGCTGATTGGTCAGTGAAGGACTGATTACAACCAGAGATCCTGCATGATGGCATCCAAAGTGGAGCCAGAATGTCAGAGTGAATACTTTGTCGTGGTCTTTAAAATATTAGCCAACCTCTTTCTAGCACGTGTAATGACAGGGAGAGCCTAACCCGTCAGCTGTGTTGTCGATGCCTCGGGAGAAAAAAGGAAGTGAATCAGAACTTGTCGTAAAGCGCTATCTCAGGCCGTACAATGTGCATGACGTCGTTGAGATGTTGCCAGTGATCAACCCCAGTGGAACTCTAGTGGATATTCAACCAGTTCAGAAGCCGGTAGTATCAGTATTATTAGACATTCTTTTGGTGCACGTTCAGTCTCAATCTTTGCACTGGTTTGCTGCGGTTTCCTGGATAAAGGACATGTTTCCTCGGAATGGTGTGAAAGGGTGTGCAACTGTTTTCTCTCGTTGGGTGGCTGTGTCCCAGATGATACCCAACAAGCAGAGACGTGTCTGTAAACTAACATAAAAGAGACAGAGCGCACCATCGGGGTGTTCACACCCCCCCGTTTCAGTTTCCAAAAACGTGTTACTTTGTTTTGTCGATGCCAAACGTAGCCTTGGTTTCACGTTTTAGCACTTTCAGCTCATTTTCAAATACAACAGTCTAATTTTGACTGTAAAATCCAACGCTGCACTAGATTCCAACATAATAGCGTGCACTGGGAGCTGGTATCATGTTTTATTTTGAGAGAATATTTTCTCAGGCTGAATCAAACGTTATCAAACCCAGCCTTTTCACAAACTGTACCCAGTTTTTGAGAAAGAGAACTACAAGCATGGTTGCAGTGTTCTCTTCTTCGCTCTAGGCACCGAACATCTTCCAAACCAGAAGAGTTATGTGAGAACCTGTAATGGTTTAACTGCATTTCTTATCTCTAAAACTGTACTACAAGGGTTAACTAGCTCTACCCTGCAATGCTGACGATGCTTTTCCCTATCCGCTGGAGGGGATGCTGACTTTTAGCCCTGGGACTCATAGCTCAAGCCTCTGTCTTTTAGCATTATGGGTACATATGGTGCACACATGTACATATGTAAGACCCCTTTACAGGCTATTTGTTTTAAAACCAATCAGCTTGAGATATTCAAAAGTAAGTTGGAGGACTTTTTAATCAACTCTGAGTTTTAGTTTTTGCGCTGGCATTGTTTTAAACTTGCTTAGAACAGCTGATAATATCTGTAAGTGACGGTTGTAATGTGAGCTTACACAGTCCACAGTTAAGGCTAAGGAGAAACCTTCTTTAGTTTACTTAGGTGTGAAATCCAAGATCCACTGTTTGAAATTACTACAAATTTGAAGTTTTGATCTATTATTACAAAACAATACTCTGCAAATGCAATGACACCTACTTACATGTCATAGATATGGAGAAAGGATTCCGTGGTGAAATGGTAGCACATGCCATTTATTGTCTTTTCTGTTACGGTGAGCAGGTCAGGATTTGGTACTCCAGGGAGAACCGTTCCTTTTTGTTTGAGCGTCGGGCAGTGATTGTGGTGTTTGAGGGAACAGTGAACTGCATTTAAAACTACACAACATTGTTTTTTTTGTCTGCTAGTGCATCAATTTGGCTGTTTTGTGATTGAGCAGTGAACAGTTTGTCATGTCAATTGTAAATTGAGCAATGGAGGAGCATTCAATGGATGTTGACCTTGTTAATGTAGGTTCTTTAAATTTACAGTGTTTGTGCGATTTATATTCAGGTATATTAAATATGTCAAGAACATATACTATTGTGGTACCGCTCACATCATAAATAAAGCATGATGATAGTCAAAAATGATCTTGAATTATCTAGAGTGAAGCCTTCAGCCAGTGACTTCAGCATAACAATGGAGCATGGGATGATGCCAAGGGATTGGAATGCATGCACAACAAGTGGTATTAAGGTAGATCTTGTGCATATTGGTTTGCTGCTCCTTTGGGGGTTTTGTTGTTTAATCTGTTGACCACTTCTCTGCAGGTAGACCTATTCCAGAAACATCCACTCATTAATCTCATCCTATATCTTGTTTGAAGCCGGCTATTGCCCTGGGTAACAATGCATCTAAATCTTGTAATGACTAGGGTGCGGGTGTATCGGTAATAAAGTTAACTTCCATTTATTACAATTTGGCTCTTGTTTTAATAGTTAATAACTGTTGTTAGACTTTAATATAAAGGGGGAGGTGGAGAATGAAATATTCCCATTGCTCCTCTGTAATCTAACTCATCGCTCCGGAAGGCATTGTAACCATCTCAAAGTTCAGCAGGCCATACAGCATATGGCCTTTTAATAGGATTCATCCTCTGGGCATTATGGATATCACTACCGAATGCAATGACCAGCTATTACAATAGTTGCTGTTTATCTGGACCAAAGTGGTGGAACAAAAGACATGTCCATCCCAATATGGTGATAACTTCACCACAGCAGCAGGGCTAAGAAGACACCATAGCAGCAGTCAGCTGATCAAACTGGTTCCAAGGTTTTTTGGAAGAGATACCTCTGGGGAATGATTCAATTATTATCCATATTTTCCATTTTTAACATCCTCACAGTTTACTGAGCAAGTCTTTGCAAAGAGGTAATTTCCCTAACTTATTTGGCTGTGCTCACTTTTGCTTTTTGAAGAATGTTCAGATGTTCCATAGCTGCACTGTTGACTTGTCTGCAACATTTCCAATCATCTGAAAGTTCATGTTGTTTATATGGATTATGACTATAAACAGATGTGATATAAATTCAAGCAAGACTTTGGGATAATAATTTTGTAATAATCTTTTGTCTATAATCGCTGAGTATTGCTATTATTATGAATTTATTTGCTTACTTTTTGGAAAGAATCCCAAGCAGGCATTCAGGCCAAAGTCAAGTCTGTACCTCAGTAGACTCCTTGTTCAGCATCTCAGATATCCCAAGCTGTTTTTCAACAGCCACACTCAAGGCAGATTTCCGATGGTGTTGATGCTATCCGTAAAGCTCTTTTTAGTTAGGTGTCAGTTTCTAAAAATATGTTACCATTTGAAAAAATTGACTTGACTCATAATGACACAGTCGAAGGTGGTTAATACATACGCCGTGAAAAAGCTTTCTCTCCTTATTCTAGCTTTGGTTCTCTACTGCAAAACTGACATGTGCACTCAGACATACACATACTGTACATGCCGACTACTGGTAGTCAGGTCCTGTCAGTCAGAGCAGTGCCCCTTAATTACCAGGACAGGCTCGCTGGAGTGAGGGGATGATACCGTCTGGAAAAGTGAGTAAGTGAACAAGCGTGCCCGGTACTGCGGTGTGAAAGTTAAAATTGACTGGTAAGGGTCAAGACGAGTTCTGAGATTCCTGGGAATGTGTCTAATGTAGATGACTCGTCCACACATTTCTACCCAACCCAGTCCTCATATGAAACTAAAATGACATCCATTATCCACATTCGTGGGGAGAAAGATAACGCTCTGCATGACTCACTGCAGCCTATTCAGAGGACTATTAAACGTGTCAATAGTTTGAGTCATGAGAGTGACCTTTTCTCTGTTTTAACGAGATAGATGTAGCCAAAAAAAGAAAACTTGAAATATCCATTAATCTTGCATGGAACTAAAACTTAACTTTTATGCTCATGTGGACGTCGGCAGTCAGTGTGCTTCAAAACTTGGACAGCAATACATTTCTAAACGTTTTGGCTTCATTCAGAGCTCTTAGTACCGCAGATGTGAAATGACATGATTTAATTTGCTTTAATTTGAGTGAATTTTGGCCACATAGGAGTCAGAATAAATGAATTATAGAAGACAATTTTTTCTTTCTTTTTTTTCGCCAAAACTTTCCTATGACTTTAAACTTTGCTGCTAATGAACAGTGCCACTCTCGTCATATCTTTTGTCAGCCTCTTTTATTTTCCAGTCTTTTTGTAATTACTTTTCAGCTGGGATTCTGTTTGGCTTGAAGTGACTCAGCAAAGATGCAGCGAAGTGGAATGGAGAGAAAAAAGCTGGAAGAACGAGTGGTGAAATTCATCAAGCTACAGAACTTTAGCAACATTTGTTATTTGGTCTATTAGGCTTGGTTCAGACAGAGAACTTGTTTTGCAGCCTCACCTGAACCATAATGGACCATAATGGGTATGACCACCGTTCTTATTTAAAGCTGCCGGAGATGAATGAGTGGGAAAAAAAGTAATTGAAATTATAGGAATGACAAATGAAAGAGCTAACAGGACTGTTCATAGCCTTTTGGTGACCAAAGCAAAGATCATTTCCCATCCCCCTTTGTGAAATCCCAACATTGGCCAATGCCATCCCAATTAGCAACAGCCACAGCTGAATGCTGAACCAGGGGTCTTCAATGTTCTTTAGCCAAGGACCCCTTAACTCAGAGAGAGATAGAGCACATGTGTTATATGTTAAGTTGCATATTAAACCAGGGCCTACAATAACGTGTAGGGCGGCCTAAAGCCTTTGTACATGCATACCACTTTTTTCATAGGATACTAAGTTATTCAAATAAGAATTGTTGGCATGGTTTTATAAATCATGTTTTAATGTTAAACATGAGGTGCATATGGCACAGTGAATCCTCAGGATGAACTGTATCTGTAGATCTTAGTGACTACCTACCTTACTTATAGGCCAGTTAGCCTATCATCGGAGAGTTTTTTTCACACGTAGGGGGATTTATATTTGCTAAAAATATTTATTTTTCACTTCAAAACAATTAACACTAATTTGGTAGACCCCTGCTACAGACAATATTAAGTAGTAAGTAGAAGTAAAAGGTCTGAGAGCGACTTTCAGGTGTGTACTCCACGAGAACAAGGAAAGCATTGTCTTATTCTAGTGATTGTGTCATGTACCAACAGTTTTGGGCTCATGAAATTTGTAATTTATGCAACCATATCAGCATGAAGAACATTGATTGTAAACTTTAGAGTGTTGAGGTCCTTGGGCAATGCTTGACCTCAACCCAGTGTTTCTGTACTTCAAGTTAGCGCCTCCCAAAAGTAGCGACCTTCTTGCTCTACGATGAAAAGTTACATTTCTTTGTTCAACAAAAAAGAAATATCTTTCAGGATGGAATACATTTGTTTTATTATAAATCCACCTCTTTTGTTTCATCTAGTTCATCTAGTTTCTTTAACAATGAGTCACTTGAGGACCAGCAGTACACACAGCGGTCTTCTGACCCAGCGTAGCTTGTGGAGTGATGTAAATTCGTTGGACCTGTCAAGACATTCAGTTTGAACCGTTCTACATTGACATACATACAAAGGTTTCTATACCATTATTACGACACATTGAACTTGTATTATGTGCCGTATGTTGATGGTCCTGGCCTCTCTGACAGACTTGTCCTTCCGCTCTTTCCATTAGGCATAATGGCTTTTGAGACATCTTAGCGATAATTGCTGCTATTTTGTCATCTATGGATGAGACTATAGTGGTACTCTGCCCCCCTGCTGTGGCGTTGCTAGCAATCCCTTTGAGGCGGATCATTTTTTTCTTCACCTGTGGCAGACTTCTTATTACACGACCTTTGTCTCCTAGCCCCATGCTGGGCCCTTTTTTCTTGAAAAGCCATGTGTTAATGTGCCAGATAAAGCATTTTGCTGTAGAGAACTCAGCTCTTTGTCAGTGAAATTTCCCCCCGTGTGTCTTTAATATTTGCTCTATCTTTTCCAGATCATGCAAGCCTGCATTAAACATACTACAGCTTTTAAGGGGATGCTTTTTGACCTATTTCATTATGTAAAAAAATGAAGCATTATCAGATGGATTTAAAGAAGGTTGGATTCATGTAGGGTTAGACATACAGATGTACATTTGATTAAATGGGTACTCCAAGGATTTAGGAAACCAAGTTGGAACAGAGACAAGACACTTATTTTCTCCACCTCCCCAACCCTCGGTAATCACTTTTGTGATGGATGTGTGTGTACATGTGCATGTCTGCACCTATTAGGATGAAGACGTTGCTTTGTACTGAGCTTTCCCTGTACTTGCCAGGTATACGCGTACAAAGCCCTAATGAAGCACAAAGTAATTAAAGATAAGGGGATAAAAATGCATTAACAACAAAGAGCGCTATTTATTCGCACACATTAACAGATGTGTGCAAATTGTTTAAGTGCCTTAAACAATTTGAATGCGCTCCCACACTCAAAAGTTGCCCTTCTACATATGCACAGCACGGCGTTGAGCTGTGGCGCAGATAGGAGTCAAATTCATTTCACTTCTACAAAGTTAGAGGAATTACAAAAGACGGATAAAAAATAAAATAATGGTCAACATATTACATGTTCATGGACATACTTCATCAGCTTTATTCAATTCCTGCAAAAAAATACATTACTATTCAAAAAAATTCAGGTATTTGGAGCAACAATAAAAAAAAAAACGAAGGTTGACTATCCTGTTAACTATTTGTTTAAGCTGCTGGCTGTTTAGCCAAATGTAGAGAGGGTAGATGGATGTGAACAGGGATTGGCAGAAGGAGACATGGGGTCGTGGGGAATGGAGTTTGGCCGTTCTCAAAATCCCTTCGCTTCGAGAAACAACAAACTTGGAGCTAGCTAGCTACATGCTAAAAATGGCAATTTGGATTTTGGAATAAGGAATGCCTGCTTAGTTCTTTCAGTGAATGATTGTAAAGATTTACAAATAATATGTTTGGGGCCTTTTTCTATCTAAATTGGATGTTTTGGGACCAATTGGTGATTGCTAAGGAAGTACACACAGCAATACACTTAGCACATTGTGTTAAAATTAAGTTAGTTCGTGCAGGAAACGGAAGTCATAGGCCTACTAATTGAATAATCATTCCAGCAGGTCACAACCAATCAAAGCTATTTTCACATCACATTTAAATGTCTCAGAGCCATCGTTGATGCATCCGGGACTTAGCGCCACCCAAGATAATTGGGAATCTTGAGAATAATTGAGAATTTTTCTTCTCCTATCCTAGAATGTATGTGTGCTTTAGCCAGACCTTACTCCACACTGCTGTGGAGATAGAGCTTGCAATAAAAAGGTTGAAAGGTGATTAGAGGTGTGGTTGAGGTCTTTCTTGTGCGTTGTCAGTTCATGTTTTGAATACGTTTTGCATATGATTCGATAAATGTTTGTTGAAGACAATTGTCCTTATAAATAACAAGGCACAACTGAGGCTTTAAAAGCCGGACCACTGGATGAGAAAATATTAATTCAACAAGGTAAATTTGACTTTTGTCTGCACCCCAGCTCAACCCCATGCTGTGCATATGAGCTTTTGAGTGTGTGAGAGCATTCAAATTGTTTTAGGCACTTAATTAAAATAGCCATCTGTTAATGTGTGTGAATTAAAGAGCGCTCTTTGTTGTTAATGCATTTTTATCCCCTTGTATGTAATTACTTTGTGCTTCATTAGTGTTTTGTACACATATACCTTAGAAGTACAGGTGAAAGCTCAGTGCACAGCAACGTCTTCATCCTAATAGGTGCAGACATGCACATGTACACACAAATCCAACCCAAAAGTGATTACCGAGGGTTGGGTAGGTGGAGAAAATAAGTGTCTTGTCTCTGTTCCAACTTCTTTTCCGGGCAAACAATCAATGATGGCCCAGCAACAATTGAGTTATAATCATTTAGTGTTTTCCAGCTTTGCTTTGATGCCGTCTGCTTCCAGACGAGGCTTGATGGGACAGGGGGAAATTGAATTCACTTAAATCACAAGGGGAGAATGGCACCTGAGAGCTTTGGTTATTCAATAAACCACCTTTTATCCACTTGCTCTCTTCCCTTGCTTTTTCTATGCCTTTTATAACTCACCTTTCCATATTCGCGCATTAAATGCCTGGCTTCTTGGAGATAACGTGAACAGAAAAAACATAAGCAATGCACAAAGTCTCTAATCTAAGTGCCAGACCTGGCGTCTTCACCAGCTGTGTGGTGTTGTTTGCTTTTGTTAACTGTAAACTATAATATATAGTGAAAGATAACTGAAATATCTTTAAAGGATTACATGGGTATTTTTAGCAATTTCCCTGAATAACAACAGCTTTTGCTCGCTGGTTTGTTATTGCCGTTGTCAAGGACATTCGGTTCATTAATTGAGTTGAATAAAGTAATTCTACTACTCCGTTCAAATAGACAAAACCACCAGAAGCTTAACTATAAGCTAGGGTTAGATTAAAACCAGATCAAATCCAAATTTGAAAAAACAAATATGGAGCTGTGTGCCAACAAAAACATTGCCTAATCAATGAAGTTATCAACCGTCACTATAATTTTTGCAATAATATTACAATAATAATGTTTTAGTGTTTAGTAGTTTGTGATTACATACCTGTAATTAGTTGCATTAAAAATTCTACTCAATCATTCCATGATGCTTACAAATGTAATAGCTTGCCTATTCAGTGTTTTTATTGCTTTGATATGAATAAGAAACCCGCAAGGTCAAATATGTGATATTAATAAGTAATCCTCATTAAGCTCCACATTGCTGTTTGGTCTGGAAACATGCTACATCAAAGGGAAACTCCACCACTTTTTTGGCCCAATCCCAATGCTCCTCTAAAGGCTCTGACACACATTAGGCAGATGGCAAAGAACAGGTGGGGATGAAGCCTGACTGTTGCGTTGTTTCACGTCGCCTGCGTCTTGGCAATAAAGTGGCACTTGAACACACCGCAAAGACAACAGTTGACAGGCAACTAGCATGTAAACATTCTGTGTTGCATGAAAGGACCTAACTCTCCAAGCCAGCAGACGGCAGTGATCCATTCATCATTCAAAAAGAAAAAAACAGATATACAATCCATTGCTTGATCGTCGCGTCATACAACAAAACAAAACAAAGTAGCGTTTGCCAGAATAAGCAGCGGCAGCACAGAGCCTCTGGTCACCCTGCTTCACTCCCCGCTGGAACGACAACTGACATCAAGAGATGGCTAACCAGATTGTCCATCTCCCAGAGTCTTATCCATTTTCTCAGCTCTACACTGTATTGGATTGATCAGGTGAAATGTAGATGACAAATGAGAAGAGCCTTCCATGTGTGCCCAATCTACTTTAGCTGTTTGCTTATTTTCTCAACTACCATTTTTCTTCTCACGCACTAATTTATATAAGCTGAAGAGTCAATAAGATGGATTCCTCTCACCAACCTCTCCAAAGCCAATTCCGAAAAGAAGCTGATGATGCTTAGTGATGACCTACGATGTCCTTGGTGTGTCAGCCCCTTAGGGCCTTAAACCTTGATACCCTCACAGACTTAAAGAGCCCCTATTATTCTCTTTTCCAGCATCATATTCGTACTCTTGGTGTCTACTAGAATAGGGTTACATGCTTTTGATGTTTCTCATACTGCCCATTGCTGCAGCTCCTCTGCCTGAAATGCTCTGTCTGAGCTCTTCGCCTTCCTGGAAAGCCTTGTATGCTCTGACTGGTCAGCTGGGCCCCTCTGATGTGATTGGTCAACCAAATTCAAACCAGCCACTGGGCGGGCTGTGCTTGCTCCAGCAGCACCAATAGGAAGCACATGTGAAAAACTGGGCTGGAAATTAACGACATTACTAATTGAGGAATTTCACAGGAACAGGAATGTGGGAGAAGTTTTGACAGTTGAGAAAAAGTGGTGTGTGTGTGGGAGAGAAAGCTCAATTTGGAGGGAAATGTGTTTTTTGAAATGCTTCTTACATCTATTACATACACAAAAAAACATATACCACACTAAAAGAAGGAAAAAATCCCCCAAAGCATAATAGGGGCTCTTTGACATCAACTAGTAAGTGGTTGTCTGTGAGAGGCTGCAAGGGCTCAAAATAGTATAAATAGTATTGGGACAGCACTTTGCTGAAACATATTGTTACCTTGACAACGCCAAAACATGTTTCATACAATTATGAGTATTGGACTTTTTATTTTATGTTTTGAACTTTCTTCCTGGCTAATGCACTTAAGGAACAGACTGCCTGTCTTCCAGGCTCCTGCCTCACAGAGTGGCACGAGATCATTATTTTGCGTCAAAACAGCACCATCAGGGTGAGTGTTTAATCATTTGATAAAGTAGTACTTCTGCATACATTTAATACGGCAAGCTGTGGTCTAGTGGTAGAGCGGTGGTCTGGCTGCGCAGGTGGCACGTTTTACGGCAGTGTATGAATGTGTGTGAATGGTGAACGGTTCCTGGACTGTGATAAATCACTTTGAGTACTTGTTAAGACTAGCAAAGCGCTTTGTAAGATCAATCCATCTACAATACACCCATGTCATGAAATATAGTCACGTTTACTGTTTTTTTTCGGGCTTCCAGAACTTAATGTTCACAACACTATGAATAGTGGGTAAATCCATCAGGCACACAGTCTTCAGGGCTCAAAATGTCTGCGAGAGAACCCTCAAGCACATTACAATTTGACAGTGGGACAGCCTTAAGATCTTGCAGACTTTAGAGAAACAGACTCCAGAGTCTGTGAGTCTATCAGTGTGGACATTGGGACAGAGCCTTACATAAGCTCAGTTATCTTGTCACCAGAAGCACTAGTTAGTCTGTGAAAACCGGTGTTCAACGGCTTCTGGCGCTGGGTTAGCTGCTCTTGGACTAATCTTGAGGCTTGAGACTACATACTGGGTGTGTGGACTTTCAAGGGCATTTGTCAGGCAGGGTTTGAGGACCTGCATCATGGGATGTGTACTGTAGGATCCAATGTTTTGGAGCTTCACATATACCAGGTACCAAAAGTACTGCTTACATTTTGTCTCCGCCAACTTTATTGAATACTAAAACACTTAAGTAGCCCTTTTTTTAGAACACTCATTCAAGTTTATGTCCAATGTCTGATGTTGCCTAAGCTATGTCCATGCAACATGTGCTTTTAATTTGGTTGTAAAAGTGAGTGATGGTGTGTCTTCACTTTAGGTCCCTACAAAGTCAGAGATTACTGAGACTGTCTGTGACCGTACAGTCTGTGTGTGCATGCGTATGTTTATACGAGTGTGTACAGTATGTGTTCCTGTGTGTATGGGCCACTGCGTCCAGCTCCTGCTTGCTCAAGCTCCAGTCTGTGGAGGTAATGAAGATCAATGAGAGGAATGGTGGAGGCCGGGTAAGATCCAGGTACTGTCTCCCTGTTTCAGGCCAAAGCTCTATCGATCCCCCTGTGCTCCACTCTGCCAGCATCTGATAAAGGACTTCTGTAGATACGCGCACACACACACACACACACACACACACACACACACACACACACACACACACACACACACACAAAGACACTTACATGTATGGAACGCACACACTCACATAAACTCACGCATGTGCACTGCCAAATAAACACACTGGGCTTAGTCTCTAATGCTTGGGAAGGACTCAAGCCTCCATCATCCCCTTACAGTTTTCTGCACTCAAACACCTAAAGGAAAATGTAGAGCTCACATTTCATCATTGTCAAATAATGCTAGCTGAGTATAGCTATTTTTCAAAACTGCAAATTGCCTTGTGGTGGTGCTGCTGCTACTTTCAAGTACACTTTGTAAGCTCTTACTTCAGAATGCAGATGATGGAAATACAAGTAAATCATGCATTCAAGTGCTGTTTTTGTTGGCAATAATAAGAAAATGGATCCTGCAATAACAGAAGTCAACTTTTAATGGCTGTTATATTACTTTAGAGATCAGTGGCGCCTGCAGAATTCTATCTCAAAGAATGCAAAATAGGGTGGCACAAACACTTCCACACTGATATGTGTGCACTAATATTTAGTGGGTAAAATACTTTAAAAGATTGTTGTTGACAACGTAGCTTTTCTGGCTAATATGAAAGCTACTTGACCTTTATATACAGTACAGCTTATAGTAGTATGTGTGCACATGTTCTTATGTCAAATGATATAGTTTTAAGAGCTACTATATGGCCTTTATAAGAGCTATTTAATGATATTCAAATGTAACACAATGTGTATTTCCTGAATGAAACAATGCCCCCGATTGTAATCTCCGCCTTCAGATGTCGGTTCAGATGTAATAACTCAACTGCATAACACTCAAATGCATCACATCACCCCCTAACGCCTTTTGAAATTTGCCCAAGATCTATCTCAATATGTTCTAAAAGGTGCTAATTGTCTTGGCTCCAGAGCTCTATTTTCAAGCGAAATAGTTCAGCAGAGATTAGATAAGTGTACTTTCCAGACAAATAGCTCCTTTTCCAGCTTTATTATGTTTCGAGCAATTAAAAGAGTCTGTGAATGCCAGAGCCTGGCTTGGTAGAGCTATTTCATTTAAATGAGCGAGCCAGAGAAGCTTTTCTCTTAAAAAGGGTGGTGGCTGGTCCTGGGCCAGTTTTGCATGGGTCTCTCTGTAGAGAAAGGTAAGGCCATGCAGGAGACTAAACTGCACCCATATCTGAGCCAAATGATAATGTCTGAGCAGAAATTTGCTACAGATTCGCAATTACCGCAGGATGACATGGCTGTTAATGCTCTGCAAACGGCACAAACCGCTTTGTCATGCCAAACATGCGTTGGGTTAATTGACCTAATTAGCACAGTTATGAGAAAATACAGTAGGCTACATTTTCAACAAGGTGGTGTGCTACTTCTTATTAACATCTATTTTTGGTAATGTGTTTTTATGTGTGTGTGTGTGTGTGTGTGTCTGTGTGTGTGTGTGTGTGTGTGTGTGTGTGCGTTTTTGCAAGACAGACACAGAAAGAAAGAGAGATATACAAAAAGTTCAATCAAGCAGGCATTAGCTGTGGGCAAATGTTAGCCTAAGCCACCCTGCGTTTGCATCTCCCTTTGCCACAGTCTATTTCTCTGTCACAGCACACATTTCACTTTTCTGCCTTCTCTTTGTTAGCGAAAAAGACAAGAAACTTGGAGACTCGTGGGCATCTCCTGGCTCGAAGCAATGAGCAGAGTCCTCTGCTCATGTCCTCCCCCCCCCCATCCCTCCATCTTTTTGCTCTCTCCTGTTGATCTCTCCATCTTATCATCCCTGCTTCCAAGTCTCCTCAGGCAAAGCTTAGGGAGGCAGTGCTCTCAGATGGATGGATGAGGGGATGGTGGGTGGACGGACAGGAAACACTTGTCACCCATTACGACAGGCGAGGATCCCATTATATGATCCGCGTGGCATTTTTCCTGAGGGTGCCTGACATGCCCATCACACAGCTCAATCCACTTAGTGATGATGAGGGGACTCTTGCCACATTCACGTCAACGTGAAAGAAGAAAAATCCCAGGGGAAACTAACGTGCATGCTGCGGATGTGTAAGCACATTCAATTGTGTAAATGCATGCATGCGCACTCACACGCTACTTCTCTCCTGCTTTTCAAGGTTATGAACAATGAAATTAAATTAACCCTTAGAATGGAAATGCCAAACAACAAAAATGCAGCAGCAAGCATGTTAGCTCTGTAGAGTTGTCCTTTTACTTGCCCCAATAGACTTTATCTGCTCAACTACACATTTCTGTTGCATTATCATAAAGCACACATTTACACACACACAGACATAGCGAGCTCGGCCCTGGTGTCATACACTACCTCTCAGCGCAGTGAGGGTGTCATGCATTTTTATGTTGGGCCGAGGCCCTTCTCTAAACAGGGGTGTCACGGGTGCGAGCTTTCGTAACCTTGTGCTTTATTGTCTCAGGTGTGGAAAATGGGTTTTATTCCAGGGTGAAGATGAGATAAGACTCAGTCAGGAATACTGGTCTCTCTGCCTCTTAGCCTCACTGCTGGAGGCTTATTGCAGCAGGGAAGAACATTCCATCTCTCCCTCGCTTGGTCTAGTATAGATTTTCCCTGGTGCTACTTTCATTACATTTGGCGCTTTCTTTTCTGCTTTGACTTTCATGTTCTCTAACTCTTCCCTCGCACCCTCAATTTCACCCATCTTCATTATGCTGTCATTAAACCAGTTCTGATTTCATTGCAATCATTTATCATTCTGTTGCATGGATTCATTATCGGAATCTTTTTATTGCTTTTTTCTCCCCTCCGCTTCTGTCTTTTTCTCAGTCTGACCCTGCAGTGAGACAACCCCAGTGCATAGAGATAATACTGTACAGTGTGTGAATGTGTGTGTCTGCTTGTGTGGGTGAGAGAAAGACAAAAAGATACAGATAGAAAGCTAGACTGTGGATATTTCTCACATTCCAGACATTTATCTTCTACTCTTTCCCACTCTGATACACTGGTAGTCTGACCACTACTTTTTTGAGGCCACGTCCCATGGGGTCACATCTGGTGGTGGTCCGTCCTCCCCATAAATTGCTGCTGCTGGATAAATGTGTGTGCAGCTGTGCTGACTCTTTACCTTTAAGGGCCCCCTGTTGCCCAGGTATGTCTGGCTATAAATTGTCCTGGGTTGAGAGTCAGGAGGATGAACTGACTGTGTGATACTTTTCTATGTGATAACAAATACTCTGTTACATTCAGTAGGGTGAAAAAGGTTTCATATTATTTTTTTCATAATACTGTAATGGAAAAAAACAACATTGAAATTAAGTCCTGCATTCCAATTTTGACTTTAAGGCCTTTCACAACTATGCAACTATCCTAAGGAGAACACAGGCATGGGGCCCTCCACAACCCTTGTTCTCCCCCCTTTCCGTCCTTTTTTTCACTGTATACAATGTCAATGTCAATGTCAATGTCATATTTATTTATATAGCACATTTCCAAGGCCGAGGCCTACCAAAGTACTTTACAGTAAAATTAAACAGATACAATAGAAGACACAATAAATAACAAATACTAAGAAAGTAATACAAGACAAGCCAAGAACTGCTTTTCTCCATGCTTAATTTGCATGTAAAATTTACTGCTTGTAAATCTGCGCCCCTCTTGATTTCTTTCAAAAACTCTGTCGCTGACTTGTTGTGGTCCCCTCTGCACTATTGAGCAGCGCCCACTGTCTGACAGCTGTTTTGGCAAGAGTGCTGGATCATCTTCATCATCATAACACCTTGATTAGGGTGACTGCTGCTCACAGGGTTTAGTTGCTGAGTATTATGTGTGTCACCATCTTCGTCATTGCCATAGTTATCATCATGGACAGTGAAAGCAGCAGTTCCGTTACCATCTCCATTCAAAGGATCCTGTAAGATCTACAAAGAGATAAATGTATCATGACATATTCCACTCCCTACAACATATTGCAATCATCTTTTCCATTAAGGTGGACTATTAAAGGTCTTAAAGCTCCACCCCCTCTCCTTTCCCAAGCACCTGCTGCTGCTCATTAGCTAATTAGCTAACTTTGTTGTACTCCTGTTGGTTCTCATATAGCATTTCACAAGGAAGCTAGCCCACTTACCCTAAAGAATTGAAAGAAAACAACTGTTTTAATAGTATAAGTCTTAACCTAGAACCTCAGCCTGTAAGTGGAGTTTTTCTGTCCTGCTTCGCTTTCTTCAGCCTGGGACACCATTGGCTCTTTTTAAATGGAAATCTTTCTGCTGACCTGCTGGGGATCACAGCTTCACTTCACCAAAGTAAGTGTTGCTGTTTTATGTGTTAATGTATTGGCGTTGTCCAGTTGGTGTTTGTGTGTTTGGCATTACGCAACAGTGTTGCTGAAGCTGCTGGTTGGTGGTTTTGTTCTCCCAGATCTTTAATGGGGTTTTCTAGCTGCTAATGTTTGCTGTCATGTTGCTGGCTGCTGTCTGCCTGTGTCCATTCTTGCTCTGGCTGAGATTAGGCTCGTTCGAGATGAACCAGGTCTGCGCAGATTCGTTCACCGGCGATCGGCCCCCATCGCTTGCCGGTTAGATTTGTGTCCGAATTGATCCCGACTTGCTCTGACGTCATGCACACGTAGGCAACGATGCTCTCAAGAGAGCAAGGCGGCCGCAGTTCTGAGACGCAGGGGGGGCAGTTGCTTTTCACCGACTGCAAGAGCCAGGCAGACCCTGAGCATGCTGGGAAACAACGGCCTCTCAGCTAATTTAACACCTGATTGGTTCACAATTGTCTGATCGACTCAACATGATGGCGTTTTGTATAAACTTTTAGATTTTGAATTGGGGGGGGATTTTAATTGCTATTTGTCTGATTTTTTTTTTTTTAAAGTCATATTCTGTACAGAACACATGTTGTGTGGCTGATGGTTAGATTTAGAAGTGAGAGAGAATAAATCCGTTCAGATCACGGCTCATCTACAGTCTGTTGTTAATTAAAATCAGCAACAGATCACATGTAGAGGATTTTGAGAGCTACTCTGTCATAACAAAAACAACTTGAGACTTTGAACCAGCTGATATGTGGGTCTGATTACATTTTATTAAATCGGAATCGCACCACAGTGTTTCTGTCACTTCCTGTTTAGCCTGAAGGCGGCTGGAAACTGTCCGACTTTACCGCAGTTTTTTTGTCCCCGCCCCCGGCGTCCACTTTACAGGCAAGGCACAGTTTGTCTCAAACAAGCCTACTATTGTTGTTTGGAACTTACAACGTGCTTTAATGTTTTTAATTGATGTGAATGTCCATTGAGTATTGATGACTACACATTTCCAAACAACGTTAGGTTGGTGTGGTTGTTTAAGGGTGAGCTTTATGAAACTCAGGCTTCAGGTTTGTAATTGTGATCTTGTGCACAGCTTATTCTCCGTCATATTAGTCTAGTTTAAGACTGTTTTTGATTTCCAATGGGCTATTAGGGGGTTATTGGTTAAAAACGCAACCAAAATGCCTCTGGACAAAGGGAGACAGCAACAAAACGTGACCTACACCCAATTGGAGCAAAAGAACGACTTTGCTCTGAGCGACACATGTGGTGCTTGGTACGTTTTGACGCTGGAAAACAAAATGGCCACCTGGTCACAAGCTTTTTCACATTACAGCTAAACTTCAATAAAATGTATTTCTGAAAACATTTGAGATGATAGATATATGTATATGTATGCAATACAGTAACTCACAATTCAATAGCAACGCCTAGTTTGACAGTTTGATCTGGCTGGAAATCTGTCTGGCTTCACTATGTTCTAGTTTCTCCCTTTTTTGAGACTTTATGTTAAACTAACTAGTTTCTGGCATGAGCTTCATATTTACCGTAAACCATCTTTTGTATTCTAACTCTAGGAGCAAACAAGCATACTTCCCAAAAATGTGAAGTTTTTTTTTTTTTTTTTTTTTTCTTCCCAGTGAATTTGAATCTTACTGTCACAGAAAGTATATCTATTTGCCTCATGTGTATTTGCTTTAAATTTTGCTTTAATAAGAGGAACAATCGTGTTGAAAGTCATTTTTTGATCATCTTGAATTATTCTACCAGCTCATATTGACCGAATCTTTCCGAGCTTTAGCTCTGTTTGTGTTGGAGGAACACGGCTCCCTTCCTGCTGTGTTCCATGAAGCAAAATCCTTTTATGAACTCAAGTAATTTGTTTTCTTGAGAAATCCGACCTGCTAAGTAATTAGTGCATAATAATGTCATATTCCTGATTCATCAGTGGTAACACATTTTCTTGCCAGTTAAATAAAACAACCAGTCTAGAGCTGTTAGCTTTGAGGTAACCTTCTAGGACCTTAACACTGCAACATCAAGAACATCAAAAGAGGACAATGACCCTGGACTTAATTCATGTCATTACCTTTCTCAAAGTACATAACTCCTATGCACCAGTTATAGTCAACTCAATGAAAATAATTGTACGTGATGAAACAAGTCAGTTCACATTGTGATTGTGTGTGTCTCTGTCTCTGAGTCTCTGGGTTATTTTCACTGCTTGCGGTTATCACTAGTAGCTTGGTTAAAGGGTGCATGAGTGAGTAGGGTGGTGCAATAAATCAACACGTTTTCTGCAAACCAAAACATAACCAGAACGCCAGCTTTCATCCCGTTGTGAAACCAGTGGATGTTAATTGGTTGGACGGAGCAGCAGTTTAGCCCGTCTGTGTGATCAGATGAACAAAAGTTGTAAGCGCCCCGAGGGAGCCACAAAGTTAAAGCCCGGCTGGTTCTTATCTGACATCAGCTGGAAGAATGCATTTTCACGTGTTGTTCTTGCTTAAACATAAACAGCAAATGCCGTGTCCAGAAGACTGTTAGTCTGGCCACTTTTTTAGGGCTCTTTTTAAAAGGCAACGATCTCATCTCACCCAAATTGACTTTTGCTCGGAACGAGGTCCGAGCATGATGCACTTGACATTAATCCCAAGTGGAAGAGGATGTTTCAGTGCTGCCCCTTCATACACAAAAACAATTCAGAGTCCTGTGTGTCACATTTCTCCTACTAAATATAAGTCGGGGGTCATTATCCGACGCTGAATGGTGCACACGCAGGCTGCTCGGGGTAGCCTACAAACCACTGTCTTTGTTGTGCACAGTGGGGAGCTTGGACTGTAATTAAAGTTAATTTGACTCTGCATGTGGAGCATATAATCTTCTCATCACAAAGACAATATGCTCGCCTCTTGCCTGATTGATGTTGTAGGACAGTGTGTGCCGTCGTCTATTTTGCGAGAGTGTGCGACTAATCTATTGTGCAGCTGTGAATGGCTTTCCTATTCCACTCCTCTTCTCCATCTGCCTCGGTTGCCATGATACATCACAGATGTGCTCCCTTGTTGCTTCACCTTCTTTATCGCTTTACAGTATTTGTCAGCAAGGGACAGGCTCAATTATAGTTCTGAAAAGACCTAATGCTATCTGGTAAAGGGTTATGAAAGTTTTCAAGCATTTTCTGCCAGTAGCTTTTGTCCTCTTTAGCAGCATAAGAAATAATTTGTCAGTGAAATATGACACCGCACAGACTGTTTAATCCCAGTGTTATGGGAGGATGATTGGTATTGAGATTTAAAAATAGTGCTTGAAAGATACTGCTCTTCTAAGCATACAATACTATTGCAACTTAAAGTGATCTTAAAGGCAAGAATGATCCAGTCTTATTTTTTTTAAATTGCTTTTCAAAGGAAACAGCTAGAATATGTGACAACGCATGCAGTCTTCACATTATTCAAATATGGTTCCTTGGAGGGGTACAGTGAACTTTGGATTGGGGCCTAAACTAAACCTGGAGCAGCAGAGTTCCACAGCACCACTTTGGTTGGCTGTGGGGAGTCGGTGCTGTTAACGGAGAGAGGCGGCCGCCCGGCTCAGTGAAGCTAAGCATCGGGGCTTGGATTCCCCCTCCTGCTCTCACCGCACAGAGTCTCAGCTCTCTGTCTCAGCGCTTTTCTAGGTCAGGAAGGATCCCAGCACTGCAGCAGCAGACAGACACGACGGTCTACAGTAGGATTGAACACTGAAGTGTGGATGTTTTGGGCAACGAACACACACATTGATAGATATCTAATTGCACTGAAAAAGCTTGCATGCTTTTGATGTACTATATGCGCGCGCACACACACACACACACACACACACACACACACACACATTAATTTGTAGTTTTGTCCGCTTCTGTTATGCCTCTGATACGACCCTTCAACGGAGACACAGACGGCTGTATTGTAATCCTGCAGTTGCAGGACCGGCATAAAGCACTATTAATGGCATTGGATGTTTTACTCAAACTAATATGGTAGCATTTAATTAGATTTGGCTACATTTTCATGTGACAACAATGCCACTGCCAAAACTAAGTGAAACAGTTTGTTTAAGCTGATTATGATTGCATTAATTGACACATTTCTATAATCCTGTTTACATGACAATCCAATTATTGACTCACCCGCTGAAATCGTAGCCCCAATTATCTCCCCAACATCAAACCAAGAGCAATTAGTTCTCCTGTACCACATCATATCACTTAAAAAATACATTTTTAAAATGACACATTTATTACGTTTTGAAAAGGAAGCCCTGAGGGGCAACAGCTACATGGGCCATAGTTGTTTTGCAAGGGAAAAGAGAGAAGAAAGTTAGTCCAGAGTTTTCTTTTGAAACACGTCACAGGAAGCAATGTGGTGTCCAGCTGGTTTAAAAAAAACAAAATCTCGTCATGCAATTTAAGTCTCAGCTGATATGTTTCTAAACACATTTTAGGAGAGAAATAGGCAATAAAGTAAAAGCAGCTTGGTTTATATTTGATAAGCGCTGCCTGGTTTTACAGTTTAATCTGATTCAGTCTGAGTTTGAGAGAGAGAGGGGCAGCTCTCCCTTTGTGTCCGTAAGCAGAAGGACCATCTGTAGTTCAAGCAATTTCAACTGGGAGATAAGCACAGAGATGTGGGTGCTAGCATGATGGAGGGGAGTTTACCATACTGTAGTTTTTAGTTTTTTTTACACACATTAACCACATTTATATGATACAAAGCTGGTTGAAAATTGCCAAAGTGTCTCTTTTAAACTTTGAATTTAAGTTTGTGTTTGTTGTTGCTAACCATCAGACTGCCACGCAATTACAGCTTAGAGGCGATGTAAGAAAGATGGACAGAACATATTATTTAAGGAACAGTCAGAAAAGTAGGCCTTTGTTTGTTTAGAAAAGGAACATGCGTTATCCCAAATTAGTAGCAAAGTGATCAAAGAGCTCCTCCTGATTAACACAAATGGGCTCGTCAGCCACATAGACAGCGCCAGGCACAAATTAACCATCAGTTCTTGAGACACCAATTGTATATTCTCTGTTAAAAAAAAAAGTGATATTGTAAGATTAACATTTCCATTTATGCTACATTTTTATTTTTTCAAAAAATCGCGATTCCCCCTCCTATCCAAAACTGCCTTTCCTTTTACTGGTCGTTGAGACTCCCTTGCAAGGAAATAGCTTTTGACAAAGCAGCAGGATTGAATGGGAGAATGGATAAAGCCTCAGTGAACCCTGCCATGTCAGTCTTGGCACTGTGCAGGAGAACATTTTGAAGCAGCTAGGTGGTGTGCATACCAAACGGAGAGGAGTGTGATATCACCAAGAGACGGGAAGCCCTCAGACGAGACAACACAGTTTGCCATTGAGAGATGAACAGAAAAGAAAGGATGGATGGGTTGGGGGGGGCGCAAAACTAAACAAACAAACCAACCAAGACACACACAATAATGAGCATTCCCTTGACTGGTTTGATTGCATAACTCACCAGCTTTCACCACCGTCTTTTTAGAAGCTTCCCAAGAGTACCTGCTGTGCAAAGTTTGCAAGTATAAGTTTAGTTGTTCTGCGGGATGTTTCCTCAAAACTGGAGCCTTGGAGGGAGAAAAATGGAGCTCGCAGATTATTATCCAACACATGCTTATACATGAATTGCAGAATAGGTCAAGTGTCAATGACCATCAAAATGACATGACTGCCGCACAGTGGTGGTTGACAGGTGGTGACCTTGACATCTGACCGCCGTGGAAGTTTTAAACAACGGGCACAGTGTTAAAGCTACATTGTGTAAGAATTTCTCCCTTCTAGCGAGGAGGTTGTATATGACAACCAACTGTCCATGAGTATTCATAATAGTTTTACTTTGGTACCATTTCATCGCTAACATCAGCTCTTAGGTTCCCAAACAAATGCAAGCTAATGTGAGTAAAGTATCAACGTGATTCCCCCGTCTTCAACAGGCTTTCAAATCTGCCGGCAGAAGCAGTAATCTCCCATTTCTCTCCCCAATACATGCTAGCAAGTCCCTCGCATGTATTCTGAATGGCAGATTCTACGCTAACAAATACTTTCTTAATGGAATCAAATATGGAAAAAATGGATTTTCTTTTGCTAAGAATGAACGCAAAACATGAGACAATGGAGCTTTAAACACATAGATAACATTATAAAACAGAACCAGTTATGTTTAGGCATGCAAGCACACTTAGTTAGGATAAGTAGAAGATCAGGGATGGGCGTAAAATGAGTCATGTAAAACATAACATGACATCATTTCGTTACAAAGGCCCGTCAAAGTTGATTTTAATTTCAAAATGAGAGAGTGAGACTTATGGTTTTCACACGGAACACAAACCCTGGTCTCCTGAGTAAAAATAGTCCTGAGTTTCTTGAAAGATTCACCGCCCCCCCCCTGTCTCCTTTTGCAGAATTTGGCTTTATGCTTTGTCACCTCGCTTCCTTGTTTGTTCTTGTGATAACTACTACCGCCACAAGAGGTCTCCGCCTGAGGAGAAACGTGGTTCGCTGTGAGCCGCTCGCACAATTGAACCAATCTGATGCTATTCTGGGTGAGGTCGGTCTGTAATATTTGTGTTTTGATTGTGCCCAGACAGGAGGACCATGAAGAGTTTATCAGATGGTAAGCCATGTCCGATGGCAACTGAATGAGGAAAGGTTGGGAGAGAGAACAGATACAATTAGAAACGTGCAATTTAAATGATGGAAAAACTTCCCAGCAGGATTTTATCTCATGGCTCATTTAGACAAGAAAACCCAGACAAACTGATGCTGTTTGACTGTGAACCCCACCATGTGTGTGTCACCACACTGTTGCGACATCCCCGGGAAAATCCCCACCTTTCAGACCTTCGAAAGGCTCCACAAGGCTTATTCTGTCGCCGCTGACTCCACTCCAACACTGGTGTACACAGAGATTTACTGAGCTAGTCATCTGTTCATTTTTATCCCTCTACCTGTCAAAGAGGAGGTACCTGAGGTTGCCAAGACCTGTGGGTGTGTAGGTGTGTGTATGTAGGTGTGGGTCTAGTCCCACCGTTGAAAGCCACAGAGACCTAACAATAATGTGGCAAAGTTGCTCAGCATGGCGTGAAATGACTTTATTGCATTTTTACATTAAAAGCACTGATAGAATACATTTCTAATAAAAGGGACCACAGTGCCCCAGGGAGCAGGCATGGGGTCTGCTAGTCATGCGAGGTAACGTGGGAGTGTGTATTTTTCTGTGTGAGTGTAGAAAAAGAACAGGGTAATCATAATGGCAGGGAAACCAAATGAAACCTGTCAATTTAGCAGTGTGACTTCTCACGCAAACGACCTTTTGTAATGCTGCTAATCAGTGTAAAGTTGTCAAGACGGACATGCATGTTTCCACTAAAGAACCATGTGAGGTTGTGTGCATGAACAAGGTACAATGAAGGCAAGGCAGCTTTATTTTTCTAGCCCATTTCAGCAACAGGGCAATTCAAAGTGCTTTACGTAGAAAGATTAAAATAGTAAAAGTCAGTATAAAAAATTCAATCTTAAAAAGCAGTTAAAAATAAACATGTACAAGATAAAAAATCAGATTTCAGGCTAATAGTATGGGACGGTGTACTGTATAAGCCACTGGCCCACACACACACATGTTGTCAGGGTGTGATTTCCATTTTGTGGAAACCCAGAGTTTGTTGACCAATACGGTAAGCACTCTCTACAGGCAGAACTATACGTGTTTACTGTCTCATCCATCCACCACGGGCCCTGCAGGATCACGTGACTTTGTACTCTGGTTACCCATAACCAAGACTGGAAGGACTTCTTTAAACTTCAATACAGTCGTCACTATGTTAATGAAGAGCTTCAACATTTTCTTGTGGATTTTACCATAAAATCTATGTCACACCCTTGTTGGAGTAATTTTGACATTTGTTTCCTGTTCAGAAATCCCCCCCAGAATGGCCACAACCCTAATCTCACAAACACGAAGCAGGCTAAAGGCCGTTATACAGTAGATGCAGCCAATCTGGCGTGCGCAAATGTTACGTCATGAGAACACCGTAACTGTTTAGACTCCGAGTGGTGGGCGCGACACTAGTTGCAGTCCTGAACTGAGGTGGCGCTAATGAGGAAAGGATTCTGTCATTACTATTTCTACAGACTAGAAGAAGAAGAATTAGGTGAAGAATGGCAGAAGTGGCTTCAGCATGGACGTCAATGCTTTGATTTGATTCGATGACCTACTTTGTTGGATCAAGCCTTCCATTCACCATAAAAGAACTTGTCTTAACCCAGCAAGCTTACAAGAGAGTTGCAGTCACTCTGAGAGTCCTTGTTCAGGCTTCCTGTTTTTGCTTTGTCGCGCACCGCTGAAAAAACTAGTGGAGCGCCCTCTGGATGCACACGTAAAACCCTGGCGCGCCAGCGAGATCTGTCATGTTGACGTCACATTGGTGCGCGCAGGCTTGGATGCGTCAACTGTAAAACGTCTCTAAAGGATAGATTGGTAAAGATATAGGGGTTTGCTATTGTTGTGAATAAACAGACTACTTAACTCTGTGGTATATTACCACACACATTTGTATATTGTATTAATAATACTCAGCCTTTTTCCTAATTATTTGTCCCCTTCTGGATTTGTTTGTGCTCAAATACTTGATTAGCTAGCCATATCCCCCATTGGAGGAGAAAACACTCCGAATGGACTAATTTGGCCCAGGGAAAATGGATTCAGGAGAGTCCTTAGTGGAGCTAGTGCACCTGATGCTACCCCTGAGGAGGATAGCATCACATTGATGACATTGTATAGTTTTTGTGCTCATTATCTTGTTTGTTTTTTTACTGTTAGCTGCTGAAACGCTACAGTTACCAGCTGTTGTTAATGGAATACTCTGTCTGGGCGATATAGTTTTTGTTTAAAGAGTAATGTAAAGCCAGGTTAAAGGGCTGTATTATGCTGCCCTTTCTTGGGAAAAGAGTCAAGCCTGGTTCACCTCTGAGTACACCCAGCATCACTGCTGGTATTTCTGTTGTCCTAAAATACACAAATTGATCTTTTTTTCATTTGTAATTTAAATTACTTCCTAAAAGATTAGACATGATTCGATAAGTGGATTTAATAATGGATTCATTTTTAAAATACCGTTCTGAAGACATGGCTTTTGGTACATGACTGAAGCAGCCACTACTCTGTTTCTTGCTTAGGTCTTCCTCCTACACACCGCCTCGGGAACTCTGATTTGCCTGTCCATTATGTGGCTGTACCAGTGTTACGTCCAGCCTTCTAAAAGAATACTTTTGCTTATTTGCCTTGGTTGTGTGACACATTCTGACATGGCAACATTCAGAAGAATTTTGTTGAGAATAACACTTTTTCTATGCTGTCAAATGAGGAATGCATTTTTATAACAAAACCTTTCTGAACATTTGTTCTAAGAGCACATTTTGGTTTCTTGCCCTTCTTGCCAGTAGGCATGGGTACACATGATGTAAGCAAAAAGAGGAGAATGGATGATTAGACAGCCTAAGACCCATTTTGCTTTCCAACAGAAACCAATCATGCTTTCACATCCCCTTATCCTTATATGTGATAATGCTGTCAGCCCTCACCAGAAAACCCATTGTCAGACAAGTGCCTAATTGCCTGGCAACATGTGTAAATAGCCCATCCTCTGGTAGGGAACAAGGCTAATTCGAGCTGAACCCCATGGCCTCAGGGCATCTAACACATAACGGGGCCTAGCAACAACATTACAGGATGACGCTTCCTGCCGTGTGTGTGTGTTTGTGTGTAGCTGTACGCCTGCATTTATGTGTCTGCGTGCATTTGTGTGTTTTTGTGTGCCTGCATTTGTGAGTGTGTCTGCCTGTGTGTTATTCTGCTTGTCTGTCTGATTTGAGACCAAGAGGACGGGACACAGAGTGAGTGGGATAAGAAGCCGAGAAAGGGACTCAGGTCATCAACATTACATGGCTAATCACTAACATCTGCAGTGCAGTACCACACAGGACAAGGTAGGAGGACCATTTAGTTAGTGTGTGTGTGTGTGTGTGTGTGTGTGTGTGTGTGTGTGTGTGGGCACATTTACAGCTCTAAAACCAGAGATGTTTTTGGCAAGACTATAGAGGGCCAAGGCAAGTGAAGCAGTAGTACGTGTGATTTGGCAAATTGCTCATGGGCTTAAAAACCAACAAGTACCCATCATCACTCAAACAAGGCAAACCTCCATTACAAGATTGTAATAATAATCCGTAATGAAACAAATGTTTTCCTTTTTCAGCTCTCCATTACTGCCTTCATTCGTTTGTCCATTCTGTCCCTCTGCTGACTTGTGTGACAGCCCTATGCTGATGGAAAGAGACCAACATCAAAAACATGAAGCAAAGAGAGAACATTCTGAACCATTTTGTAGTTTGGAATAATTTTTGCATCACTAATAGTTAGGGCTGGACCTGTCTTTTTACACCTGTAAAGTTTCTTGACTGCATCTCGCACGGTTGCGACGCCATCACAGTGACATCTGCTAGCAGCAAGACATGGCAAAGTACCCAAAACTGCCTCTGTGGTAGTAGGGGTCTCCAGGACCACATTTTGCCATCAACGCACACACGCACACCTATGCAGCCGCCCGTACCGGAGAGCATGCATTAAACTGAGGAGCACTCTCTCTGCAACTACTTGTGGGGACCAGAATGCCCCCAGAATTACACTGGACACTGACCAATACTTTGCTAATTTATAATTTACTCATTTTGACTTTGCACTCTTCATTGCACTATTGCCTCAACCTGTCTATTTCTGTTTAGTGTGTGTGTGTGTGTGTGTGTGTGTGTGTGTGTGTGTGTGTGTGTGTGTAAATACCGTATATATATATATATATATATATATATTTCTTTGTATGAATAAATGCATTGTGAGCAATACGAAAGCAAAATTCCTGGGATGTGTCCTTATACCTGGTAAATAAAGCAGATTCTGATCATTCACATCTTCAAGGGGACAGCCCTAGAAATAGTCACGACTTGACTGTAAACAATATTCAGGTGTTACATTGGAAAAGTAATTCAGTATTCTTGATGGTTCAATCTTTGCAAACATGACGCATTTTTGTCCTTGTGATCTGGGATTCATTCAGCCTTCCGTTTCCCTTTTCATATCCCAGAGTGAGTGCTAGTCAACTAGCTCTTATAGTAACTTATTTCCCATAGCTTTACATATTTCACTTAGTTAAAGCTATAGTGCGTAACTTTTTTTGATATTTATTGAACAACTGTTACATTTAAGCCGTTGTCGAATGAGTTGCTACAAAGCTAATTAGAACTACATCAGCTCCACACAACTCTCTCTGGATTTCTCAGTGTGGCTACGTTCAGAAGATTGTGGCGTCCGGCAACTTTTGAGCACCGAAACTCGAGTGAAGATAGTTACTTCTTCAGAATAGTCCATGTTTAGTTTTTTTAATCCTCATGTCATCCTTGGCTACTAGCATTTGCGTGGAGGAAGGTTGGGGACTGTGAACGCGCCAACAGTGTTGTCATCACTTAGAATTCCTCATGAGGGCGACAGAAACTACGCTCTGTATCTTTCAAACTCATTCATTGAATAACTTTAGTGATTGATAAAGACAAAGGTGTCAGTGTAATTTTTTCACCCTCTCATTTTTCATTTATTCCACAACCATTTGTGGCACTAGTTTGTGTTTACAACTAAGTGCATCAGAGTGAATGCCTGCCAGTTTTTCACTCTGCCTTAAAGAATTTGGATCAGGTTTAAACACTTTTCACACGTTAATCTTTTCCCATGCAGCACACTAACTTGAATCTTTGAAACACAGTACTTAAACTGAAAATGAAAAGTGAAAGTTTGCAACACCAATAGCATAGTATCTATATTATGATTTGTCTCGGATTGTCCTTTTTATTTCTGCTTTTGTGTATGTGTGATTTATTGTTCTGTGGCTGTTTGCAAATGGCAATTACTGGTGTAAGACGGATGAATCAATTGTCTGTGATAGCATGAAGACACATTTGAGTTTGTGCATAACCTTCACTTAGTCATTAAAGAAAGATGGGGAAAGGAATTCTGGTAAGTGAGGACATTTTCTGCCTTAGGGGAACTGCGCTGGGCCTTTTTTTTTTTTAATCTTAATTTAGCGTGACTGAACAGCTTCGGAGTCATTGGAATGTTTGACTTTTTTTTAGTTGAATGGTGGTCGTTTTGGCCACCCCCCCAGCGCTTGTGTGCGGAAAAAGCACCCTTGCAGGTTTTCAGCCCGGCGAGTTGCCAGCCTCACTGTCAGAATGTATCGCGTGATATCAGGTCTCACGATATAATGAATTCATGCCCATTCAGGAACCGGCTAACATGGTTGCAATGGATTTTTTTTTTTTTGAAGAGTTTTTCACACTATTGTCATGGCTGAGCCGGCAAAAAGAAGTGGAAAGCTAGGAAAGCATTGTCGGAAGGAACGGAGAAAGAGGAAATGTCAGACTGACGGAGCGAGGAGTTCACAGTTATCACAGGAGCTGCCAAATATCTATTCTGAAGCTGTAGGGGGAGCTCTATAGAGAAACCTGACAGCAAAAAGCGAGAAAACGGCGAAGAAATGGCCAAAACTGCCTCCCTTTAAGCTTAAGGTTGTATGTATTGATAAAGATGGTTGAAGTTAACTATAATCTCTACTTGATATTACCTTCACATATTGCTAAAAAGAATTGAAGTTAACACATGATTTTTTTAACCAAAAGCAGCTACCGTCAAAGAACTTGCTGAAGGGATGATGTTGTCTCTAATAGAGACATTCAAAGATGTTGTGAAACTCAGTTCTGGAAATGAGAGGGTAACACAGCAGAGTTTTTGACCAGGTTGCTGATGGATGGTTGATTGCCAGTGGATGATCCTCACACACGGGCTAGCTTCCCTGCCTGTACGTTGCACAAATGTTGTTGGGTTTTTCTACTTTAGTTCAGCTCGGAGAGAGATTACTGAGCAGGGTCTCTCTGCCCGGTGTGCTTCCAGCAGCTGCTGGACTGTTATCAGGTTAGAGAGTGTGAAATTATCTCTCACCGTGGTGATTGTCCACTCGTTCTGTCCCATGCTCCACTGCAGCATCTTATTAGCACCTCACTGATGTCCTGTGCCACCTCACAGATACTGTACACACAGGGAGAGATCGACAGAGAGTTGATGGAACCCCAACCTCCTCACATTTAACAGCTCATACTCACAACTGCTGTTTCAACATTATTTCACATGTATTCCAGTGAATAAAAGCGAGTTGTATAGTAAAACCTGCGCTCTTGACTCCGGTTACTGTATCTTTGTAATGCTCAAGTGTCACTTGAGTCAACAAATATGAAGGATTTCTTTTCTTTTCTTACCATAACCAATGTTTCAGAAGATGTCACCAGATCATCTTTGATCTACAAATGAATCTGTAAGAGTATAAAATTAAAGTTGAAATACGTTTTCATAATCAAAATTTTTTTTTAATGGAAACACAGTCATAAACTTGGCGTGTTTGAGAATGTGTCAAAGATAAAGTTATTTACAAGTGAGATTACACAATATATACTTCAGTTATGATTAAAGGCAGCTACATAAAACACTGGCGCAGACTTTCTGGCGAGCAAGTCTTTAATTTTGTAATCTAACGTTGTAATTCATTAGCATATTTCCTAACAGAGTTTAACTCTCTTGGCATTTTGAAAAATGAATCCCATTGTTTGTGATTCACCTAAGACAAAGACACCTATCACCTAAGACAAGACATGGCTCAAATAGTAAATTACCACAAAAGTGAAGCTGTAGATTAGTAAATTACCTTGAAAACCCCTATAGTTTGTGACTGCCATCAGAGGTGTATAACAGCTGAAGTTTGACATCATAATTCTGTAACTCTTGTGTTGCTTTATTTCACAAATACTTTCCCTTCCCCATATTACAATTCATGATTAAAGAACGCAATGCTCAATAATATGAACTGAACTCTTTGGCTTCCTTTTTCTATTTTTCTGGATTGCTTTCTCATTATTCAGTACACAAGCTATATGAAAAGAAAGCTGTGCATACTGGGATGATATGTGATTAACCTCCACAAAAAAAACAGATGCAGAATGACAAAAAGTGAAATACACAGAAAAGAGAAAAAGTCACGTAAAAGAAACCTGTCAGTAAGTAAATGCCTGAGCCAGTCTTGGAAGAAGCACTGTTTTCGACCTGAAGACATCCTCAGACGCATCAAATTACCAAGGTTGAATTTCTCTGGCTTCCACCGCTAAAAGTGACCTGTAAGGTTGAAGCTACATTTTTATAGAATGTATTGGATAAATGTAATATCCAATAAGTCATACATCAACTCCATTTTGGATATTGAAAGCATTTTGCTCAAGCCAGTGTCGCACTGAGCTCATAGTTAAAGCATTTGAGCATAAAATTGGCCACTTAATGGTTGCTTTATTTAGGACTTTAAGGCACCTTATCCATTCATACAGTCTGTTTAACATGTCTTTTTTAAATATGTGATAAAAAAAAAAGTGTGAATTTTCTACAACTCTTCATTGCAATCAAATGTTTCAATGAAATACGGGAAGGAGAGAGACACAACAAAAACACAACAGCAAGAACAATGCTTGTCACTTATTTTTCAACAATATCACTTTTTCTGACATTTTTGTCACTTTTTAATGTTGTGGGTGTTTTTTTTTTTTTTTAAATGTTTTTGGTGTTTTTTCAAAAGTTTTTGATATTAATGTTGTTGGTTTTTCAGTGCTTATTTTGACGGCCCATTTTTTTTTTGTGGCAATAAAAAGAAAAATAACTGAAATTGGGTCAATTTGACCCAAGGACAACATGGGGTTAAAGTGATTAGAGCTTACATGCAGTCACTCTCAGTCAGCTGAGCTATAGGTGTTTTTCACATGGACAGTATCTGAATCCAAAGATATTACACAACGCTTAACTGGGAGGCTGTGTACACATTAGAACACACAATCCCAAAAACAGGTCTCCTGTCTGGTGGCATCAGACCCCAGAGAGCTTCACAGGAGAAATCCGCAAGGCCGCCTAAAGACGGACAACAACAATGTGTCCGTCTTTAAGAGGACCTCGAGGGATATTGGGATTGAAATAGAGTATTTCTTAGCCAGCCAGAGAGCTTGTTCCCATGCTCGTTTGCATTGTTTTACCCAACCAGCACAAGACCCGTAAGAGTCAAAGAAAGGCTAAATGGAGAGGCAAATTCCAAATTGGATGAGGAAAAGCAGCAAATTAGAAAAGGAATGGCCCTTTTTAATGCCTTGTCACCGCCAGATGTGAGTTGAGTGCAGATGTGAGTCACGCTGCGTTAATTTGCGACAAGTAGAATACAAGATGCTAACGAGAGACTTCTGTAATGTCCATACAGCATAAATGGACCTACTTAACGAAGCTTGTTCACTGCTGGCTACAAGCTAGCATCAAACACAACAAAGGCTGTCAGTGGAATGGCGTTTTGAGCTAACGTTAGCGATCAAATAATCAGAGATAGCCAAAACGTTTCTGAAATGATTTCCATCTTCTCTTATTGTTTTAATGAGAGAAGTTTATTATTTAATGGATACGTTATGCCGTAAACCGGTTAATGTGGTTAAATACTGTTTTTAAACATTTTTAAATGCTCTTTTTTTATTTAGGAATTCATTAATGTATTTTCAAATCATGTATTTACTGTTTAAGAAAATCTTTTTATAGAATACCAATTTACTGTATGATAATGATTAATTCATGCATTTGAAAACCAATGTATTAATTCTTGATTTTAATTCATATTAAATAAAGAAATGCTCTATTTCAATGTCCATGTCCCTTGATGTCCTCTATAAATGGCAAGACAAAACGTTGAAAAGAAATGAAAATGGGGACTTTGAAGACGTTCATGGGGCAGACTGGGAAGAAAAGGCGGAGGCCAGGAATACACAATGATTTGAAAGAAGTGGAAATGGAGCGCAGGAAGAGAATTGAAGCAAGTTGAGAAGAACGATGGAAAAGAAGGAACTAGGAAATCACAAAGCCACTGAGAGACTCGGTAGAGAATGGAGGAGGAGGGCAGGACAAAAGGCTGTGGTGAAAGACGAGACCAGCTAAAGAAAGAAACGCTTGAGTGAAGGAAGACCTACACCAATGTACAGAATCCCAATGAGAGATATTGATAGGTTGAGAATGGAAGCAGAGGAGGATGAGCTTTGTGCAGAGGAGGAAGAAAAACAACTCTTGAAGGTAAGAAAAATCTTTGAAGCTACTTTAACAGCCCACTTAACCTTTAGGCCACTGCTGACATGCAATTTAAAAACTCACAGAATACCGCAAACAAAAAAGTATGGTACTTTTTTTTTTGTGTAAAGCTTATTTTTTGGGGCTATTCCTCCTTTATTTCTTTTGACAGGACAGCTAGGAGAGAAAGGTACTTTCAACACTTTAATTCATCTCTCATTTACGTGGGGTTTGGGACTATATCCATTCACAGCCAATCAACTGGCTGCCTCTGGGTTTTTAAAGGTCATCATATCTTCCTTTTCCGGAATAGTTCCACCAGACCTGTGTCCTTAAGGAGCTGCACAAATTAAACATTTTTTTATTTGATGTGAAATTGAGGTATGAACATTAAGACTGATAATCCAATATAGTGGATGGCTTATTTTGACTGAAAATGAATCCCTCTGAGTGAATTTGGAGCTGGAAACCATGGTGAAGTTTCAATTGCTGAGGTGTGTGTGGGTGTGTGTCAGTCAATAATTCAGAAATGTATGGCTGGATGTAGATTGAAAGCCAGCATTTTGAGATTTCAGTTGCAGTGGAGGTATTTAGCACAAAAAAAGCATGTTAAAGTTATTGCAAAGAGTTTGGCTTCTGTAGAGCAAAAATTCTTTCATTTATTTTTGCCAAAGCAGAAATACCTCTGTATATGTCAAACCCAGAAAAAAAGTTGTCTTTTTTTTTGGTAATCTTAACGTGCATGTTCACAGAGAGACGGCACGAGAAAGGCAGTGAGAGATGTCTGGAGGAGTTTTACTGTCTGTCAATAAGGCCATAATGTAGTCCTTGGGTTATTAATTTCCTCTAGCAGTGTCCCCTTACATCCTCTTCACAATCTATTCCAACAGGCCTGACAAGTGGTAGTGATGCATTAACACGGAATGTTGCTGCCTCAGAGACCACCAGCTCTACACAAGGCAGAGTGATGGAGACACAGGAAGCCTGAAGGATCAAAATAATAATAAATGCAGCCACTCAACAGTAAAATACGGTATATGGCCTTTGGGATCAGAATGTACTCTATGTCCCGGCCTTCAACCGCATACCTTTTTCTTCAAAAATGAGGAAAATGTACACCTACTCTTGACAGCAGAGGCACAGAGCAGCATCCACCCTCCCAGTCCATGCCATGTCCCAGTTTGCTCTGGCACCCACCCATTCTCCCTGCAATGCAAAAGAGTTGCTGGTGTTGCTAATGGAAACATCCCATTAACCAGTGATGAAGAAGAGACGGGTCGGAGAGGATCACGGCGACCACACTCCTGCTGGCCATTGAAGATGAAGCTGCGGAAAGCTGCATCAAGAAAGGAAAGCGGGGCTTTCACAAACAATCAGCATTTGTTGGAGGAGAACAGTTAATTAGGGGGCAGCCGTGCAAGATTCTGCGAATCCCACAGGCGTGTGTGGATACTGGCCCCAGGTAGTGGTGGCCTGTTGTTGTTTTTGTTGCTCTATGAATAAGTGGCAGTTTGGTTGTTGTGCATAGTAAGCATGCTCTCCACAGAGAGAATTGGATGGTGCTGTTAATATCATTTCATGATGTGTAGCTCAGTTGTTATCGTCTCAGAGGGCAGCGAGTTATTGGTTTTCTTGTTTGTGTCTTTCACTGTTGGGGAGAAAAAAGAAGGGAGTATAAGGAAAGAGGGAGAAGGGTATGACAAGATTTTTGGAGAGAGATGCTATGCAATTATTTAGAGTTATGCAAACACGTGTTTTGCTGCATGAGTCACAGCCGGTGTGGGTGTTTTTTCTTTTTTCTTTTTTTCGTAGCACCCCAATCTGTAACCCAAAATAAAGTGCTCTTTCACTTGGTGCGATGGAACCTTTTTATAGGATGATACGAAACCTTCTGCAGAGGACAAAGAGAAAAAAAATGCAAGAAAATGATCACAACAAGAGGAAAAATGCAGGTGATTTTTTTTTGTTCTTTTTTTTTCTTCCATATGCTGTATATAGTTGTCTCTCCAGTACTTACTTGGTTTCAAAGCTAGAATTAGCCTAACCACAGCTAAAACAAAAAGCTTGTGCTCTGTCTTTATCACAGCTCGCTGTCAGAACATGCACGTGCATGTGTTGCTGTTGAAGGGCACGTTCTCTTCTAACGTGATTGATGTAAACATGGGGAGGCATTAAACTAGCAATATAAAACATGCTTATGTGCACTTGTCATACCTCGCGATTGGCTCTGCATCTGCTCTTGGCACAGTGTTATGGAGAACGCTCATGTCCATATTTTGCAGCATGACCCCAACGATGGCTTGCATCCGGCAACCTCCGAACGGGGAATTTCTCTTTGATTTATACACGTGTCAGACACGGGGCTCTTGGCACCGCCGTGCATGAACAAAGGTGGAAATTATTTGAGATGTAATTCATGAGGACAGACTGGACAGCCATAAAGGGATCTCAGTGATGACTGCTCAATGTGCTTCAGTGGGCCTTTCAAGTAAAAGGACATGAGGTAACACATCCCCTAATATTGCACTTAATCTCAAAGGCGTACCTTACACAGGACTATTAATATTTCCCGCACAGAGACTTGGACACCGTGGGGATCTGGAGGGCTGACGTGTATTGTCGCCACCTCTGCCCTAAACAGCACTTGAGAAACTTTTTTAATTTTTTTCATTTTTTGCATCCATTATGCAGATCTATTTTAACCATTTCAAATATCAAGACATGAGGGTATATATTGGTAAAGAAGAATATACACTTGGCAACTTTGGCCTGCAAGGAATTTCTTTTGTTGTTTTAAGTCATTTTGGGTTCCTCTTGTCAGCATTCTTGTTCTTTTAAGGTATCCCCTGGGCTTTATCCCAGTCTTATACACAAATACTCACACACCATGCATGTGTGTCAGAGTCTTTGCTCTGCAGCTGTGTCTCATCCTCTGTGGGGTTTAACTCAGGTGTGGCCAACTGGCAGCATGTTGCCATTGTGGCACCAGTGTGTCCTTTGGTATTCAGTGTGTGTGTGTGTGTGTGTGTGTGTGTGTGTAGCCTAGCAACCACATTTATATCTAAATCCAACATCTGCAACAACATAGCCAAAGTTAAATTTTTTTTATGATTCAGTCTTTTGAAATGGATTTGAAGTCAAGCATTTTCCAGTTTTATTCTTGTTATTGCATGCCCATGTTTTCCCACTTGTCGAGCCCATCTACAGGCAAACATTTGCATCATAATACTCACAAAGATGGAGCGAGACAAAGAAGAAACTACCAATATTTACCCATATCTCACACGCCTGTGCCAACATTTAAACAAGGAATACAAGAGAAGAAATGCAAATTGATCTCCACAAGGAACAATACCGCTCAGATATTATTCAAGATGAGAATCGACCGAGGGATAAATTGGAAATGATGTTGGGAGTACTGTTCCACCCCCTCCACAGAAAGGGGCTGGTAGTGACGGATGAGCTCATACATCACACACACCACAGTGCTGACAGCTGCCACTGTCACAGCTCAACTCCGACCCCTCAGCTCCATTCATCCGACTGCATGTGTGAACACATTCCAGGCAAGCAGCCTCTACTGACATGGAAACATAACCACACACACACTTGCACACACGCCATGTGCCGAAACAAGCAAAGTCTCACGTTTATCTGGCTCTGCATATTTATGCTTATACTGCCCATACATGCGTGCAGTTTCACAGACACACACAGGTATTCCTCTGGGCTAAATCCCCTTAGTCCCCATTTCCTAGTCCAGTGGCCCTGCAAGTGGGTTAATAGTGTGCAAGGGGCTCGGACAGACCCTCTGGCATTGGCTAATGGTGGGTACCTTTCAGTGTGAAAATGCCAAATTGACCCTACTTGCGTACCCCCATTACTCACATCACATGTGCACAAGTATTCCTGGATTCCCCATGTGCATGTTTCTTGTTTTTTTTTTTTTTTGTGCGTGGGTCTTAATGTTACAGACTCGCTCTCCTCCACAATGGTCATTTATCAACAGGAGGACATGACGGGGTTGAGCTACGGTTGATGAGGATGCCGTTTTTGTACCTACTACATTTTCAAATCCATTCTGTCCCAAGTAACACATCCAGGCCTTGTTAGTTACCCGTGTAACATTGGCCCATACCAAAATGATTGCTGTGTTGGGCATCCCTCCTTTCTTTCCACATCTCAGATGAGGCTCTGGATCCTTCCACAGACGAGGCATGCCTCCCAGAACAGTATTATTGTTATTATATTTACTTTACTCCCTCATTTACTTTTATTGTTGCAGGCCCTGATAAATCCAGCCTGATTTTGCCTTCCTCACATCTTACTCAGCACAGTGTCTTCTTTTGAAATAAGGACATTTTCAATGGATGACTCACCCTGTTTATCCTCAGAAACAACAAAATTATCATGGCTGAGGAGTAAAGAAACAGGACTTGTAAATGGACTTGCCTCTGTAAATACAAATAGTATGTAAAGAAATGAATATATCATAAAATGAGGGGACTGGAGCGGCTAAAGACAAGCACGATCTGCTAGGAATACAAATGAGGCGCGTGTTTACTGCTCCTCCAACCATCTCACAGACTTTTCACTTGTTTCTCTTCTCTCTGTATTCCCTATTTTTCAGTGTAACCCAGTCTCCACCACTTGCAGCTCCCTTTATCCAACACATGATCACATGCATAGAGTAATCTTTTCACATGTTTCTTGCTTCTGTACCCACCCCTATGAATGGGGATATCAATAGGCCATACAGTTTGGTCTAAAGGCTGGATTGTACTTGTGAACAGCAGCTCGGTGGCTACGCACACATGTCCTTGTGGTCACTCAAACTTGGCAGTAAGAGGACGTCTGTGCGAAGCCTACGGGTAAACCTTCTGGTTGGGACATTTGTCTCACGGGACCCCAGCCGACCCTTGCGTATCCAGAAGCACTGGGTTACATTAGAAGCCACATTCACATGTAGACATCACATGAAGGATGCAATGACATGATGTGGTTTCCGGCTTTGAATTTAATATATACTGATGGACATCTATATGTGTAAGACAGGTTTTTAGCACTTTTGCTCTAGTCATGGTGATGTTAGTTTGTTCTATTGGCTGGTTTTGCACTCTGGTTAATGACCAAATACCGAAGAAACTAATGACATTCCCATTAGCCGGAACTGTATTTTGTGGTCAATGTCAACGATCAAACCTAGCATTCATTGCTAAATCCAGAGTATACATGATATACATTTTACCTGCTAAACATCAGCATGTCAAATTGTCGTTGTGAGAACATTAGCATGCTAACATTAGCATTTCGCTTAATGCACATGTATGTATGTAGATTATTTTGCCATGTTAAACTCCTGTAGCTCTACCAGAACAATAATGATTAATGTTGGACATGAAGCCTTTAATCTGTGCCATTGTACATCCTGATGTGTTTTTCAATGTAATTCTGTTCTGTTCATGTAACTGTGTGGATAAAGTAGCGTGTGTTCGTGTAATGACAACGTCAAGACTGTGGGGAAAAAAAACCTTGGAGTAAACATAGCTAAATGTGAGAAGCAGTCTTGCGTTAGTGTTGGATTTTGGAACAACTTGTCAGTGACAGTAAGTGACAGGGGAACAAGCAAAAGCTGTTATTGTGCCGTGGCTGTCAGGCAGAAATTCAAGACAGCACACCCATACCTCTCTGACATTTATCTTTTCTTCCAGCTGTTTAAACCCAAACGAACACTAACTACGATTGCTCTCACTTACTTTTCATGAAGAATTAATAAAGAGACGTGCCTCTTATTGGTGAGTTTGTATTTGCAACAATTCATCAATACATCCAATCTACCTTGAATAACAGTTTTCTTTTCTCCATTTTTCTTGCACACTTACTCATGACTCCTCTCATAAGTAGCTTTACAACATCCTGAGTAGACGGCACAATAAGCTTTTCTATCCATTTACTTGTTGCTTCTGTGAGATATGTCACTATTACAATGAGAGCACAAAATGGCCCCAGCTCAGCAGAACGTTGGTAAGGTTATTGAACCAAGCCAAGACTCATGTTGAAAATGATCATGTTCACACCGCAAGCTTCTGTAAATAATATGGGTGGGAATCACCAGTGGCCTCACAAAACGATATCATCACAATACTAATGTCATGATATGATGTAATTGCGATTTTAAACCTGTTGCATTAGAATGCAATTGTGTCCTCAAACGGAAACTTAGTCAACATCTGTTTCATCTAAAAATATACATTTCTGTTTGTTTGTATCACTTTAATTGTATTGCTGCAAAGTGGGATTGTCAAGCAGACAAACTGACCAACACATATATAATGATAGATCGATACTTGGCTTCTGTGTATCGATACAGTATTGCCACAGAAAATATTGCAATACAATGCTGTATTGATTTCTTCTCACCCCCACTCCTAGTAGATGAGCCCACTACATCACTCTGCACAGAACCTGGCCTAAATCCTGCAAAGTTTACACAGTTTGGATATAAAAGCAAGTGACAACCCAATAACACGGGTTAATCCAAACGCCACAAAGCTGTGGGCACTCCTCCCTGTACACTCATTCTCTCGTTGGGGTGGATTAACCAAGTTTTAAGTTCAAACTGAATTAACGAGATGTAACATCCTAACGTTTTTAGTCCCTGTTTTTCCACCTCAGTTATTCCCACCAGTTTACGTTCCGGGTGGCGACCCCAATCTGAACTCTACACTGTTAAGTGGTTTACTTAAAAGGAAAACATATGTCAGGAGTTTGTGGAGTTGTCAGCTGTCAGACTGAATTTGTCACAAGCTGAAACCTTCACAGCTGCACAATAGCAAACAACGGTTATCAGACACGTACAATGGCTGTATAAATGTTGCTGATGATTACTCATTGTAGGTGCTGTGATTTCAGGCTTTTCAAAAAAAAAGCACACGTTTGGGAATTGTTATGGACTGGAAACGGGCAGGCTGGCTCTTTCCAAAGGTAAATCTGCCTGCCGGCACCACATATACTGTATTTAAGAACCAATAACACATCATGTCTTGTCTGTTTTTAATATGTACAGAAACCAAAGTGGAACATCGACACGTTGCCTTGGGGTTTTTGTGGTAGACCATTTCTTGGCCAGGAGCAGTTACTTCCTGAAGCCTCTGTTGCCTAGCAACATCAAGGCATGAAACATTCAATGAGCTTTGGAAGTGTTGGCTGGCAGATGTTGTTAGCTTTTGACCGAGCCAGGTTAACTGTGTCTTTATTCTAAGTGGTGCCGTCAAACGATTACGATATTTAATCATGATTAATCGCAATAATGTCATGGTTAACTCGCAATTAATCTCAATTACTCACACATTTGTATCTATTCTAAATGTACCTTGATTTTATCTATTTTTCTCTTTAATGCTCTGATCAAAATGGAAAAGTGGATTGGCTTTTTTTTATTGAAAATAACGTTGGCATTTAGCCTACTGTAGTGTTAAATTTCACACTAACATTCTCACTTGGAGCAAATAATCTCTCGCACAATATACAAAAAGTACAACACAAATAAATTCACAAGGGGGGGGAGACTTGGCATCAGCTGTGTGCTTGGCCATCTAGTGGTGTTTCCGACTGGACGTGCTGCGATGATAGCTCAGTTCACAACGCCAACACACTTTGGTCTTGTCAATGGAACCATTTGGCAACTTTTAAAAAGTTACTTAAATTTCCATTCAGAATCTTATTGGCATTCATTTCAGCATCTAACGTTTGCCATCCACTCACAATGTAACGTAACTACTCTTTTGTACTACTACACTTTTGTTGCAACATCCTGTGGAAGAAAAACAGCAAAGTTTGCTAGGCCAAAAGAATTTTAATGTTTGTTTTTTTGTTTTGTTTTATTGACGCCGTTACAACGGGTTTGAGTGAATGCGATAACGTGTTTAACTGACAGCACTGATTCTAAGCTAATAATTACAGCTGTCAAAATTAACACAATGACAAGGTAATGTAAATTCATTTGGTTGCCACAAAACATTTGTTGGTGCAAGATTAACGCGCGCACATTCTGTGATTTGTCATTTGGAAACCTGATCCTGAATCCCAAAAGGATCTTTTAGAAGCCACACACTTAATCTAAAGAGAGTCCTCCCATTCTGAGTAACGGGCTTTATTTCTTACAATTCTATCTGATTTTATCTAAATCAGTGATCATTAGAAAGCAGCCACTGTGGATGGGAACTAAGTTACCACCTCAGGACGTTGAAATACCACTTAAGTCTTAAAAATTTAAGCTTAGAACAGCTAAAAACTTTGCACTTAATTGCAAGTTAACTATGGACAGTCATGCAATTAATTGGGGTGAAATCTTTGAATGGATTGACAGCCCTTTTAATAATATGAGGGGCATCAATCTTCTCGCTCTTGGCAAGAAAGGGAATACGCATAATTCAAACCATATTTCCCGGCCCACTCCGCCGGCGATTTGAATTTGCCTTCACAGCTCTGTCTAGAAAACCTGCACATTTAACTCTCCTGCTTTAGTTCACCATTTTGCGGTAACCAATCACAAATTGGCTTATCTACCTGAAACGCTATTGGCGGGTTTAACACAATGACAATAGAGAAGCAACCAAGCAGCTTCTTGTTTAAACTCAACACACCGAAGCGCAGCAACCCGTTGATGCCGCTGTCGGTTCTACGTCCCCCGGATCGTTGGTCTGATTGGTTGAAGGACTATCCAAGTGTGTAGACTCATTTGAACTATGCCCGTTGGTCACGCCTCTTGTGCAGAGAAAATACAGAAGAAACTCCCCAGACCAGTGCTCAATCTCAAGTCTATTGAGCTTGACTTGGTCTGGTGATGGCCAGACTAATCATTCTTGGTGACGCATGTTAGTGATAGACCGATTTTTATCCCCTGGCTGCTGCACTCGGCAGTAGACAGGCGTCCACAGGCAGCTCTGTGAAGCTGGGGATGCTGCAGTTTACGTGCAGATCAAGCCCTGCCCCTCCGCCACTAGCACCATGGCAGCCTTAAATTACAAATCAAGCACTTTCATTTCAATGGCTACTTTTCAGGTTTGTTTTAAGTTATTTAAATGTGTTTAAAAAAGGACATTTTGGGATGACCTGATTATATCTGGCTTATAACACGTGGGCAAGCAATGCATCATCAAGGCTGTGTTGTAGATGTTGATGAAAGCCTTTTACCCTTGCACAGTTAACCATATGCAGTGTACCCATCCATATGATGCACATTGCACACATAATTTGGGTGATGTGAATAAAGATGACTACACAAGTGACACTGTGATTTTGTTTATTGTAAAAATAAATAGGAGAGCAGATTCTGAAAACAAATCCAGTGTAGCAGGGTTTACATTTTTATGATGTAAATTAAGGTAGCAAAAAGAGTATCCGTTTCAAATATCGTCTCAAGAAAATCAGCAGCCTGTATCGGCCCTCGGCTAAAGATAAGGAGAAAAAAATCCGGCATCGGTACTAAAAAAATCCATATAGGTTGATCCTTAATGCACTCTAATATCTCTCACATTAACTTAGTCATATTTAGCTTTTATTCTAACAACAAATCAGAAGTGGTTTTGGGCAGTTAGCATGATTGTGCTTTTTAAAGCTTTATTTTAGGGCTGGGCAATATATCGATCCTATGTCAATATCACAATATGAGACTAGATATATTCTTGGATTTTGGCTATATCATGATATTGTGAAATGGTAAGTATTGGACAGGCTGCATTACATTAAAGTGATGTAATTTTCTGAACTTACCAGACTGTTCCAGGTATTATATTATTTACCTGTACCCACTAAGTCGTTCAATCATTTCTGTTGTGTATTTATCAAAAATCTCACTGCGTAAATAACAATTGGTTTAAGCACCAATAGTGAACCTTACAATATCGTCCCAATATCGACATTGAGGTGTTTGGTTTGGTTATTTGTAAATTGTACTTTGTATAATCTGAAAAGCCTCAGTAAGTGTGAGGCATTTCAAAAGTTTGTCAAAGTGACCTTTTTTGACACTTTTCAAAATTAATGTGCTTCACACACCCTGATGATCTGCCATTCAGAGAGAATGCAATCAATAGGTAAAGAGGTCACTCTTCCTGCCACCCCACTGAATTTCATTTCTTCCTCATATACATAACACGTCTTCGTTTTTTATAATCGGACCACAACTGATTCAGCCACAAACATAACCCATCCCGTTTTCAGGGAGAAAAGACACAGACATTAGCATATAGTAAACCAATATTGCTCCAGTTTTAAATCTGACTTATTCCGCTCTGATCACAGCTCTGCTTCATAGTTTTAAAGATATGCTTGTCATCTGTGGGACAGCTTAATTGACACAAGCTTCTTTCAAAACCTGGAATAAAGCTCTTCATGGATGTGTAGCTTAAAAATAAGTAGTTAAAAAAGAACAAAGAATAGTAAGAGGCAAGGATTGATTAACAAGTATCTTTCTAACCCAGGATTATATTCATTCATATTCATGCATTCTTTTTATTTTTTGTATTTAAAGGCCGGCTGTCTCCAACTTGACAAATTGTGGCGTTCAACCAACTTAAACTGTATATCTTCTGTTATAAAATGCAGAACTTGAAAGATGTAGGAAAGGGCAACTGCCATATGTGCCAGTGTTAAAGTAGCACTGCCGCATTGTGTGCAGCACTATGTGTCGAGGTCAACAACTCTCTCAACCCAAAGTCAGGTAACCCAATGTAAAGTCAGGCTGTTGTGCATTAAAGGATAAGTTGGTGTTGACAGGATCATTCAATATTTAGTTATATCCTAGTTTTGATTTTCAAAATCCTGAAAATTAGGAAAAAAACTGATTTCAGATTGCTTGTGAAAAGTTTATTCAAACACACTATTAATTGGCTTCCCCTTCAACAGAGAGCTCATGATAATTCCTCCTTTTTGCACCGCGAGTGTACTCCAACAGTATTCTTAGAGCAAGGTTACTTTAGATTTTGGCCTCGTGTTTGAACTGGCTTTAAAAGAAGAAGAAAAAAGGATGGGCCTCCAGGGTGTAGATATTTGACATGTATGCCCATGTAATGAGGGATAAAATGACCTGAACCTCTCTCTTTGCCTGACCAGGCTACATAAGTGGCCCCATGTGTGTACCCACCATCCCTGAGGCAAAATCCTCTTGGTTGCAGTCTTTCAACCATGTCAGATACAAAAATGTCTGATTCATTAATAAGAATCGACACTTTCTTAGCTACTCTAAAGTGTTCTTCTGGTAGAACTTTTTTCAATATGCCAGATGGCGATTAAAGCAAAGGATCTCAACTGCTATGCATGGTAGTTTTTCATTTGTCGTAAAAGTATTCTTTGACTTTAGGCGCTCTTTAAATTGGCTGTGATCAAGCTCCAGTTATGAGTAGTTAGATTGGTTAGGTGGAGTCCTGATGGAAAATTGTTTAATTGGCATTAAATCTGGCAAAAAGTAAAACTAAAGTCATTAATTTTTAAGAAATTTTAGCTATTACGTTAATAGATTTATCTGAAATGGCTTTCATAAAGAGCCTGTAACATACAGAGACGTCACATAATCTAATTACTAAAATACATTATGTAAAATCTACTGGCTTTTTCTCTCCTAAAAATTCTGTGCAGGTTTTGAGAGTTGAGGCTTTTTTGTAATTTTTCCTTGCTGGTTTCCATAGGGTTGCACACTCACACTCTCTCTCTCTCTCTCTCTCTCTCTCTCTCTCTCTCTCT
>NC_048420.1:7762895-7787674 GCF_013103735.1 Etheostoma cragini | reverse complement strand
CCCCCCCCCCCCCCCCCCTACCCCTGCTACAGTATAACAGTGCAACTAATGAAGGGCATGAGGTATAAACCCGTTCGTTTTTTCATTTGTTCCCGGAATGGGGGTCACACAGATTTTTACAACAGGTAATGTAGCATACAGAACAGCAACAATGTGTGGAATGGACTGGTCCAAAAATCCTCACTGATTGGGCAGGATTTCAACTACGCAGACTTGTCTGTTGCCAAGTGCAGGATTTACTTGTGCTGGACTTTTGCCAGTCCAGATTTACAAAAAGTGCTGCAAATATGTTGTTTAATCACAAAGCTGGATATTTTCAAACCCCCACGGACATAAAGAAAAAATGTGGACATTGATTGTATGTCTGCTTTGTCAATTGTTTGCTCTCCACTTTATTTCACTTGCCTAAAGGTTTAAAATGGCAAAATGAGAAATGCATAATTTTAAGTGCTTGCAATAAGTCATGAGGGCAACACAGGAATCCTTTTTTTCTTCATATTTTATGTGGTCCAATAGGCTGTTCCTGTATTGTAGTTATGTCAAACTACATTTCTATTATAGACTACACAAACAATTCAGGGCAAGTTGGCAAACTAAAAATGTGTACCTACTACTTTGTTTTAAACTGTCAAGAGAAAAGATTTAAAGGAATAACCATCAATAAACCAGACTAACATCTGACTAATGAGTTTGTTGAAGGTTGGTGTGCTGCAGTTTTCTATTAAGACTGCTGAGTCTAGGTGTGAATCAATTACTTGCTGCTTACAGGAGGAAAATTTGATTCAAAGACCCAGAGTTTTCAAATAAAGCACACTAGCAATGCCTTACAGCGGTGAGGTCTCTCTTTATTATGTGCCTTATTTGCAGAGAACGATGCCCGTGTAGGTCATTTTTTTAGCGTGGAACAGAGAGGAAAAGACAAACGAGGGAAACTCATCCCTCCTCGGCTTTTTTGCCGGCAGACAAACCCATTACAAAACCCAGTGTAATGCTTCAGCCTCTCTTCACTCTAGACCAGCACCGACCTTATACTCCTTTCCCACTGGCCAGCTCTGCAGTATTGGTATTGTTCTTATAAGGATCCCCATTAGCCGACACCTAGACGAGTTAGTTTTCCTTGGGTCCAAAACAACATTTAATCAGACAATATTAAAACATTCCATGACATATACATAAAGGAAAAAAAAACTACAACAATATCTGCTTACAAAGCTAAATATCAAAGGAAAAGAGAAAATTACAATGAAAATGAAATAAAAATTATAGCAAACCAAGCAAATGGAGAAACATCTTAAACATGACAACCATGAAGGTAGCTCACATTGACCACTTTTAGCCACACAATCCAAAACCTCATGATAAATAATTGAAGTGAAGGTAAGATTTGGTTTAAAATCTACCTTTCCTGTGATAGAATGAATGTTACTCAGGATGTTATTCCACAAAGAACATGCTCTGTAAATGAATGTTCTTTTTCCAGTTATTATATTTTGGTGAAGGTAGAATCATCTGCCCCCCACTGACTCCTCGGGGGGGGCAGATGCAAGTTATGCTTAAAAATGAGTTTGAATAACACAGTGCAAGAAAGTAAGCACATTGGCTAATGGTCTTTTTTCAGAACTCAACCATTGAAGATGTTCATGCATTTTCACACCATTGGACCTAGAATTACAGATGACCAGATCACTGAGCAATAATCCAAGTAGCATGGAACTAAAGAGCAAACGATTTGCCTTAACAAAGAAGACGGTAGAAATGGTGAGTATTTCCTTGTGACGGCAACTACCCCACCTTAGAAACCATATGATGTATGTGATCGGACCACAATCAAGCTGTAGTCTTAAAAGCTTAACATAATTCACTTGTTTCATTTTTATAGATTGGCCTGCAACTTCGAGAATCAGTTCAAGCCCATGCGCTAATTTATGTTTAGAGCCAAACATCATGCAGACTTTTTTTTCTAAAGCACAAGTTTGTTTAATTTTAGCCACATATGTACGATGTTGAGCTCGCTAGATGGAACCTCATTAGGTGGGAGAGGTTACATCGGCATTCAGTCCCGGAACAAGTAACTGCCCCGAATGGCAATGATAGAAGCAGGACAGTTGCGTGGACCAAAGACTGTAATTAAGGTTTGACACGTTACTTTTCAGCCCTTTTACGGTCCTAAGCTGTGACGCGCGTCACCTGTGTCGATTACATGACATTTGAGCAGCAAGTTCAATCTCTCCCCGCTCCAAGCGGCGCTCGGACATTGAATTAGTCTGCACCAAATCAAAAAAAAACTAAGCAACACATTGAAATAAGAAGGAACCACGGCAACATTTTCACTGGTAGACATGCTTTCTTTCCTATGAGAGTGGTGTGTTGTAGTGTGGTGTGTGTCAAGTGATGTACAGCAGAGTTTGCAGTGTTGTACACTGTATCAGAAAGCTGTCGCAGGAAAAGTTGACCTGTTTTCCTTTGGGTCCAAAGGACCACTGGTCCACTGGTAATGAGAAAGGTGTCTATGGTGAACTACATTCTCAGCCAACACATTGCATTTTTGTACAATTGAAAGGTGCATATTGATCTTCCTAATGGCTCTCACACACACAGATGTAGCATTCTTATAGCACCCAACACAAACAAAGTGACAAAGAGAATAGAGACTTAGAGAAGGGTTTGCTTTTACTACTGCCATGACCAAACACTGCAATGACCATAATTCCATGCCAAGATTCTTCTTATCCATCTCGTATAGATGAAACACTGACAGTTTGAGACTTTGGAAAGTTTTCACCTACGTGTATGAATAGTCTTACTACCCAAAAATTGGAGAAAAGAAAAGAGAAAATCTTCTCAAAGGCTTGCTCTCAACCCTTCCAGAAATATTCTGTAAAATGTAATTATCCGGTTAGATTTAAATAGCTTGAATATCGGCCACATTAAAGAAAAAAGGAGAACATCAAAGCACATGCCCTCTTGTAACTTTCACAGATGTACATTCCCTACAGATCTTATATGCCTTACATCCTTATCGCCTTTCTTAAGCGCCTTGCAAACATACGTTTATAGAACACACAAATATTATTCAGAATTCTGTTTTAAAGGTGATTCTACATGTTTAATCAACCGTGTGACTTGCACTTGATGATAAAACCATAAACTTAAGCCTGGCAACATGCAGTATTTTACACTTTCCTCTTTGCTATGTAAAAGTTACAAATGCTTTAAGGCTGATATATTTGATATCTGAGATATACATTTCAAACAATACAAATGTACATTTTGAGGAACGAAAATCTGTGCTTTTTGCCAGCAATTTTGTCCTTAATTTACAGTACAGCTATAAAATAATACTGTAAATATAGAAGAAAGAGGGCATGGTTAAGACTGTCTAATACTATATTAAGGATAGACACAGAGGAATACCAGATACGCTGCCCCTGTACATTAGTGTTCATGCTTCTTTGCAATTTTCACTTGAGTGTCCCACTAAGAAAATTCAACTCTTGTCTTGTAAGGATAAGTAGCCCCATTAGTTGTTGTACTGGTTGTGAGTCACCCAGGAGCCAGTGGCTCTGTGAAACCAATCCTCGATTCTTTATGGTCCCAAAGAGATTGGCTTTTTTCACTCCTGGTAGACAAGGGAACCAAGGACTTCACAATTTTTCATGCTATGCCTGCTACACTGATACCAGTTACCTAGACGGAGTTTGTTTCTCATGTAATCAACATTTCTACACTTGAATGTTCCACTAATTGTTGATAAAGTGTTCATTTTAGGCTCATCTTCAGGTTCATAATTGTGTTTAGGTTGTACCACAACAGGTATACATGGTTTTAATTTTTCATATACTGTATGTGGTGCACCGCACACTGCTCCTCACGCCTGTACCATCTTTGTTGGGAGTCTCATGTGTGTAGTAGCTGGGTAAGGACTACTAGCCAGTCAGAACCGGAGATTGAGGACGTACCACGCTATCAGCTAGTTGAGCATTATAATGTGTTACAAAGTGATGCACGTATGTCACGGAAATGAAGGCTGGACTACAATAGAGCTGTTTGGAGCCGTGTGTGAGCAGTGTTTTCTGTTGGAGATGGTAGGTGGGGGGGGGGGTGGGACTTTGATCTTTTTCACTTTGTTATCCTATAACACGCACAAAAAAGATGTACAACACACTAAAGGTAAGGGAAAAGCCAAAACGCATAATATAAGCACTTTAATGCATTTATTTGTGGCACAATGGGCCCCTGGATGTTTAAACCACTGTGCAATTCATGCAGTTCTTTTATTAAGAAGTGTGCGTTGTTGCTTGGATGTGGGTATAACTGTAATATAGTCTGTAACACAATAAGTGTTGAGGACCGGGCCCACTGCTGCTTTATATTAATGGGTAATTTTCCTGCTAATAATTACCTAATTTCCTAGCTCTAATTCTCTTTCCCTAAGTGGCTTTGTCACTTCTCGAGCTGCTATTGTAAATAATTACATATAGTTATAATCACTTGCCTGTAAAAATAAAGAGTGTGTGTGCACTAGTTTTTGTTTGTAGTTTGTATATTAATGGACTTCACAATTCTTTACAATACTTCTGCATTTATGTATGAATTTTTTAAGTTACAATCACAAAGACCTCCATTTGTTTGTTCTATGGCCACAAATCTCCGAGATCGCTGCTTGTTTTTGTTTTTCCGGGAATGTCTCCGCAGACACCCAGTTTGTAACACCGCTGTCACGACCTGGTGTGAGTCGAGTGAAGATGTTAATTGCGCATGCGTCACTTTGGGACAAGTAACATACAAGATGCTAACAAGAGACTTCTGTAATGTCAGTACAGTAAAAATTGACCTACTTAACGACGTTTGTTCACTGCTGGCTACAAGCTAGCAATCAAACACGACAAAGGATGTCACTGGAATGGCGTTTTGAGGTAACATTGGCAATCAAACAAACATAGATAGCTACATTTTTCAATTGATTTCCATCTTCTGTTATTGTTTGTAATGACAAAAGTTTGCTTTATGGATTTTACAAATTTCAGTGTGACACGTTATGCTGTAAGCTGTTAAATCTGAGGACAACATCTGCACTCGACTCACATCGAGGTGTGACACTGCAAATGCAAGGCATTTACCAGTGAGCTATCAGCTCAATCACCATTGTGTTACCTATATTCTGTAATAGGTAGTGATTTAAAGGGCATTTACCTAAATGGAAATCTTGTCATTTTGGGCTTTTCTATAACTGATTGCTAACGCTGTATGAGTGTATTTCACCAATGTGTAATGGTACTTCTGTTCTAAACAGGTTGACTTTGTTAGATGAACAACCCTGCTCACTTGGCTCCCCATTTTCCTCACGCCTGGCCAATGTGAAAATGAGTACTCAGTTTCAGAGCTAATTCAATTGGCCCTTCTGAAATATAAACTGGCCGCGACAAATGGCACAGAAAGGCCAATGAACCCCAGCAAAATCAGCTTGTAGACCCAGTCCCTTTTTGATCATATAAGCCTGGAACATTATGGCCACAATTTTGCCATTTTGAACATATGCACATTGTCCAGTGTTCCTGAATAAAGCCATAACAAGCAATTGTAAGAAATGAAATGGAAAAAAAACTGTTTTTGAACCCAGAGAAACCGATAGACCTTATTTCACACACATCGGAGTGGCAATAATTGGGTTAGCAGGAAATACATTTGCAGAAACCTCCTCCCTCCCTTGGCTTACACTGATTTAACTGTAATGAAACCCTATCATGCTCCCTAATCAGAAGTTTATTACACCATGTCAGAGCAAAATGAGTGGGTGTGGGAGAACAGCAGGGGAGCAGGGATTCAGAATGACAACATGGCTTACATTTGTACATGAATCACACAGCAGAATGGGAACATGTTGTTCTGTACTATTTGACATCATCATTCTAAGGTGGGATAATGCGGTCAGAATGTTTAGACGGTAACACGTGAACCATTGATTTGGCTAAACTACAGCACACTAGGTTTCAAAAGATGACCGTGACAATCAAGAGCTAATTGTTTTGCATAATTGTGACAATGTGTGCTGTAAACCTCTTACTGTGAAAATGTTTTACAAGATCATACTGTAAATGGCAATGCATTCTGGGAGAAAATATTACAGCAATATCTGCCATGGTTAAAGATTACTGGTTTACTGTATATGTATAAACACATGCATCTTGGGAAAATAAAGGAATAGGCGGGAATTACACTACAGCCAGTGTATTACTGTAAAAACAAGTAATATATGAAGAAACTGTCTTTTCACAGTAAAATACCGTAACTTTAAAAACGGTATGCTTACTGTAAATAAACTGTAGTTCACTGCCGGTATAGTGTAAATATTACTGTACATTTACGGGAAAGGTTTTACAGTGATTCTCAAATTGTAAAATGTCTTACTTAAATCTTAAGCCAGGTGCACCAGTTTAGGAAACACTTACGTGGAAATTAGGCTAAGTGGAGTTTTCTTGCATGGTAAATCACAAACTAGTTTAGCGTAAAAAAGGTAATATTGACTAAGCTCGACATTTCTGACATGAAACTTAAAAGTTGTTTAATAATCTAAATGTTGAAGATTTTAAATCACATTTCAATAAAATGGCCTCATACCTCGATTTTACCAACATTAGGTTAATAACTTTTGACTTAATAAGCAAATAACCAGTTAAGTTAGCATAATTAAATATTTCACACCCCTTATTAATGGTATGAATATAATGAATACCTACATTTGTAATTGATATATCTTTTTCAAATGCTTGCCGTGTCCTACAATTTATAAAATGTATAAATTTCTCTAAATTTCATCTGATTGGGACTTCAAATTACAGCTTTGCCACACGCCTTTGTACAGTCGGTAATCTAAAAAGATATATTTGAATATTCAAGTTAAAAACGCCCAACTATAGATAGATATATTCTCTATTTTTTATTTTTTATAACTGATTAAGTTTACATGTGTAGTATTATTATTATTGTATCAAAAACATTAACATATACATTAAGCTCAAAGCTCGAATGTGGCACAGATGCTTCTTTGCAGTTCTACAGCACATAAAATGGAAAAACAATTCTTTTAATTAACCTAAATAACACAATATATAGTGTGTGTGATATTAACACATCATATTGCTTAATGATATATTTGAAACACTGTAATCCTAATCCTCTGACCTTCAGTAACATCTTTAATTTGATCTCTAACTGCAAGAATGATTCAATAGTGAGTGATGGAGATAGTATGTCTATATTCATTACTGCAAAACAATTGTAAAATGAAGCACCCAACGTCCTTATTCAGATCTTACTTAATTATGGTTCATGCAGATTGTTTAATGCTGTCACTTTAGAGTGTTGTTTTTGTATTCATTGTAGGTACAGGTGTATCATACTTGGTAGTTTTACTGCCTTGCTGAATATATCCAGTCACTTTCATTGCTGTTGCAAGCTTAATATAATTAAGCAGCCCCCCACCTCCTTCACTCTGCTTGCCACTCTCTCTTTCAGTTTTTTTTTTGGGGGATTTCTGTCAGCCAGTCTCTTTCTTCCTCTCTCGCTCTTCCCCCCCAGTGGGTATCACTGCCAAGGACGTGCCTGGAACAGCATGAAGGGTATCACTGACGCTGGTTTAATGCAACTTTGCTGAAAATAACGACTGCACAGTAAAAGTCGACTACATGTGCTTGCACGTGCACAAAGATTACAGTTCAGATAATCACGAGACAACTTCCAGTCATTTGTCTTCCACACTTTGGGTGACATAGCTGTTTGTAAAGCTGTCAAAATAATGATTCTTTATCTCTGTGGATAATGACATCTGTTCCTCTTGACAAGGTGTGTGCGTGTGTGTGTGTGTGGTGACTAATGGAGTGATGCCAGTCTTGAGTAAAAGACATTTGTGGGAGAGAATGACATGTTTTTGTTTTTTTTGTCAAAGATTTCATCACAGAATCACATCACTTAGTGCCAAACTCCTGCTCTCTGAACAGTGTACAGTCAAATGCACCTCAGGTGCAAAAATGAAGACCTGGTCCTCAGAAGATACCCAAGTCCAAGTTTTCCCGCATTCTTTGTATGTGATCATAAAGCTGTAAATCAAACACGGCCTTTTGTTTTCAAATGACTTGTTCTATGAAGAAAAAAAACAGTTTTCCATAAGAGGAGTTAATCATTTGGTTTCCCTCTTCCTGCACAGCTCTGCCATTACAATAGCTAAATGAAAATCTTCACTAGGCATTAAATGTTGCAATTAGGACACATTCTGCACAGCCAATTTCATACAGTGACTTTATCATCCACAGCATATAGGGACATTATCCTTGTGTGTTGTAGGTAGAAAAAAGCACCGGATATAAAAACAGCTTCACTAATTTTTAAGGGTGCTCACAGTTTAGTTTATTCCAAAGCTTGTATTAAATGTGCTGCAGAATAGAATGAGGTTCTTTCATTATTGTTATCCACTTCCATCACATTTCGTTATAAAATAACAGCGCTAACATTATTATATATTTTATTTTTAATGTACAGTACATACCTTGGCAAAGGCTGCAGGTCCATTTTTTTCTGCCCCCTTAAAAACAACTTCCTTCCATTTGTGCCCCCTTAAAAACAACTTCCCTTCTATTTCTGAAATTGCATCACGGCCTCGAGAAGAAGGCATCCATATTTATAAGACCTGTACCGCGACAAGAATCATTCGGAAGGTAAAGGCAGGGCCAGAAAAAAAGGAGATCCTTGGACAAAAGGTCAACGTGGTGTAAATTCCTCATTCCACAATGTTCCACTACAGTGCAGACGCCCAAGAACATGCCGCAAGTACAATAAGTCTCTTTCTCAAAAATCTCATCAAGTCTTTTATCTTCAAGAACAATAGCCAATCCCATAGGATGCTATGAATATGATGAATAGTTTGACGTTTGGTAAGAAATGACCAAATTACCATCTAAATGATACTGTGGTAGTAATTATGATGATAACAATAGCAGCTGTAATCAATGAGATAATATTTCCATTATAAACATGACATCTCATGGAGGAATAATGGGGATCATGTACTGCAGTTAGCTGTTTTGATGTCCTTTTGTGAATTGGATAATTAGAAAATGCATGGGTCAATGACGATGCAGCTGAGGACAAATCTGTGGACAGAAACAAAACAAGCTAACAATAGATAGAGCTGCAGCAATTGTTGTTGAACTGTGGATTATTCATGTGACAACGCAACTAAACAGTTGATTTTTGAAGGAAACATCTTAAAGCGCGTTGCATGAAATGTTCCCACACTTACTGGGGTACAGGGCTATCGGTGGTACAGGGCTATCGGTGGTACAGGGCTATCGGGCTATTGGTGGTACAGTCTATCGGTGGTACAGGCGGTACAGGGCTATTGGTGGTACAGGCTTTCGGTGGTACAGGCGGTACAGGGCTATCTGGCTATCGGTGGCACAGGGCTATCGTTGGCACAGGGCTATCGGTGGCTATCGGTGGCACAGGGCAATTGGTGGCAAAGGGTATTGGTGGTACAGGACTTCAGTGGCTCCTAACTACCGCTGAAGTCCTTTGATCTCGGCAGAGCCTTGTTGCAACATCGCAGAGCTGTGCCTAAAATTGCAACTAAACCATGGTTGGGAAGTGTGATGGACTAAAGCCCATCAGCAAGCGCTGCAACCTTAACCCACTCACCTCTGCATAAAGGGGGCGGAGTATTCAATAGCAGGCCAGATAACACAGCCAAGCCACTCAATAGTTTTGTATTCAGGCCCGTGAACCCTGTCCTACTCAATCTGCTCCTATTATTGCGCTGAGAATGCTACAGCAGCTTGGTGACAGGCGGCAATGGTATATGGCTGTTCTCTCTCCCACTCTCCCTCTCTTCATACCATTTTTTTTTTCTCATGCCGAGACCCTCTAATTCTCTTGAAGCGTGATGACTCTCCTCTCCATCTCAGCCGTCCTTCATTTCCTCAATTTCTGCTCTTCTTCTTTATCTCTCCCCTAGGTGCGATGCCTTATTACTCCATCCTCATCTCCGGTATGTTTTTATGTCACTTTCTTGCCCCCACCTTCTCTCTTCTCTTATAACTCACGTCATTCTGTAAGCAGTCTTGTCAGTCTACTGTTGGTTTTGTATGCCAAATAATTTTGCTCCTTTTGCTTGTTTCGAGTAGCAGGAACATTGACAGGAGACATGGAAGTTCACTTACCCAGACATGAGCAGCCCGGAGGCACAAACGGAAACCATCAGCTTCATAATACGCCCATGTCTCTTGGGCTGGGGTTTAAAACCACAGCAAAGAGGGATTATCTTTTTCCATAAACACTGCAACAAGCTTCACTGGTGCGGCTGTAAGAGTTGTGGCCAGTCAGTTTGTATTCAGTCGTCTTTAAAGATTTAAGCTGCACTCGGTCAGATTTGTATGTAAAAATAAACTTTTTTGGACAGCAAAATTCATAAAGTGGGACACCAAAAAGGAGTGTTCAGTGCCCTCTTACTAAGATCCTGTACATTCAGTATATTGTGAAACCAAACCCAGAAAACAAATAATGAGAAAAAATGGATGTTATAAAAAAAGAATGCAAAATGGGTCATTTTGATGATCATTTGCAAACTGCCCCCTATGAAGCACTAACTTTAAGTATATTGCTTAAAGACAAGCCATATGCCAAGATGGGACTTCTGAGACTTTGAGACAAGTTTCTGAAAGGAATTACCATTTAAAGCAGCATAGTAACATGTACCTCCATCACATGGAGGTACAAGGCAACTAGGAATGGCATCAACAAAATGAACTCTGAAATATACAATACAAATCACCATTCAGACAGACATTTTAATTCTAATTGAAGCTTTATCAGGTTAAAAATGTGTAAAATGGGATACCACACCCATATGGAGCTCCCATGTAGACCAACAAGTCCAACCGATATGCAACCACAGAGGTCAATTGTTCCTCTAATACTGACCACATGAGCACTTCTTAAATAAGCTAGTGGTGGTAGATCAACACGTTATAAAAACCTGGTTAACAATGTGTAACGTTGACTTTTGGTTTCACACAGGACGCAAAGAGCAGTCTCCTTAAAATAAGGCGTGTGTATTTGACTTTGTCGCTTTATAGTAGTTTTTATTTGACTTCCACCTGGTCGCCGCCACGGTACAGTACATGTAGAAAAAAATATATGTGACGTAATAAGCTGCTTGTACAAACGATCAATGGGGTTGTACGTGTCTTTGACCAATAAGAATGACATACGGGCTATGCCTAACAATTACTTTCACTATCAATTTATCTTACAATCAATTTTTAGATTCATTGTTTTCCACAAAAGATGTCAATTTCTTTAAAAATGGCCATTGCAAGTCTTCTGAGGCCAATGTGGAATTGCTTGGTTAGACCAGCGAACAGTCCCAGTCCTCAATTAGTTTTTTTTCTTTTCTTTTTTTTCTTCAAACTAAAATGGCCCAAAATGAGCTGAAGCGATGACTGTCTCTACTGCGAGAGGTTGGAAATTACAGGTTTAGCTAGTTTTTCAGCACAGTATAGTATATTGAGCTTTTTTTATTATCACTTTGGTCATAAAAAGCATTCAGTTGACACCTGAAGTTGGCAGATGAGATAAACACAAACAGATGGAATGATGCAAGCCAAGTGAGTGTGAAACTACAAAGTCGTACACAATGCAGAGCGGAGGATTTGGTATGCATTAGATACGCAGTCATAGATTTGTCCGAGTAGTTCTTCTCAACCTGTCCTCCTCTTCAGCCGCAGGCATTATCATTCAGTCTCACTATAGTCGATAATGCCACGACAACCTCACTCGGCCTGAAATCATCCGTTTGATATGCGCTGGGAGGCCTTTTGTGCCTCATCACATTTTCTGATGTCCAGCGTTGCTCTATGGGAGAATTCATCACGTCCCGTCCCTATCCTGTTGTGCACTCTCATCTCTCCAGCGCACCCTGAAAGTAAACAACAACTCTCCTGTCCTCCATCTTCTCTTCCCACATCCCTCCATCTCTTGCCTCCAAAAGTCCTCTACCGCATGCATTTATCCGGCTCATCAATTTCCCATCTGAAGGGGCCATCTGAAAATTGGGATTTGTTTTGCTTCACCTCGCGCTCAAGCTGCACCTTGCCACTTCTTGTTTGTGTCAGATGTATTCCTAACAACCCGTCCCTCCCTTCTTTCTTGGCATTAAACATTGGTGCTCATCACTTTGTGGGTTTGATTAATAATGCGCTGTTGCTGTGACTAACGAACGACCCTGTGGAACCCCATATGGCCACGCTGCAATAGTGCTATTTAAACTTGTTGGGGCACTTTTAGCTTTCCTGCATTTCACTCTGCTGTCCAAAACCCATTCCACTCTTTTTCTTTGTGGCGCCTGCACTTTTGTTTAACCCCCATTCACTTGCTTTACCTCTGTGTCTCCTTTTCCTCTTCACACCCCTTGTCACCGCCACCTTGTCAATGTAATTGAGGCAGTGCTAGCGAGAGGCCTGGCAGTGTATTTGCACTGCAAGCGAGCGAGAGGAGCCGGGTGACCCTGAGGTGGCCTCCACTGGCACAGAGACTATCTACATCCTCAGCCATCCAAAATCCCCAACACAACTTAGGTGATTAAATTAGCAAGTTCTACAGCGCTTACATTTGATGCATGGCAGAGTTATGCTCTTAAGGTATTTGGTAAGGTAACTTTTATGAACGGCACTATATCACATTTATTTCCCCTGCTATTTCATCTCACCTTGGTTGGAGGTTTAAGAAATGACGACATTGCATATTTTCTATACTCATTTGAATGCAATAATTGTGAAGAGTCACATAATAAAGTTTTATTAAAGGTAATTGAATGTCTTAGTAGTTTCCTGAAAATTGACGACTTCCAATTGATTTGAGTCCATGCATTATGTAATCACATATGTAAATGTAGGGTTAACATACACAATTGAAATGTTCTGAAAGTTTTTCAAGCCACTGACTGTTGCCAAGTCTCTGTTGATGGAGTGGATTCCTGTATAAGCTGTGATCTAACAGCAGCATTTACATTTCGGGGTCAAGGTCAAAGTGATCAATTGATCCATGTACACTAGAGAAGCAACATATAGGACTTCTGATCAATGTGGAGGAAGAGAGAGGAGCTAAGTGGGAAAGATATACAGGAAGCACTGACAGAAAAGAAAAACAAGACTCTGGTTACAAGAAAAGAATAAAGATATGCAGATGTGGGACTTTATTGCCATTGGCTCTTTGTCTAAACTCACCGTACCCTTGGCTGTCCCCGGAATTAAAGATCATTTTTAATCACTTTGATAATGGAAGCTTCTTTTTTTGTTAAGAGGAAGTTCTGATAGATACAAGAGTTTATTGGAGTTGACAAGGGACATTGAACTGAGGGCATTAAAACTGGCAGCTTGTCAGACCAGCCCAATGGGGGGAAAAAAAGCAAGAGAGAGGGAAGGAGAAAGAGGGAGAGAGAAAGAGAGAGACTCTCTGAGGGCAACCAGCAGGTCACCAGGCACTAGGACGAGTTTTCACTTTGTCTTCTTCCTGCTTTTCATCCTCCATCTATTCTTCTTTTTTCCCATTAATTACAGTGCAGGACACAGGAAGGGGGCAGAGTGCTCTCATTAAGCAACAACAAATAGCCGGGACATGAGAAACTTAATTACCTGGGGGCCTGGTGGTTGTTCTGGCGCTAAGGAGGTTCTTTAAACAAGATATCTGCCATTGTAGTGCAGAGCTCAGAGTAACCTTAAAGCCAAGGTAAAGGGGCATAAAGAAATATATCATCTGTGCCATTTCTATTCATAAACCTTTATTTATAGACATAACCTCTGTCATCCGCAGAGATGACCTATTTCAGACATTCTATTGTACTGAGTATTTGTTTGCTTCATATTAATCATGAAAAGGCATTCTCCTGATTTGTTCCACATGCTGATGCCACACTTAAGCCTGCATTGTGTGAAATATTTTAGTGTTTTTAATAACTGACATCCCTTACGGTGTCTGTCTTATTCAATTAATGACATGCATTTCCCTCGCCTCTCCGCATGAGTTGTGGACTTGTGACGCTCCGTAATATCTCAGCAATTATTCCACAGCCCTTTAATACTGTCTTTATTCTATCCCTCTCCTCTCATTTATATCATGTATTTATCACTGTAATCACAAGGTTTGCCTGTAAACAGAATAAGTGATCACACAGGGTTTGTGTAGCCTGGGCCCTAATCTGCTTAGGCCCCACTGTAGAGCCATGCGGGGTGCCATAGTGATGATGATCTTAATTAAAGTCTGTGTCATTGGGAAATGTGCACAAACGAGCAATAACAAAATAACCTCTCGCCCAAAGCGAAGCCACTTCCTTAACAAGCCAACACTGCACACTTCCCCAACTCTGCTCATAAGCCTGTGCAGCGGCAAGCCGATCTCCCAGTCAATAAAGTGTCCTCATAAGGAGGAAGAAAGGAGCAAATAAGAAAATGGTATTGTAGATGCAATATTCCAGATGGAATGTTGCCCATGCCTTTGGGTTTTGTCAATAATTGTCAATATTTTCTAATCTCTAGCAACGACTGGGAAGAAGCTTATCGGAAAGCGTTTTTGGTATGCAAATGAGGACGCTTTGTCATCCAAGATGGATGGGCTCAGGAGATCGGCTGAGGGATGTCAGAGAGAAATGGGGTGCAGTCAAATTTGTCTCCCCCCCTTCCGCTACACACACTTCTTTTTGCATTCTTTAGCTTATCGTTAACGTCTCCCCTTGCCTCTGCCAGTGTTACCTCTTGTTTTTAAATTCCTCCCAATAAAATTTGTCCTACTATTGTCCTCCATTTACCAACTCTTTGTGTGACCGCTTTCTTTTTTCTTTCTTTTTCTTCTCTGCCTGGGTCTCTGTGGGTTCAGAGATTTACACAGCTAAGATCAGTACTTTGCCTCTCTTCCCCTACAGGCCAATTGCTTGTCATTTCTGCTTTTACAGCCACACAGAATAGCCTCCTTTTCTCCGAACACAAAAGCCTTTCTAATTGGTGAGCTGTGCTTCTATTTAATTATCTAGGAGGACGGTATATCCTGCTGTTGCTGCTGAGAGCTTCTCTTATTCTTAAAGTTTCCATTTCTTCATTACCGACCTTTTGTAATTTACAACATCATGTAAATTCCCACTTTAAAGGTGCAGTAGTTAAGCCTTGTAAATCAAAAACTGACCCTTCGAGTAGAACTACATAAAGCAGGTTATTGAAAAAAAGAAAAGAAAAAAATACCACCGTTGCCTGTCCAGATGCACCAATCAGGGGGTAACCTGCATGCCGATCACTGCACGTGCACACGCATTTTTATAGCGTCCTCCCCTCCCCCTTCCCCGTGCACGGGCTACAGATACAGTAGGTTTCCCCCCACTCTATTGTGCACAGCTCTCCCTTGTGGGGGGGAGGGGCTTAGGAGACCGTTTTGGGCTTTAACGGAAAGGAGGGAGGGACTGAGAAGTTGTCGATGTTCAAATTGTTTGGCTAATTCTTCACAATCCTACCCACGGCACCTTTAATTCAATGGACCCAAAATTAACCCGGCCGGCTAGTATTTTCCCCATTAGCTTGTTTCGCTCCCCCAATCCTTTGTCTTGATGATTAAGAAACATCAATGTCCATGAGCTGGATCAAATGTTATTGGGTTCACCGGAGCACAGCAGTTGCATATTAAAGACGGGGACGATGGGGGAATTACAGCCAATTAAGATCTGGTAATCACATCACCTGTCTGGAATATTGGCGTAGCCTCATCTCCAAGGCAGTAGAATAGCTTGGGGGGGCTATGATAACTCAGTATCATTGTACCACAGAGAACTGCTCCTTAAAAATGTCATCACCTTACCTGTTAATTAACCTACATCATATTATTATAGGCTTTCCCCCTCCCTCCATTTCCTGCCACATCAGCCTGAGCTCAGGTTTAATTTAGTTTTTTCAGCAGATGGTTAAGTAGCACAGCTGCCTATACAGGCAGAGGCCATTATGTTATGCTATCATTTCATAATTTGTCAATCAGTCGTTGTCATTGAGACTATAAAACAATCAACACTGGTAGAGTGATTTCACATGACCGGTTAAGCATGTCACTGGTTGCCACGTGGATCAAAGCACGTGTGTCGGTGCTTTGATCCAAACACTGACCATAATTGATCTTCTTTGAGAAGTTGTCAAGTGGCTCTTATTTGACAAGCCAATTGTTCCACTCCCTGCCTCTCTGTGATAGTGGGCATTACTCATATCAATGCTGCCAGCTTGACTTGGACATTAGATTGGTGAGTAGAGGCCAGTTGGGTTCTATCAGGCACACTCTTGCACACTCATCCGCTGACACACACTCCGAGTGAATAATATACTTGTCTTATCGCTTCCTGTCAGTAATCCTCAGCAAAGGTTGTCTCCACAGTGCGCTTTATGTGAAACCAAGGCCTTGAGTCTCTCTTTAACATGTTGAAGTGAGTCGACACCATGAACCGTGTTCCTTTTTTTTTTACGTGTGAGTGAATCAAACATTGTGGAATGCCCTTCAGTGTTAGCGCAGTATCGTTTACAGGCCTGATTTCCTCTCAATTCAAAAGGATTTGGTTCATTTAATCGTAGGGTAACGCTACATGCAAACAGTTTTGAAAGAGTAAAGGCTCTTAGATGGGAAAATCCAATCTTTTATTTATTTTTTTTGTATGTGACACATCTCCAGATACACATCTTATCTAAAAATATCACATCTGAAGCTTTTGCGATATCTGTCTCATGCTCGAGTCATGACAAATACATCATGGCTTATCTCAATGATTACATCATCTTTTTCTCTGTGTACGTTGGAATCTTGTGGGGATCGTTTCAGTTGGACTTTGAAATATTTATTTCAGTTTAGTAATTGTGTCACATCTAGTTTCTTCTGATAAATCTTATCAGTAGAAATTAATTCATAACCCCACCTCCTTATATTTTTTCAGCATACTATTTTCAGTTCAAATAGGTATCACATCCCTCTTTCAGAATATTTGGGAGATATCATTTCTTAAAGGTTTTAACGGCTTTTCCATTTAACATGGTCAATTTCAATTATGGGAGTATTATCTTAAGTAGCCCCCAAAGACAAAATCTAAATGGAGGTCTTAAATTGGGCAAATGGGACAGCAGATTAAATGGGTCTTGACTTCTCACTACCCATTATCCACACCCCGACTGGCACAGCACAAATATCCATCCTTGACCCTGGATCACACCCTCATCACTCTGGTTTCAGGTTCTGATACGTCAGAAACATCTTACAAAATCCCCCAACCCCACTTTGCTTTTAGCTGATTTTCTTGATTTTCTCCCTGTCAAGTTTATTGATGAGATCACATCTCCCAAGAGGGTACCTTGGTAGTTTAGTAATCAACCAGGGGTCAGGGGTCAAGACAAAGTTGCCAGGAGTGTATTGGATTTGTGACTTAACGGTTGAACTACCTCAATGGGTTCTGCTGGGGTATAAACAAGTCTGGGTCAGAAGAGCAAACAGATTAACTAGAAACACACATCTTCAACATTATGTCTGTATCAAATCACACTGGGTTGTTTGGCTCCAGGGCAGCTGTTGCCAAGCTGCGTTTAGCAGCTCATAGTGGCTGGGTTCAAATGACTAGACGTGCTTTTATTTGGGTATTTGTAAGGGATCCAAGTATGAGAGGAAACAAAACTTTTTCTGAGCTTTCATGTGTTCCTTTTGAAGCAGATAGACAATAAAAAAAGGGCTGAGATGCTTCAAACATCATGCATCTCACTAGATGGCACTGTTCCCACTTTACCTAAGCAGACAGTCTGGCAAAGTGAAGAGTGTCCCTATAATCTAACAAGGCGTCCTTATCTTGTTCTGCATTTCCCATCCAAGCAGGTCTTATGTGAAAACCAAGAAGAGGTTAGATCAAATGTACGCAAGTTGGTGTGCTTGCAAAATGTTCGATTCCGTTTAATCAGATCACGTTGAAGGGCTTGCAGAACGGTGCTTCAATTTCCATGACAATAAATCCAACAATGGCACTTACAGGACAACAATCTTTGACTGTTTGGAAAATGGGGAAAGTTGTTATAATAACCTTTTGCACAGAGTGAAACTATTGTTTTTCTATTTCACCGCAGAGCTGATACCGTGTAAGTATTCTGTAGTCATCAGATTCAAGCCAAACAGCTACAGTAGACAGGCAGAAGTTAAAAGGGGCGTAGAGGGATGAGTGTGGCTTGAAGTGCGGTGCTGGTGGTGTGGATCAGTGCTGATGTCAAAAACAACCTTTTTGCTTTGCCTGCCATCATGGGGACTCACTATCTGCATGGTTGGAAGACACACAAAGAGAGAGAGAGAGCAAACTATCTACACCTCTGTGCTCTACGGCGATTTCTCACATTTAAGCAATACAACACACCTGCTTCACTCTTGTGTAGTTTTTGAGAGATTAAGGGTGTGAGGGAGGGAGGGAGGGAGGGAGGGAGGGAAGGAGGAGACATCTCCAATTCAAAAAGGCTAGGTGAATCTTTTTGTTCACCCTAGGAAGCATCCGCCAGCCATACTCTTGAGGGCTTTTGGAGATGCTGGTCATGTTCACTTAAATTCATAAGCTCTACAGAAATCCAATTTCCTTCTCTAGATCCATACCACTAGTGCATTGCAGAGCGAGAGGTTTAGAAACTTAAAATATTATTTCCTGAAAAGTTGGGGAAAGTGTTGGTGGATTAGGTTGAAGTTGTGAGCTTTTCAATTTCTACCCTACTGGTTCAAAGTGGGGAAACATCAAGCACAAAACATTGCATTGTGCTATTTGCACACATTCCCACACTTGCTTGTAAACCACTTTCTGCCATGCATGCATGCCAACCAACACACACGCACACGCACACGCACACGCACACGCACACGCACACGCACACACACAGCACACTAATTAAACTCAGGCTTGACTCGCGTGTCTCACACACGGATATAATTTCCATCTGCATATTATCACATGATCGCATAAACCCTTCTGCAGACTAGAACACACACACACACACCGTTTTATATATCCATCCATCCAGACACACACACACACACACACACACCTCTGCCCTCCTTTGGGATTATCATGCTTGACGCCTCTCAGTCTGAATGGGTGGTTTCACACTGACAGAATAGTGAACTTAGTCTGTGTCAGAGAAGCAACAGAACCTCCCTCCACCCTGCGCTCACACCCTTTTTTTTCCCCCCCATTGTGCGTATGCAAATCTCTGCCTTCGTGTTAGTGTATCTCAGGATAGGACAGTGAGGCAGACAGACGGCGGCAGTGAGAGAGAGAAAGAGAGAGAAAAGAAAATGACTGTTGCTTATGTAAAAGAAGCCAAATCCAGGTCAGACTGTAGATTCTTCCTAAGGCACTGCTTCCCTTTTTTATCCATGAACTCAAATGGGTCCGATGGCAGATTCCATGCACTGCAAATGTGTAACTGTGGTCGGATATCTTAGAAATGTCCACCCTAATTGGTGGTTAAATGATTAGCTATCAGTCAATCGAAGAAGAAAAGGATTAACAATACGGATAGTTACTTAATTGACTTTGTTGATTTGTTAAGCAACAATGCCATACACTTGCAGCTCAAAGCTTTTCCAACGTGAGGACTTTTGGATTCTGTCTGATTTTTCTTTCAATTCGAAATGATCTAAAAATTCAAAAATGCCAATGTTATTAAGAGTTGGGTTCGGTGAGTTGCCCTTTCTAACAGCTGTTTTTTTTCAAATGCAGATGGGACTCGGTGTACCACAGACTGGTGTCTTCCTGAGGCGCACTGCCCTTCACTTTACCCCTCTGTCCCTAACATGACACACTCTCACTTCTGCTCAACACCCTGTTATCACAAGAAGGGCCTTTAATCTGTGAACAAGTAAACCAGATTGTGTCCCCACAAGCCCAACCCATCTACATCTGTTGCACGTGTTGGCCTTTTCTGTCACATAATGTCAAATTATGTTCAAGTTACTCAGCGCTAGATGACACAGGAGATGAGTGCCAATCTGGAAAAAATATGAGGGAGTTGGATAATAAGCATTACATTTGTAACGCTCATGTCTCCGCCACATGAGACACGTGGACATTGTAATGTGAATGGACTTTGTGCCTCCTTTCATTGCTGTTGCCCTAAATCACAGCACAGTACCATCAAGCATCTCCTCTTAATTTCTTCATGGGACTGCCATATCTCTCCTATGAGAGCAGGCGTGACTTCAAGACATCCTCTTGGTAACTCTCCAGCACGTATTTATGTTGGTGAGATGGGGTCTAAGTGTGTTTATGATGCTATAAAGCCTTTTTTGCCAAAGCCCTCACTGCCCACAGCGTGCCTTTAGGTCCATCGTAAAGCTGGAATGGGCTCTGCCCTTGGATGGGTACTGTAAGTATTAGTGTGTGTGCCCTCTTGTATATGTTAAGTAGATCGGTACAGGAGCTCACGTTCCATCAGCTATCCTTATGGTTACAAACATCTTTTGGACTGCTGCTTGCATATCAAAGTCTGCCTTTAGAATATGAGACACTACTCGCGATCTAGGCTTGAATATTAGCTGTAAAATGTTGTGCTCTTGTCTTGTATAAAGAACAGTGCGGATGCCATGGTGACAAATCCGAACCGAAGGAAAAGGTTTTCCGCTGCCAATGTGTATCCTTAGTGGGCTTCATTATCTTAAAATCATGCACTGCACTGAAGGTCCACAGGACAATGGTTGTTTGGAACATACCGATCTAACAGATGGACTGCGAGGGACAGTATTATGCTGCATGGAGGATTTGAGTTTTTTGTGTAGACATTTTGATATAATTTTTTCCACTGTTAAAACTTAACACCATTCCAATCGACAAACATTATTGTCATTCCTTGCAGCTAGAACCACCTTCCAGAGCTGAAGCAACTTGGACAGAAGAGCACGATAGACTTTCATTTACTTAAAATTTTCATTTAAAATGTTGTCAGACAATGTCAAAATAAAACACTTAAAATCAAAGTCACTACACAAGTGTTTTATCATGACATGGCATATCTGCTACTTGAATAGTTTCCCTCCTTACCTTTCATAACACACAATGGAACAACGGCGTAAAGGCTTTGCTGCTGTCAGAGTGTGTGTGTGTGTGTGTGTGTGTGTGTGTCTGTGTGTGTGTGTGTGTGTGTGTGTGTGTCTGAGATAGCATTTCAGGTTAATGACTGCTCATAGCTCACCAGCTCCACAGTGCACACACAGGAGTCACAGTGTCGGAAAGCATTTGGACGTGTGAAAGGGAGCGAATGCTTGGACACACACACAGCTGTAAAAGAGGCCAAATGAAATGAAAGAAAACAAGTGGCATCCCGGTAATGTCAAGCAGAAAAACAAGTAACTGTCAAAAGGATTAATTGGACGCCTACGCATCTCTGTGAGCATGAGTTGGTGTTTTTGTTCTAAATGTGGTTGTCTATGCAAATGCACACACTGATCTGCAGCCATGAATAGGTGGGACACTTACTGTGTCCCACCTGTCACTGTCAATCCAAAACTGCATGCATCTAATATGTGTGTGTGGGAGTGCGTCACAGTGTTCCCATGCAATGTATGTCGGGCTTGAGGCAAGCACTCAGTTTCAGGTTGGTCTCATTACCAAGGTAATTCCTCCGGAGCAACAGCTCGGTAATGGCAGGAGATGGTAATGATCCTTTAATAGCCCTCTTCATTGCCCACTGGCCAGATCCTAAAACCTGATTTGACTACTGTGCTCCCACTGAGCCAGGAAGATGAATAGAAAACTAACCATCGTTATATCTGCCATAGAAATAAAATCCAAACACACATAATCTACTTCTCAGCTTCTACCTTTTGTGTCTGATTTTCCAACCGTCTGTTGCTGGGTCTATACATCTCTCCCCTAGCTTCCTCTTTATTGTCCTCCACTCGACTGACTTTCTGGTGCTATTCACCCGCCTCCCCCCAAGCCCCCTCTCTTCTCACTGTTTTGCATGTCTTTTGTTTCTTTGTATCAAGGCTCAGTTTCCCATTTTACTAGTTCAAACGGCGTCAATAGATTGGTTTCTTTTTCATTGGCATTTGGAGGTAATGAGGGATGACTCTATGTGAGTTGAGAGAGCAAAGCAACCAAAACCCCGGCATCCTCCCAGTGCCGCGCTTGGGAAGCTGGGGCTAAACGGAGGAGCTAGGCTAAGCAGCGGCGTGTGTGTCGGCAAATGTGTGCAGGAGCGAACACTTGTGTGCTTTGAAGTGTGTTTCAGTTTCGACAATATGCTTATCAACCCTAATCGTTGACCTGGGAATTTTATCACCCCTCCAAGTTTCAAAGAAAAACAAATGATAAATGTGAAAATTGATTGTGTGTTTGTGTGCGTGCGGGCATGTGCGGGTCCGACGCCCCTTTTATCTGAAGTGAGAAAATCGAGAAAGGCCAAATCTCCACACTAATCTCCTCCACATATGGTTGGGTTTCTCACATATCCTTGATAAGATTTATAGGGATTAGTTTGTCCCCCCCAAAATAGTCAGAGTGGAAAAGGGCTGTCTGGAGGATCCTTTAATCTCTTAGCCATCGGCACTGTTGACACGGCAGGCCCATACTGCGGGAGTGAGACCATTTCTTTGTTTGATTCTGAGAAATCAGTGTCTATAAATGTGCTTGCTTAGTTTAACAAGCTGGGAAGGAATGGGAATACACAATATACAAAGAAAGAATGAGTTTACTTGCGTGTACGATATACACACGGACATTGGGTAGTTGCAGCAAGTGTTGTCCATGGGTGGCTGATCCTTTGCTGAGCTCTTTTCTCCTTCTCTTGATCTCTCTCTCTCTTCCCCCCTGTGTCTCTCGCTCACTCCCTCCATCTATATGTTCTTCTAAATTATTCAGCCCAGATCCAGGCCAGTCTTTAATCAGATGTCAGTACTTTCCTCCACAGATGGGTACTGGGCGCTCAACACATTATCATAATCATCCGTAGCTTCAAACCCGCCAGTTGCGAAGGTATTGGAACACTCAATGAAACTTAAATTATGCTTTAGATGTCTGATGTATTTGTGGCATCAACATAAAAAGAACTATTGAATGTGCCTTAAAGGTCCCAGGGTATCCAGGGCTCGGGTAACACAGAAATAAAAATTAGGATATTGATATGGATTTGACAAGTATTCTAACAAGGATCCTACAGATGTGGTTATTGCAGTATTGTGGTCAGATTGTTTTGTACATGCTTGTTGTGATATTCAGTCAAAAACCATTCTTCAGTCCTTCTCCAAGAAGATTTATTCAATAAAATGATTTTTGTTTGGCTTTCTGTTTTCTGCCCTTAGACATTGATCGGTCAAGTGTGTCTGTGTATGTGTGTGTGTGACCTCTGCGTCCACTTTGCATATCTTTTGGTCTAATGTAGCTAAAGTACCATACAGTAGATACAGCTAGCTTGCTAACAAGATAAAACGACACGGTCTCTGCGCTGCCTGAGGCAAGGAAGAAGCTATGATGGAATTCAACTCTTATCAGTGTTCTCCATAGGGGATACAGGGCACATAGGGTATGCAGACAGGTCGGTTGGAGTGATTTGTCAGGGGCGACATGTTCTGGAAACAGATTAGTTTGAAGGTGTGTCCCTGTGGCCAGTTGCTTGGCAGCTCCTCTCTTTTAATTAGAGAAAAAGCTTCTGCAACAAGGGTCACAAGTGAAGGGGTGAGGTGAGAGAAAGAGACAACAGTGTTTGCACTGTAAACTAACCCAGCTCATTCAGCCAGAAGATAATACAATAATCCTCCAAAGTTACTCTTCGCCTAATTTGAAAATGACTCAAAGGAGAGGGAAAAAAAGAAAATCAACATCTCAATTACAGCACACACTGTGTTTACCTTTTGGCCTTCTTCTCCTTTAACAAAGAAGTTTACAGGTAACTACTTCTTACAGTTTCAGCTGTTATAGAGTTTTTCTGACTATATAAAAGAGCAAAGAGCGTTGGAGAGCAAGCATCATATTGCATGAAAAATTGATGGCGAGGCCATATGTGGAAGTGTATAGTGTGTGTTAAAGTTAAGGTAAAACTTTAATGGTCAAAACTAGGCTACCATTGGTGATAGTGCCCTGCTTTACTATAGCATGAAGTGGACTGCTTGTATGGTATTCATGAGGATGTAGTTAGCCTAAACAATAATTGAACTCAGAAGCCTGGACGTTTTGCACGCACTTTTGCTATCAGTCGATGTTGGAAGTCTGCGATGGTAGACTTGGGTAAACCCTCAGTGTTAACCTGGAACATTGCTTCCGTTCCTCGCTCTTTGAGATGAGCCATTCATGTGTGGTCGTCCCACTCCTTTGTTTTCCTTGGTGGCTTGTCTACAGCATCAGCACAACGCCTCCTATTTGCGTTTGTTTCCTAAATTAAACACAATGGAGTTGCTCAGATAGCGTTAGCATCATTAGCTGCAGCGTAATTGCTGTACTGTGCACAAAGGGCTGTTCTGCTCTTTAACAGCACTCTAACCACTAGTTTGTTCTTTTTTTTTGTTCCCCCTGCACTTAAGTGACTTATTCCCCCATCTCCTGTTTGCAACTTTTTGTTTTTTTCTCAGTTCATGCCATTTTTCATACATCTCATCTCCTGCGTGCTGCTTCAAATCCCAAAAAGTCTCAAATTTCTCTATTTGCCTGCAATTGCTCTCTGCATGTCAGCCAGTCTGTAGAACTAAGTCTCCCTCTGTCATTCTCCCCCCCC
>NC_048420.1:7721505-7762885 GCF_013103735.1 Etheostoma cragini | reverse complement strand
CCACACACTTTCTTGCGCTGCTCCCTGCTGTCCTTTTTCATTGTAAGCCAGCTACTCTATGGCTCTTTCTCATGTTTTAGGTGTAAAAATTGGATGACATGTGGTGAGTTGTGGATTAAAGTGAATGTCAATCACCTTCTTTTTTTTATCCTCTCTCCTCCAGGCAATGCTCCCTGGTGGCTTCACGTACTTGCAGGGATTTCTCATTTATCCCCTCCCTCTCTCTTTCTCTTTCCTTCTTGTCTTCCTTCCATAACCTTGTTCACAGACACCACACTACACCACATGCTAATTGCATTCTCCAAGTAGATGTTTTCCTCACACCAAATTCATTTCTGACCCATCGATGTGTGTTTTTCCCCACTCCTCAGTATCCACATCTCATTTGCCTTCCCTCATTTCTGTCACTACCTGTCTCTGACGCTCTCGCTCCTTTACTTCCTACCTTGTTATATCTGAGACCTTAGAAAACTAGTAGAAGAAAATCTCTACTCTTCTTACGTGATAAAATCACACGGAGCTGCAGCCAAAGCCACTAAGCTTGTAAAGGGGAAAAGAGCTTTGAGGAAGAAAAAGATTGGCAGACTGAGTCAAATGGGATGAGGTAGAGAAGAGCCCTTTCTTTATCTGTTTGCAGTTTAGAAAGTGGACCACAGAAATGGCTGATCACATAAACTGTCTCACTAAATGGCTACCAATTTAATTAGCACCCATGAGAAAGCAGTCATGACTCAATGGCTGGAAGGAGTGATCTTGTTAAAAAGGGTTTGGCCTTTTTTGCCATTCAAAGAGCAGATTCAGGCAGACTTTTGGTAACAATGTGACCACGTGTCACTGGGGTACTTAAGTTTAGAAGAGGTTGACTTACGTGTCTATAGGTGTTTTGAGGGGCTGGCATCAATCCCAGCTAATCAAATCAGCCCTTTTAAAATGAAAGCAATCGCCAGGAGACGCCAAACGGGTCGCCAGTAAATGAAAAACAATCTTATGTTTCCAATGTAGAATCTCAAGCAGTGCCTCAAATAAAAATCCTAATCCCATTCTAATGATGGTTGTCGGTACCCGATCTGTGCTGCCTGCACAATCCGTCACGCGCATGCACAAGATGTTTGTTGTCACCTTCGAGCTACCCATTGTGACAAATCTTCGTCAAATGAAGCACATATAAAAATTATTTGACGGGAAATGAAAGGATTTTGCCTTCAAATAAGGAAATTGTCATATGAAGAACATATAGATAGAAAATTGTAAGTAAACGTAAGATGTAAGTACTCAACTCACTGAATCAAAAATATTCACCGGATTATAAACAATAACTGATACTTACTTATTATGTTACGTTTTGTTGCATGGTAGACTAGTATCCTAGCCCACAGATCTTTAAATGTCAGGTAGTCTTCTGTAGGCTTTAATTGGCAGTCGTCCTTGGGTTTTATTCAACTTTTTCAATCAACTAAAGTTAGCCTTCATAGTTTTCAAAATGGCCAATGTTATATGTAGCATGTGTCATATTACATTTAGTATGCCATAGTAGCCTACTCTATTGATACGTGCAGAGAAAATTGCATTTTGGGGCCAAAAACACAACAGACTGTAAGTATTCATTTAACACAGAAACCTCCTTAAACATATTGTTTCCTTTATTGTCTCTTTGTACATTAAACAAGTTGGAGGTGTATTTTGGAAATTCTTTCGAGGAACTGTAACTATGGCTGACTTTACTGTGCTAAGTCCGTCACCATGGGGGCATACAACGGAGCACAGCGGCGCTGTAAAACACGATTGTGGTCTGCACATGAGCGAACGCGGATCGTGCACCGATCAGGTACCAACACTGGTAAAGTGTAGGCCTGTCACCTTAATAAACTTTCATGACATACTGTATAAAATAACAGCCATCTGCTCTTGTGACCAGAAAAAACGTAATTACTCTGAATCAATCAAAGTACATATACAGGATAATTGCCTGACATCACGTGCTGGATGTCCCTCAACCACTTCCGCGGTGTGTGTGTGTGTGTGTGTGTGTGTGTGTGTTTCTTACAATCCTTTCACTTCGGGAAACCACAAACTGAGCTAGCAAGCTACACACTGGAAATGGAAAGTTTTGTATTTTCTTGGGATCTTGCAATAAGAAAAGCATGCTTGCTTCTCTCGGGATGACTCTAAAGATTTACAAAGAATATATTTTAAGGCATTTACTGTCTAACTATGACATTTTGTTACCAAACGGTGGGGATTACTAGGGACAAAATACACATGGCGCTACCCTGGTGAGCACAAATTACGTTCAACCATGTATCCAGCTAATTTGAACAGCTAACATTACCGTATTACATGAATAATGTGTTGTGGAGATGGGTCTGGCAATGCATTTGAGTTGAACAAACATAGTCAATTTATGTTCTATAATTAGGTTAAAAATAACATACAATCACGAGTAAGGATTCCTAACAACTACCTATGACTGTCCAATGAGTTTCTTTTTTATAATTTAATTTGAGATGTACTAGCGTTATTCTGTGATGTGCAAAGTGATCTTAATTTTCTAGCCTGGTTTCAAACTTATTTCTCCCCCCATATTTATGACTTGAGGTTGCAACATAGTCCTCATTTGAGTGACGTTCTCAACGAGTAGACTTTCCCTTGTGTGTTCAAATGCATTTATCATCTTTGTTTTGGAGGGGATCCCAACATATGTTAGTCATTACATAACATAAGAGTGACATGAAGAAGAAAAAAATAGAAACACAATTATCAATACTTTCATGATTATTTCTCCCAAGTTTACTGGTATGTTGTTGATATGACACATTGTTGACTTGGCTATAATAAGGCTAACATGTTAAGAGTGTCAAAAGTGGTTTTATAACGTTTTGAATGAGTTATAGTTAAGATGTACACGTGGTAATATATATATATTTTTTATCAGTATAATAGGTTTCATGCAAAGAGTTCTTGTTGAGCTTTGAGAGTTTGCTGAGCTGAAGCTACTTTGTGCTTGACAGTAATGGTTGAAAATGTGAGAATCATGTCTCAAGTCAGTGAACATTATTGTAACTTCAATAGGGTAAATACTGAATGTACAAATATATAATTTAGTTATCACTGAGAAAATATCACCCCATACAGTAAATCCAATTATTTCTCCCCATATGTCAGGGCATTTGCATTCCTCCTCAAAAGCTATTCAACTCATGATGTTTTTGCAACTAGCATTATGGCCTTTTTTCTTTACAAAATTATACAGGGTTGATTGGAACGGAATGTCCTGGCAGTCTACATGTTTGGTGTAGGGAAAACCACTGGCGTTTGTACCTGTTTGTCAGACTTAAAAGGTTTATTTAAGGTTTTCAAATTGGATAAAGCATTGATAAGTGTGCAGCATTTTGAAAACATTCAGCTCATCAATCATTTAGAGGCTGCAGAAGGAGCACAGTGATGGCTTGCTGTATACTTCCAATGGCCACAAGGACTCAGAAGCCTAAACAAACGCTATGCTTAATCGGTAGTAATATCTAAGATATATTGAAAAGGCTTTTGTTGGCTTTTAGATACTGTCTATAATTAGATATAAGTATAACACTTGCAAGTAGACAGTTGTGTGACCATACACAGGTAGTGAACAGCTGTTGAAGTGTTACATTTGGCACCATGTGGGAAACATTAATGACTCATTCAATCAATACAAACTGGAAGTAGTGTAACAAAGTACTCACACATCATTTACTACAGGTACATAGACAGTGTGCCTATCTGGGGCTATAGATTGTCATGGTTTATTGTTCTATATTGCTAGAGTGGGGTACTTGTCCTGTATGTAGAGTGGAGATATGCTTGTTTAATGAACTTTGTCAGTGCACATTGAGACACTTAGCTGGCAATCTACCAGTTCCAGAAGTGCTCACTTATCGTGGAGGTCCTTTCTTTTTCCTGCTGAAGTCTTCAGGTCAAACAGCCATTACCAATACCTCAAGGCAAATTCACCTCACGTTTAGCCAGCGTTGCACTTTGATCTGAAGTAAATAACATTAGGCAACCATTAGGGCAGTATGTATGGACCAGTGTGTACATCAGTGAACAGAGGCAGGGGCAATCTTAACATCAACCCTTCCAGCAAGCATCAGTCTCGCTCTAAACAAAGTGTGTTAGTTTCTTTTTTCTCCTCCAGTCTGATCCTAAATGAGTTTGAAAAGTGACATCAATGCGTCTGACACGTGTCTGTTAACCTTATCAACCATGAAACATATCAAAGCAGGCTGAAGGATGGCAGACAAAAAAGAGGATGCTAGCTTTGCTATGTTTATTCTTGTTGCTGCTTGCATCTTTACCATCCATGGTGTCTGTCAGAGGAACTTTGTTCACCCGACACTTGTATTTTTCCATGTTTTACACCAGCCAAGACAAGCCAGTGCAGGAAAACCTGCGTGGCAAATGAAATCATCTTTGAAAAACTCATTTTCTGTGATGGATTAACAGGACTTGAAATGCTTCAGTTTTGTTGTTGCAGTCAGCTACGAATAAATAACAATTTTGGATCCTTTGCTGAAATTGCATTTTAGGCTTCATGAGAAGACCAAAGCATCTTCATCAGTGCTAATTCACTAAACAAATGGTAATATAGGAAAATCCATTTAACACCATTTGGATATGCATGTCGCTGGCTGGCTTAAAATCGTGTGTTTATGAAGATTTTGGTTCAAATTATGAGACTGCAACTAAACAGGTAGCAGACACTCTGCATATTTCATTTAATTAACTGGGGTAGTGGGTTAAGCTGATTTTTGACTTCAGGGGTAAAATGTTCCTATTTATATGTTTTGTGGTCATATTTTATGGGTTGTTAAGTTAAGGTATAAAAAGGTCGTCGACGTGAAGGGAGTTGAAGTTAACTTTTAAAAAGATGAAAAAGATGGGGGGGTGATGGTGGGGGACGAAGGAGTGGGAGATGGAGAAGTAGAGTAATGTATCATGCTGGCAGAGGTCAGGCAAGAGCAGGCTATGCAATTAGCTACAGAGGAGCGTGGTAATCATGCAACTGTTTCAGCAGATAATTAGTCACACTACTGTACCAGGAGGTCTCAAACACATACAGTATAGACTATCTTGTTTATATATATATAGATATATAATATGCTCTCAAAGCAACTACACATTCATGCACACTGATGCATGTGGGAATAAGTTCTGATTTTCTTTACATACACACATTCAGAACAACGAGGTTCTAGTCACCCCCACCCTCCTCTTTTGTTTTCCTTCCATTCCATGTCTTCTTTCCACCTGCGGAGCGTCTCCTTCCATCCACACGCCTCCTCAGTGCGTTTACCCCCCAGAGAGGGGTCTAATGAGGGCTAACGATGGGAACGCATGCTGCCGTTTCCCTTTCATTAACGGGTCCACACTTACCCCCTGAACACAGCTTTTCATCGTCAGCAGTCTGCTGTCAACGTCGGCTCTTTTTCCCCCTCTCCATCTATCACCTCCTCGCTGTGTCTCTTACCCATCACCTTCTCATCACTTTCACCATTTACTTCAATCTGTACTTCTTCCTTGTCTCTTGCTGGTCTTTCTCTTGCCAACACCAACACCTCCTCTATGAATACCAACATGATGTTATTTTAATGTGCTCCTAAAGTAAATAAGAGTCAGTCCATAAGCCATCTTGTAGAGATATATTTTAAGTCTGTTTTTAAAGTCAGTAATGTGGTCTGGTTATGAATTCCACAGCTGGGGGGTGGTGTAGCCGAGAGCCCTCTCTCCCAGGATGCTGAGATTCCCACTAGGGAGATGCAGTAGCCCGGCTGAGGAGGATCTCAGTGAGCGGGCATGGGGGGGTAAACTTCCAGGAGGTCAGTGAGGTATAGGTGGAGGTATGATTGTGTAGGGCCTTGTATGCCAGGAGCAGGACTTTGAAACATGTTCTGTAGGCAACAGGAAGCCAGTGCAGTTGCATGAGCAATGGTGTTACATGGTCAGGGGATTTGGAGCATGTTATAATCCTCGCTGGAGAATTCTGGATGAGTTGGTGCCGGTGGAGTAGCTTATTAGGGATTCCAGACAACATGGATTTACAGTAGTCAAGGCAGGATGTCACATATGCATTAACAAGGACTTCTCCACTCGACTGGGTGAGCGCTAGGCGAAGCCGTGCCAATGTTCCTTAGATGGAAAGAGGCACTTCAAGACATACTGTTAATGTGTGCACTAAATGAGAGTACGTCCAGTATGACACCAAGCCTCTTGACCTGGTTTCTGCGCTGCCAGCTAAAGAAAGGGTGAAAGGTTCCATCTTTGCAAGAGCTGATTTAGGAGTCAACAACTAGTAGCTCAGTCTTACTGTTATTCAGCTTCAGGTAGTTCTGTGTCATCCACAAGTTTGTCATGGAGGCAGGCAGTGATTACAGCTGGCGGAAGAGTTACTGGCAGAATTACCGCTCAATGTCATTTCAGTGGGCAGACAGAAAGTCTCTTGGTGAAACAAACCCATCTTCAAAGACAGACTGATCACTCCACAGTCCACGGGAACTGAAGACAGCAATTACCAAGGCAGGTTTAGTGAATTTTCAATGCCTTTCCCACTTTACACGCTTTCAATAAAATGACATGCCTGGGCATATTAGGACATTTGCTTAGAGGGCCATGTCAGTCCGACATGTCTACTTTTGTTCAGTTCTTGTGCTTTTAATAGCATGGAGTCTGCAGATCTTTTCAACAAACTGCAGGTTAGGTTTTTCCTTAAAGGTGTTCTTATATTGGCTTTTTGAGGCTGGATTTGGTTCAGGGACGTTTCTGCAAGCTTTTACACAGAGCAGTTACAACATCTGGCCTGGAGATGAGGACTCTATCTCTGAATGTCTTTGAAGCAGGTTTAGTTTAGATATAAAATGCTTCTTGGGTCCTTTTACACCTTGTTTAGAATTTTAAAACATAGAAAAATATAACAAGGTATGTTCAGAGGATGATGTCAGGCCAACATGGCTATTTTCAAATCTCTGTTAATGATTGTTGTTCATACTGTAGTTGATTTAGTTTTTTTCACTGCTTGTGTTTTTCGTGTCACGAATGGCGTGTGTGGCCTCAGGATAATGTGGGACATTGGCTGCCAGTGACAGTAGCTGTCAGTGCAATAAAACATGGCCTGTGGTGTGTCATACTATTGTAAAAAAAAAAAAGAAGAAGAAAAAATTGGTTTAGTTTCGTCAAAACAGTGCTTGAAATAAGCTGTGGAGACAGTCAAACACTAAATCATAGTCTTGAACATGTTCCATAATGAGTTTATTAAAAATAATGACACAGCGGCTTCATTTTCCATACGTTGCTGTTAGGCCACAGACCGCTCATTCAAGAGGAAAGACTCATATACTAAACAGCTGTGATTAAACTAAATACAATTTCACAAAAGAGAATTTTTCTTCCTTCCCCTTTTTCCCACTTCTTTACCATGATGTCTAACCAGTGTATGAGCTTGCGTAAAGACGATAGCAATCAGAGGCATTCTGAGAAAATTGAGCTGAAACAGACACGCTGTGGAAAAGCTACCTAGCCACTGCTTGGCTCTACCTTTCCATTTCATATGCTTCTGCACCATGAGATACAGGGGGTCATGTTCCATAGCTATCAAAAAGACACATTAATAAGCTACCAAGAAAATGAATAAAACATCACAGTCAGTACACAGGCAGCTGTGGCAGCTCACGGTGGCTTCTTAATAAAGCTTAGGGGACTGCACTTCATGTTTGATACATGTTTGGCACACGCAACTGACTCTATTAACCTAAACAGAATATCTCTGGGATTTTCTGAAGCAGATGTATCCTCAGCCCAGTGTTGTATATTTTAATACTTGCCAACAGGCCTGTCAGGTTGATGGGGTCCACTGCTAATTCACTTTTTACTAAAGAAACATTTATTTCTGTTTGTGGAGGCTTTGTTTTTGTGGACTTAACAGATTCTTTTCACACATTCCCCAAAAAACAATTTTAACATTTGCTGTTCTCCTATTTTCTGATGATCACAAGACATATCTTTTATTTGCAATCATTTCACTCACTCGCAACACAGTAAATAAAAAACTGGTTGTGTCAAGGAGAAAGCCTAAAGATTTTTTTTCACACATTCCACAGTATAAAAAAAATCTAGTTGCTTATTTCTTTTAGTCTTTTACACTTCCAAATAAAGTAGATTGCTGAGAAACTTGCAGTGAGATAATGGATTACTTGTGGTTTTGTTTTGCCACCACGCTCAAACTCTCTCAATCTGAGGGACTGGGAGTGCTTCCAGGTTTCTGCACAAGATTGGTGTCTAGCAGATGTGCGGATAAGACTCTGATCACCATTGCGCTGCCAGTAGCCACCCCGCCCTCCACTCTCGCTGACGGTCATTGATGATTTCAATTTTACTGTGTGATTCCTTTATGCTCTGCACCATGCTGGGAATAGATTTCTCGCCTGTTGCACTTGCTGTTGTATCTGGCTCGAATCGATTTGGTAAGCGATATATAATTAGATAGCATCTTGCTTCGTTATCATTTCCCGTGAGGAGCAAATACCACGCATGATAGCCATTTCTCCTCTCGACTCCTGCTTCTCTTTTCACCGTATGGCCTTTCTAACAGACTTCTTGACTTCATTTTTCAAACCTCCTTGTTCTCTGCTCCTCCTCCCTTAAGTGTACATGCAACTTTTCTTATAATCTCTTTTTAGTTAGTGCTCTAAAAGTCTTTTAAACAAATGTTGCAATTAGAACATTCTCATTACAATGTCCCCTCCATGTGCTTCCTCTTCCCCATCTTTTTATCGTGGTCTTGAACTGATTCACGAGGAAGAGATTCCCTGTTGCTATGGCAGCTCCTAACTGATTTGTTTGGTCTGTGGAAACCTGGGTCAAGGTGTTGGAGCAACACAGTAAGTTTGCGCACCACTCGGCTCTGCAAAAACGGCAAATCCTGTTCAGTGTTAGTGGCACTTAACTCTTTGTAGCTACACCATTTTAACTGTATTTACTATTGTACATTGTACTTTTGATGTTCTGAAAAATTGGTTCCAGTTTCTCCAACATCAGTGTTTCCGCTATATGTATTTACCAGCGGCGCTCTGTCATTGCAAAATTGTTGCCGCCACTCCTTCAGCATTGTGATAAAGTCATAGTAGTCTGCTCCACTGAACTCAAGCGAACAGTCATCTGCTCGATCTCCCCTTTGAGGGTGATCAACTGGATCAGTGACAGGGCGTCATTACTCAAGGTAAAGGCAACAAAATGAACAGTACAGGTACAGCATTTTCTCCTCAGGCAGAAAGACAAACGGCTGTTTAACAATTAAAACGTTAGGGTTTGTTAGACCCCAGGTGAGAGGGAACGCTGCTGTCCCTCTACCTTTTTTTCTATATCAACGACGTTCCACTTCTGGAATTTCTCCAGTGCAGCCTGAAGATCCGCCTGATGTCCCTCACCTTCTGTTCTTTTTGTGTTGGCGTTCTAAACTGTGGTGGATTAATAAGGATTATGGTTACCTGCTCCTCAGATCTCTGCAGGGTACATCCAGACAGCTAGCAAGACTATCTGTCCAATACAGTTTTCTGTCGAACAACTAAAACTGCTTTTGAACGTACACATGTTCCACCAAAACAAGTTTCTTCCTGAGGCTTTTTTGCAGAGTAACCTCAGGTATGACATGATCCTCTCTGCTTGAGCCACAGTGACTGGCAATGTAAATCACATCCTGAGAGCAGTCCAAAAGTTGGGGTAGATCTCTGATGGATCCTCATCATGAATAAAAGTGCTAATGTCAATGAGGCTCATGGTCCTCCTTCCCCCCCTTGTCTGGACCGTTCCATTTAGGAATGGTAAACAATGAATTACTCCGTGGGTGCTTACGGGCACACAGCCTTTAATAATAAAAAGACAGTAGTGTTTCTATTTCAGACGGTGACAAACACACACACATACCTATCAACTCGACAATAAACCCGTTAAGTAGTTTATCTTTCATGATAGGTTTGGAGATGAAAAGTTTAACTGACACTTAACTGCGATCAGCTTAATGGGTGCTCAGTATGGGTGGAGCACCCACAATATCTGTGCCTATGCCCAGAAAGTCGACCATGTTCAACCCACTCCCCCCCACTCCCCTATCCCCTTCTCACACAGCTTCTCTGTGCACACTACCTTCTCAGCAAGCAGGGGCACCAATTTGCCAATTCCACACACGGTGAAATGATAGATAATGCAATAGAAAACCGCTTTAAGGATTTTTTTTGTGTGCTTGTGCCGCCCCCCCCCCCCCCCCCCCCCCCCCCCCCCCCCCCCCCATGTGTCATGAAGAATTGCCGCCCCGGGCAGCTGTCCGCGTTGCCAGTGCCAAAAAACGCTACTGGTGCCTGCTCTCTATGGGCCCCTTAGTGTGGAAGCAGTGCTTATCATCTGGGTAGTTTTACACGCAACAGTTGAATGTGTTTTTGGCTTCATGTGCAACTAAGTAACTATCATAGGAATTATTGGGGTGCCGCCTCCACTGCTGTATCCAGTTCTTAGTATACATCCATGGCTACAATATCTGCATTAACAGATGCAGAAACAACATTTCAAGCAAAAGTTATGTATCTTTTCGGAATTAATGCTTTTGTTCCTGGAAGTAGTCTGGTTCACAACAGCTTGTTAGACAATGACACTTGTACTCTATGAGCAATAGTTATTAAAAATATTTAACATTTGCAATTCTACTATTGGTATTACAGACAAGAACGGAGCCTAAAGATATGTCCACATACAGGAATCTCATTACAGATTATGGGTACAAAATCAAGAAATGATAATTAATCAAACAAAGCAGGGAACCACCTGGGAACTCTACAAACAGCGGGCACTGTATTCTTTGGTATTGTTCAACCACTGGTGAAAAGATTTGACTAATTATCTGGGCTTGTTGTAAAATAAAACTTTTAGAAAGTAAATATTTATTTCTTCATAAGAAATCTCAATACAAACCAGAAGAAACCTATTTGAATAAAATCTATAAAAAAAGATTGAAAGTTGCAAGAGTCAAAATATATCTCAAGTTGTTGTAGTGGATTGCAATAAACAAGAGTGCAAAGCACCAAAGTGTTCAAAGTTTAATACAACGTGTTCATTGTGATAGAGAAAAAAGTATGCAGAGATTGTACAATTGAAGCTTGGGTAATTTAAAGACTTTAAAGCTTCTCCAAAGACCTGCTCATGACAATTAGGGCTGTGCTGCAGATGACAAAGTGGGGGACAAAGAGAGAACAGGCTTTGACTAAAATACAGATAAAGAACTCACCAGTGGACCACACTTGTATGACACATACACAACACATAGATGCAAAGGTCAAAAGGTTGGGTGTACATTTCAACTTGAAGGAAATGGATGTTGGGGGTCCCTGTGAGCTTCAAAACCCGCCTGCATTTTGACTTACCTCCCCCCTCTGGAGCTGTCCCAGGTACCTGAGACACAGGACCAGCTGTGTGTCGCTGTCCATGGTGCTGAAAGTTCAAGGCTCCAGCCACCGTAACTACGCTCCTGTTTTTTATTTAGATCAGAGAAGCAGCAAAGCAGCACGGACTAATCCTGCCTCCACCACTTCTTTGAGGATCCTGAGGCGTTTCAAAGCATCCCAACTGTAACTCTTAAAATCAGCAATACTATTAACATATTTGGTCCAGGCTTTTAATTCTAACATGTGTATATGTAGAATAACTTTGGCTGGGATGCTGCTACAAAACTGGAAAACTTAAAGGTGCTCTAAGCGATGTTGGGGGACTTCTTGTTGAAAGTATTTTCAAAGGAAACAAGACTAGCTCGCACCTCCACCTCCCTTCCATACTTCAGGGCACCAACCCCCAACCCCCACCTCCCAACCCCAAATCCTTCTTGTTGGTTATAGGCTGGATGAGAACACTGTTTTGTTACATTTTCATGGCCAAGGTTGGTCTGTTTTGTTTTTGTTTTTTGGCGTTCGTGGAGCCTGGGCTATCTACAGAGGCCACTTCTCTTTTTTTTTTTCTTTTTTTTCTTTTTTGTGTTCAAATAACCGTCAGCCTTGCGGATAGTGAGGAGATGTTTGCTGTATGGGGGGGGGGGAAAGGTTTTAGCCTAAAAACATGTGAGATCGCTTAGAGTACCTTTTCAAAGCTGCTCAAATCAATATTTATTTATTTTAAGAAGGGCTAAAATGACTGATTGTGTTGTAAAATGTGTCACTTGTAGTGATGAATCTACAGATACTCTGCAGTTCCCTCAGCTCCTTGGAGCTTTTTAACCTTTAATATTGTTTAGCACCATCCGTGGCTCCACTGTCACCACATTCACGGCTGCAGCAGGCTACTTGTTTGAAGTCCCGATAACCCTACCATATGTTACGTGCCCAGCACCAAAGAGCAGACAGAGGAACATTTTTTTCTTCAGAGCTGGTAGAGACAAAAAAAAGAGCTTAACATTTGAAAGGATAGTGGACTTACTTTTGTCTTGTGGCCAGAAAAACAAGTTGAGAAAAATGCTCTTTACCGTTTGCTATTGCTAACACGTTGATAAGCTGGGTACAATGTTGTGCTCACAGCTCGTTCAATAAAAACATTAAGGCCTTAATGCAGCTTTAAGGTTATTGTGTTGCCACTTGTTGTACTGTACAATCAGGGGTTAAATTGGGCCGGGGCTGTCGGGGGAACATGTGCCTACGCTCTTTCATGTTACAAAGGAACGCTAAACTTAGCACATTGTCTTCAATGTATATTTGTTTACACCTTTCTCCATCTTAATAGTTCAAACAACGACTTAAATGTGTTTTCATCATAGCTGCAGAACACACAGTCCTAAATACGGTGATGTAAGAACTTGCAAACGTCAGAACCTTCACAGGGTCAATGTTTTTCTTTAATGCTACCTCGCAGATGAGCAACCTCACTCGCTGGTTTCCAGCCGCAGGAACTGACAATTTTTATGACAGAATAATACTTCCTCTTATATTCAGCTTGGACAATGTTCGACTCTGACAAAATGATACTACAACATGAACGCAAGATCATTTTACAGCAGGTTGCCTCTGATCTTTAGTTAGCAACGCTAACGAATCCCAATTTAACCGCCGGGTACAATACATCTTATTTCACAATTACAAGAGAACACAACAACAAAGCCATCACCTGACAATAACGTATTATAAAGAAGAAGCCTCCACTGTCTGCAGTCTTTTTAAAGGACCACCTGCTGTGTGCAACTTCAGCAGATGTGCTCTTGCAGCGTCATAAGACACCATTTTGCTGGAACTGATAGCAGTGTTTTTTCCTCCTACGCCATCTCTTGTACATTGGCTTCATATCAATATACAGACCTAGAGTCATCACATTTCTGTAGTGATTTGCTGTTGCTTCGTGTTGCTGCATCTCGGTGAGTTTGAGCTGGTGATGTGCTCATCATGTTCATGTTCTGGCCTGCTCCTTTGAATTCTGGGAGATTTGAAAGCTTCTGCAAAGCCTTGAAAAGAGACACTGAAAATTCACTTTGATAAACATATATCTTTAGGCTAGATTAAAACAGAGAGCAACAAACCAAGCACATCGGGTGTCAGAGCGCAGCTCTTTTGAACATCCTCCAGTGGGAGTCATAATAAGCCGCCACCCCCACTCCCACGACTTTTCTGTATTTTGATATTTCTCCTTACACTATTAACACAGAAAGTTGGACACATGGAAACACGTAGGAGGAGCACAGCTCGTAACATTGGCATTGGTCTGCCATATTTAGGCATCAGAGTAGATTACCTGAACGTTAGAATTTTCTGATTTGGCTCATTCTGGTAAACAAATGAAGAGAGATGGATGACAGGCACCTTGTAATGAGTTGTTTTCCAACTCTCTTCCTCTCTCTTCTCCTCTTGCATGTGAGGGTGTTGGTACCTTGGATTTTCACATTCGTTGTCATATTTTGCATGAATGCACACGTCTGAATATGTTGAGAATGTTGCGTAATATACATAGTGGTGTGGCTGAATATAGAGCAGGGTCATGGGTTGAATCTCCCTTCTGTTTCTTGGGAGATGCATCATCAAAAACCATCAGCAGTCAAGTCTCATGTCTGTGCTTCATCTCCAATTGCATTCTATCAGTCCCTTTCACTTCCTGTTGCCTCCTTGTCTGAGCCACATGCTGTGTGATGAAAGGCCAATCAAGTGGAAAAGGAGGATCCTGACATGGAAATAAAGTGCTGCACATCTCCACTTATCTTCCTGCACTCAAAGCCAATGGAGTAAAACTATCCCACTCATGTGAAGACAAAATATGTAAGTGTGAGAGAGTGTGTTTGGAAAAACTGGAACTGTAGATGGTCTGAGTCTAGCAGAATATAATACTTTTATCACCATTCACAGCATGAGACTTTTCTATAATTGATGTGCTATGCAATGTACAGAAAGGTTAGAATGCATCACTGATCAACTGTGTACCTGACTGGGTTGCGTATGTGTGTCTGTGACACGGTTTGGGAGTAGGTAAAGATGAATAAGGATCGTTAAGTAGTCAAGGAAGTCTCCGAGGCTCCCCACTGGGAGAGGCAATGGGTCCTCCCTCAAGACCCTATTTAAATGTCAACCCCTTATCTGATCCCAGGGTTCCCTCCTTAATTGTGTAATATTGCAGCAATAATTGCCATCATGACTCAATTTGTGCCTCTTTACCCCTGTAATAATCCACAGCATCTCAGTCATTTATGGATATACTGTTGCAATGAGGCAGTTCCTCTGTCAGATATTGGAAAAAGGCTGTGACTTTATTTTCCACCAACTCAGAACATTATTTATAGAAATCAAAGGAAAATATTACCTATCCCAAATTGAGGCCACAAGCAATGACTTGACATCCATGGATAAGTGCAGTTTCATCGACCAGGTGGCATATTATCATGACATTCGGAAGGAATTTATTTTATTATATAGTGAAAAAAGCAATAAATGTTGAACAATTCTGTTAATATAGATTCAATTCGAAACATGGGGGATATTGGGATTGGGATAGGCTATTTTGATAACAGCAAGCATTTGATAACTACTCCTTTTATTCAGTGTCACCTACAGCTTTTGAGTGTTTGTATTGATTTCATGTACCAACAAGAGACAGGCTCGGAAATCCACTAACAGCTGTGGACTTGAGTCGGTCACACGTGATTCTAGAAAAGTGGCGCAATGTGTCCGTGGCAATGCATGCAACACGTGGCTGCAAGACTGGTAGAAGTCGGCAGCCATCCGCGGAACGTACGCTGTGTCAGAGCCTTCTGGATGGGTGAACTGAACCTCAGATGCCTGCTTGCTCGTCGGTTAATGATACTTCAACAAGGGTAGGCGAACGATCAGAAAAAAATTCAAAATTATTAACCCAGATCTTGCTAAAGTTTCCCATGTTTTTACAAATCTGAGAAATTAAGAAATAATGTTCTCTAGTTAGTCATTAGTGATGTGCTGCAACCCACTGAACCCCCCCCCCCCCTTTTTCCCCTTGTTCCTCTTATCTTAAAATAAAAATGTCATCCACCATGAATAATGCCAGCTTCTTAATCCATGGACTTTTTACGAGTCTCGTCGTTAGACCATTAAGAATGCCAACTCTTAATGGCATCCCCATTCAGCAGGCTTTCGAGTTGGCGTGTGGTTGCTAAAACGTTTTTTGAAAAGTTAAATCAAAAAGAGTAATGCGGGTTGTTGTGTTGTAGGGTCACAGCGGTGTCCATAAAAAGAAGATGGACAATGACTTCCAGAGGCTGCATAGCAAGTTAGCAAACTGTGATCCCTGAAACAAACTACGGAATAGCTCCTCCGACTTGGAACAGTCGCGCTCCACCACCCACGTAATTAAGAGAGCTGAGATAGTCAGTCCAGTTTGGTCAGGTCCAGGTCCACTTCAGTTCTTTTACGTTTTAGCCTTGATCTCATTCTACCTATGGGACACCACAGCTTTTGATTACTTAAATGCTACTCTAGGGATTCTGGGATTTACAGTGCTATGTTGTCAGTGTTTTTAATAAGAAATACAAGATACTTGATTGTCTTTAAACCTCAGACTATAATTCCTCCCTTCTCAATTAATGGAAACATCTGACTTTTGTTTGTCTTGCACTTCTCTAAGAGTTTTGGCTTCTAGCAGCGTAGTATAACTTATTTTTACTAACTTATTTGTTCGAACTGTGTTACTCATGATCATGGCTAGCTCTAAACACCTCTTAAATTAGAACTTTTAGGTGCAAAACGTATCGTAGAACTGGCTTTTCGCACATTCTTATTGCGATTGGACGTCGTGCAGATTATCCACATTGGGAGCGGTTTTGTATTTATCAGACCATTTCTACAAGTCAACACATGCCACCTATTGCAAAGAAAAATCATCATGACAAAATCATGACACAAGTAGACCTCAATTTCTTTCTTTTTTTTACTTTCATATACTTGTATCCCCTCTAAGCTAAAGTGAAATAACAACATCTTTTCCACGGAATACAACACTAATGTTGCCCGGTGGGCAAGACATTGCAGGCTGGTTTAACAGCCCCTTCATTTCACAGTGAACCTGTCTAGCCCTGCAGGATATTAGCTTTTAAAGCCCTCTTTGTTGTGAAAGGTATGAAAAGGTGTTTTTTATTACACTTTTCATTCACAAAACGACCGTTTCCTTTTTAATAATTTACTGCCACTCTATTTGGGCGGAGGAGATATCTGCCATCAGCTGCCGGCTACTGCATCTCCAGTACATCACAAGTGTACGTGATGGTATTATTGTATTGAAGCCATGCTCCTGTTCTCAAGACCTGCTTTAACCAGCCATGAATGGCTCCGGGGTAGCCTCTCGGAGCACGCGAATCCCGCTATAGGGTGCATTAAGACGTTTCACATTTATGATCCATGCACTTCCCCAAAGCAAAGTGTGTGATGAAAGGACAAAAAAGAAAGAGCAGGTAGAAAAGAAGGCATGTGCACAGCCCAGGATGCCTTTCCTGATCAGCGTGGGATGTTCAGATGGGTATTTTCAGTGCTGGGAAAAATGAGATACATTTCATTTGCTTCTTGACTTGTGTTATTTGCTTGTCAGAATCAGCAAAGTCTTTCAAAAGTACTGCATAGCTCACTTTCGTCATAATCCCCGTTGGATGTTGAGCAGTGCTGTCAGGACGTGCCGGATACCTGTTATCAAAGTCTACAAAATGCAAAGATAAAAGCATCTAATTTGAACAAATTGTTTGTTTTTCAGGCTAGTTGTTCACGTTCAGGGATCAATATAAATGTACAAACCATGGTGGTAGTCTTTTGTCAATTTGGAGTAAATCTTTAATACATAGTACATAATTACAACCATCGGAAATGTTCAGAGATCTCCCCGGACAATTACTGGAGGCTATGTAGGAGATGGAGCAGTGAAAATACTTCACATACACTATTCTCTCTATCTAGAATCATTATTTGTTTTACAGACGCTAAACTGTTTGTGCTGGGCTCCATGCTGCCTACATTTTGAGCAGTATATCACAAAATTGATGTAATTAAATTGTCTAAGTGCTATTTTACTTATACTGATTAAACTTTCGGCCGCTTTAATGAATACACACAAGTCTTTGTCTGACAGAGTTATAGCAAAGTCTTTTATTTAGCGGAATTAGGGAACATTCAAAAGTTTCTCTTTGCTCAGACAAAGCGTTGTAAGGCACACTCGCTCAGACTTTACAAAGCACATGCACACAGTATATCATTGTATTTCTCTGCTGCTTATCTACACAATTCATGTTAGTGCTCTAGTATTGAGGAGATGTAGGGGAGGCTCATGAAAGAGGGGCGGGTTCCATTGAAAGCTTTCCAATATCTACAACCTGGTTCATCAAGCAGCAAGTTCATGTACCCACTAATGAGGAAGCTGCAACCAAACGAGGGAGAGGTGTATCCAGAGCTGTACTTAAAATTGAGAAATTGAGGCACTTGCAATTTTCTTGACCATTTCAATTTTATGATACTTTTAGAAATATTCTACTTTTTACCCCCTTCATTTATCCTACTAGTTAGTTTTCAAATTAACTTTGACACTAGAAAGATACGATGACACACACACACAAACGCACACATACACACACCTTTTAATGTATACATATAAATTGATGTGTAATAAAAATACATATCAATTTCGTATATAAAAATATATCAGTCACAGGGGCCATTTGTATGCAAAGCAACCTTTTACTATGCAACTCCAATACTATAAGTGCTGGTAATACTGCACTTTTACTTAAGTAGCATTTTGAGTGCAGGACTTGTAATGGCGTATTTTGACATTGATGTATTGGCTCGAAACCAAAATACTTCCTCCACCTCTGGTAAAAATCCCATTTGCATGTGTGTCATCTTGCTGTTTGTGAAAAGAAAAAATGAGTCAGGAGAAAGACTAAAGGGAATGTGCATGAAACGAAACTTCAGTTGCAAAATGTTACATATATTAAAATTTGTGAAAAAGACCAGAAAGTCAGTCACAATCGAGGCACGGCTTGTGGTGCATTATGTGACAGAGTCATCTGAATTTCTGACGATGGTTTTGGTGCTCCGGGGCCAGCTGCAGCAGCAGAACTAGTCATCTGCAGAAAAACGGCAGCAAGGCAGAGATCAGCAAGGGAGAGAGAGTGGTGGGGGGATGCTGGGAGAGGGAATGAAAAGACAGGGGTGGATTAAAGGTGAAGTGAGGGTTCAGGTTGGCACACGTATGTGAGTTTGCTCTGCCCTCAGCTCTCTCACCCCTCAGTCTCACAGTGGGTGATTATCCTGAGCAGGTGCAGGGGATGGTGACCCCTCTCCAACTGTTTCCCATAGATACAGGCACAGAGAATAGGCATCACTGTGTTTTAAGCACACCTTAATAAATGAGCTAATATACTATATTTAGGAAAATGCTTCCTAAAACTGGGGATTTTGCATGTGTTTTTTTGGTTCAAGAAGGCAAAGGCTTTTGTTACACTTATTTGATGGACCTTAGTTTAAAATAGTGAAGTTAATATGAAGACTAATTGTTTGTAGCAATGCTGCAGGAAAGGTCCGACATCAAGGACCTCTGTCATTGAGTCGACTTCTAAAAATCATTTGTCGAAATTAAATATAAGTATGAACGATTAAACATAGATGGCCTGCAGTTTCAAAGCTAATTCAACAAGCTTAATTACAAATCACAATTCCAATTGCTACTCAGCCTGCGAGAATGGTTTTGTATTGTCTTCTGTGGCTTTGAAGGAGCGAGGGACTAAAAGTCAGATTTTGACTACCCGGCTTTATGGAAGTGCAATTCTAAATTGCTGGTCTCCCCCTTTAATGCGGGTTATTCTGATTCATTGACTATCCTCCAGGGCTGTAACGGTTCTTGTGTTAATGTTGTACCGATTCATCACGGCTCGGTGCACACATAATACATGGAATGCAGATTGATGCAGGTAATAATAATGGTAATAATAATAATGTATACTTTGCGGAACCCAATTTCACAGGTGCACGTTCTGCCCGGGAACGTTTAGCAACATGTACTGAGTTTGGCATAAGAAATGGATTGGAATGCAATTCACAATATGGCAAGTGCAAAAATTTAAACTGAAAACCTGCCTGTTGGTTTCTGGTCAGCCACGAGAGCAACAGAGAGTGAGAGAGAGAGAGAGAGAGAGAGAGAGAGTGAGAGAGCTAGCTGTGTATAAGACAAGGATGGTGTGTCAGCGTTCCTCCACCGTTGTAGGGTATGCGAATGGAAATCACATCAATGCATATTCAGAGGCATAAACCAGGTGCAATGTAAACATACCCAAGGTGGAACTAATTACAACACCCACAAGTTTGATATTGATTTATTTTGTATTTTCAATTTTACAAAGTAATAGGTGTATTTAAGTTTTATAGCCTAATGATTTTTGGATAAGTGTGTGTTCAGGATTTCTAATGCTTGTGATGAAAATAGTTTACCAAAGTTGCCAGTGGGAAAAATACTGTTCAAAATAAATGAAAAGAAACATGTTCAGTTGGAGTTTTTTTCCGCTGTACCAGAGCCAAACCAAAACTTTTTGATAATCCTACACAACAGAGAAATGACATTCAATTAATACAAAAAAAATAACAGAAAGACAGATGTGGGAAACATTGCGCCGGTAGTTGACTGGGGACCAGCAGCAGAAGCAGCAGCTTTAATGCAGATGAGGCGGACCTGCTGAGGGGGGGGTTTGCAGTGCCCGTGTCACTTTAACTGCTGCAAATCTGCCTGATTGGAAGGATTTAAGTTATTCATGCCATTCAAGTGCAAATCCAGTCGTACTGGAGTTAGTCCAAAACTGTGTGTTGAAAACAAGAACTGATTTCCGGGGGAACAGCATTAACAACTCAAAGCCAGACAGCATACATGTAACATGCTTTATCTGCAGACAGGATGACTCTTCTGAATTGCCATTATACCATCGCTATTTAGAAAATTGCATTGATCTTTCCATTTGCTGATAATAGTGTACAATGGTATTTTATGAAAAGTGCAGTACTTAATGGCCCATATGCACTTCACCTGGAGTTAAGAAACACCCACTGAGCATACGATTATCATCCTTATAAAGCTTCCTGCTTGTGTAATTATGTTACCTTTACCTTACTATATAGTGATGCTGAGCAGTGTTTCCAGTAGCCTAAAGACAACTGTTTACAGTTGTATACCTGGAAATGGAAATACAAATTAAACATTCCTCCAGGCCCTCTGTGTTTGAGTGGAGAAAGCTAGCAGAATCCAATAGTACAATGTGTTGTGTCTGTCTAAAGCTGGCTACAGACTAATAAGGAGCATTAGTGTGTAAACAGTACAGTGCACTGTGTTCCTTTCTGTATGTTTCTTGATAGAAAACAAATAGAAGAACAAATGGCCTTTTGATGCATTTGATTGTGAATCAATATTCTACCATAAATATGGTAGAAATTCAATATGAACAGGGTCAGATCAAATTTATGTGGGACAATGTGCCTTGTTTTCAGCAACATTATTTTTTTCACACAAAATACTGTGTTGTTTCTTTTCCCCATGTCGGAAAAGCAGGTTTAACAAGCAAGAGGAGAAAACCATGGCTCGTCCAAGGACTGAAATCCTCCGGGAGAATAATTAGGCGGATTGGATAGAACAGGATTGTGGGAATACATGGAGAAGAAAGAGGAGCGGGTGTTGTGAAAGGACAATCGAGCAAGTCACAGGGCTGCATATGAATTGAAAGTCCCTCTCATCCAACCCAGGATTGAGAACAATTTGGTCAGACTGCTGGAGTGACAATCAACCATCATTAAATTGGCGGAAATTATACTAGAGTGCTTTTGAAAAAAAGTATCTTGACAGTTATATCAGAAATGAACTGAAAAAAAAAAGCTGAATCATTTTAACCCCATTTTTCAGGAGCAGAAAAGTACTGCTGCTCAATAAATGACTGTTATGTAATAGCAGTGAAGTTTCTCCAATGGAGATGTTCATACATGTTGACAAAGTATCCAGTTGCATTAATCCCCAGTGAAAACGGAGTTGATGTCCCGCGCTCTATAATGAGAGAATAAGCACAGTGATGTGGCGACATGAATGAGGGAGACGATCAATGGACGCAAACACGACATGGCTTTAAGTAGGCCGACGGGATGGGGAGAGCTGACTTTAAAGAGATCGTTCTGATAAATAGATTTGATGAGGCTGGATTGCTGAGTGTTCTCTCCACGGGGTAAGCGAGCTGAGCCGTCACGGTGGTAGTTCTGCAGCTCTGATGAAGTGGAAGGGATTATGACATTAAGTTGAGTAAGCATCTCTGATTTTGTGAGGGAGGCTTGGTGCTACAGCATTAAGTGTGTGCGCTCCTTCTGATTCATAGTAAGGACAGAGCAACATTTACTCGGTTGATGGAGACCTTTTGATTTAATATTGAGCAATAACTCCTACTCAGTATCTACATCCCTATGGTGGAGTTTCATCTTTGACCATAGCTGCGTCATCAATAATGCAGCCAGGGGCCCCAAGAGGATCCATTATATCAGCTTTATTTTGATAACGCACGCCTTGTGTTCAGGTTGGATTTTGGCTCTGATGGTTGTGTTAGAGGGAATTTCAGGAAGTCCCCAAATACATTAGAATACATCCTATGGGGAGCCACAGCAAAAAAAACATAGTACATTGATAACTTTGTGAGATATGTGAGAAAAGTCTAACTCAAAGGGAAACATTAACCTGACGGCAGCACAAGTGAAGCGTTCACAAGGTGAACCAAAATCATGAGAATTCCCACACTGTGAGCACCCCTGTCCTCACGATGTTCTGTTGACGCCGGTCCAAAATTATACAAAACAATTCACAAGAGCACTGTATGTCCTGCCACCTCCAATCGCTTCAATTAGTCATTTAGCATGCTCTGCTCTGACTGGACAGCTGTTTTCTGCTGTAAATACAAACAAGGTAATTGTTTAATTTCTGGACAGTTTTAAGCTTTGATCTCACAGAATGGACATCCTCATTGTGTCGTCAAAACAATTTGAATAGAAAAATGACGCTCAAGCTGGCCAAGACTGATTGCCATTGCGCTCCTAAATCTGCACTGGAAGCTGTCCCCTTTACACTACTCCATATCTTTAGCGTTCCACTTCGGAGATTGCTCCGGTAAGCGTTTAGAAGGACATTCTGCCGTTTCCTTTCACTTTCTTTGTGTTAGAATTAACAAATTCTAAATTAGGTGGGTTTATGAGGACTGCTGTTGACTGTTCCTCAGATCTCTGCACTCAAGACAGCAAGCTTGACTGTCTTTCTAATCTAAGTTATCTCTCGCACGACTATTCTGCGAAGATTAGCGTCGCCCATGGCAATTAGTTTAAAGACATGCCATTAAACAAGAGAGCACACTGTCGTCCCATCCCCGAATGCTATGTGGAGTAGCCGGACCCTCCTTCAGCGCGCTTTGGAGGAGGGTCCTGTAAAACGAGACTACCGTTACACTAGAGAAGAGGAGTAGTAAATAACACAGACAGTTAAAGAACCCAGATCCCGTTGCTCTGGACGGAGACTAGTGAAGGCTTTTAGAAGCACTTTTCTGGTGAGGGCTGAGTGTTACTACGCAGCTGTTCAACTGAGCTTGATGGCGTAGATGTGACGTAGGCCACCTGTCTGAAAGTTGTAAGTCTTCTGGTAGCTGTGCCAAGAGATAACTCAATCATTTCCAATCCTGCAGAGACGGAGAGCGTAGGTATGCAGTATGTTAGGAGATTGCATAGGCACAGGCTAATTACTGCAAACTGACATGTTAGTTGACAGTAGTAATTAAGCCTAAACAGATAATGGAGGTCCAAACTGTTTGCGAGCTTACCCTGTACTATATGTTGATTCCTCTACTGTGCAATAGTAAGTCGCGTGGTTATGACACAACCCTTGCCTACCTAGTTTTACAAAAAACATCTGCTACAGAGCCATAACGTGAGGTATTAGGTAATGGAGCATTTTATACATTGTTATGTTTCTTTACAAATTAACAATGGACAAATAGTCTTTAAACGCTTCAGTTATTCGCTGTCAAGGTGGTGCCAAAATTAATGGCAATCAAGGGAATGCTAATGGTGGATGATGGCTTGGTAGCATTAAAACGGAGCTTCGCTTAGAGAGGAAAGGCTTACTCCCTTGGTACACAACTGTGTGCTTCCATGTTTGTGGGAATGAAAAATCTCTGGCTACCAGCCAGGTAGGTGTCTATATATTTATTTAAAATATAATAATACAATTAATGGTGTCTTTGTTTTTTGCAGTAAAAGTTAAATATCTCCATTGACCAAAAAGTAAACATCCATATTGACTGACCACCCCCCTGTATCTACATGAAATGGTTTGGTCCTGCCTTAGCGCACTCAGTGACGGTGTTTGCAGTCAGTAGATGTGCCAGAACTACAGCAACCGCAATGTCACCAACTAATGTTAAACAAAATCTGGTTTTCAAGAAAGGAAATAGTGTCAAACTGTAACCCGGTTCTTCACCAAGAAAGGTGGGTAGCCTAGAGTCTATAACCTGTTTTGTAGCACCATAATAAACCTGGGGTCAAAATTTCACTTTACATGTCCACTTAATTTTCTTATTGGCGTATATGTACAGTTAAGTTAAAAAAAAAAACTGCTGTTTTCATTGTTTTTTGAGGGATGTTAATTTATTTGGATTGACAAGTTAGTATGTATTTAAGTTTGTTTTTCTTTTTTAAATCTTTCATTAATATAATAATTATCATCATTATTGATTATAATTTTGTTAAAAAAATTCCATTTTGTCAAATTTTACAATCAAAATTCATACACAGACTGTAAAAGAAGGCATTCAGCACGTTTTTATGGTTGCTTTTAATCTTGTATCAAATAGTGAACTGTCTACTAGACTTGCATGTATGTACAAGTATATATTGTGCTAGTACTAGTGTTGTACTACAAGAAGCTAGACAGTTGCACGCCTTTAACTTGAGTTATGTAAAGCTTTTGATGGGACAGTTGGGTCCTTGTGGTGACTGCAGCTGCAGAGAGGGGGCCAATTTAATTATTATTATTCATGTTTGCATGACAGCTTTCCCCCGCAGTGCTGCCGGGGGCCTGGAGCAGCCTGTTGCTGCCCCAGCTTTTGACTCCACATGTGTGAACAATGGCATGCTACCTCTGCATTTGATTTGAAAATCGTACTTCCATTATTCACATTGCAACAAAAAAGAATGGCCTGTAAGGGATCCATTTCAATTAATTCATTTTAAATGTGTGAGGGCAGAATTGGTTCTTTGTTAAATCAACTATTTGCTCTCCTTTTAATCAAGCGAAGACTGCCACGTAGTAGTTTCTGCTTACCAACTGTGAGGCTTTGCAGCTCAAAATCCAAAGTATCCTGAACATAATTGTTAGTTGTAGCCCTAAATACAAAACCTTAAACAAAAATCCTAGTAACCATTACCGTATTACCACATAATGACAGACCAATGTAGGCATGTCCCCTGAGAGTTTCAACATAACTCTGTGGTAATTATGTCTAGTTAAGTGCCATTAACTTGGGTTTGTGTTTACAATGCAAGCCGCAGCCATTCTCTGACTCGATAGTCACTCTGGACAGACATGATGGCCAACACGGGACTCTCCTTGTGTGTAATTGTTTTGCAATTATAATTAGTGGGGCCTACTGGGGCCAACAAGCTGTAGTGCTCTGAGGTCAAATATATGGGGTCACACAGGAAAATGAGTCCCAACTTTGTGTTTCATGAACAGCTTAACAAAATGAGATGGAGCAGAGAAAAAAATGTTGTAATGGTTAATGCAGTGAAATGAATTCACCTATTTTTTTTTCACTTATTGCACACTCCTTTTGGCCTGGTGATTTCTTGACAGTAACTGTTCAACTGTGGGCAGTTTCTCAGAATTCTTTCAAAAGAATTCTTTCGTTTCATTTTACTTTCATTACAACATCAATGATACATTCATGCAGGGATGTGATGGAGTCTGCATTTGTTAAGGTTTAACAGCTTCATGCCAAAAAGCTCCAACAAAAATGAATTGGGAGATTTCAATAAAAGCCTGCAAGAGACCTATGGTGATTGATTTTCTAAAACGACACTATGTTAGTAACAAAATTGCTTATTCCTAAATTAAAGCTCAACGTGTATGTTATGCTTCAATCGCAACAGTAAGTTAAAGTCAGACTTCATGAATAAATGTGCCAGACGTGACATACAGTTGTTTTTCAGTAGGGAGTTTGAATGAATCCCATCACTAAGATTTAATGACACAAATGTCAACGGGGCAAGTGGGACAGACATTAGTAAAATCTATGAAGGCAATATAAATACAAAAATAATTATATACTGTATATAAAAATGCATGCATTTTATTGTTAAAAATGTATTTGAAACTCTATCTTAATCTTGATGTTTTAAAGTAATGTTTCCTATATATATATATAATGAAAGCCAGTTGTAAAGGCTCCTAAAATCTTATTTTTTGATGTACACTGATACCGAGAACCATATCTGAAATACAAAAACACCCAGACAGACTTCGGCACATAGGCAGTAGAAGCACAGAGCCTGAAAAACTGAATCCCATCCCAGCAGCAGATGTTTGATCTGGCTAAATGAAGATGTGAAGTGCAGAATAGGCAACCAGCAGTTCAATTACCTAACACTCAGGCCTAGCTCCAGCTCCGACGCTCACAGAAAACATCTACGGGAGAGAAGCTGACGATGTGAGTTTGCATCTGTGTGCGTCGGCGGGAAAGGATAAGAGGACGGAAGCAGCTATTCTCTCAACGGACGCCATGTCTCCTTTCAGTGGCTTGACACTCAAAGAGGTCTCTCTGTTCTCTTTCCCCCCCTGACACTCTCTGTCTCTCGAACAACACGGATGACATGTGCAAATCCCAAAACACAGTTCCATTAAAACCTTTTGGCTGCTGACAAGGCCCCAGAAGATAGCAGACATGTGCTGCCCCTGGGGAGCAAGGCAAGGTTTTAGTGCTGTCACCCTATCTCTCTCGCTGAAGTGAGAAATAACAAAGAGAAACTGGCTGGCTGATGCTCTGTGAGACCCGCTCTCATGTGTGTAAAACACCAATTGCTAACCCTTGGGAAACTATCTTTGACACAGTAGCATGCATTCATGAAAATGGATATGAATATGCAGAAAGACTGATCTGGCTTTAAACTATGCATTTAGATGCAGTCAACACAAAATAATTGAAAATTAAATCCAACAAAATGAGTTTAGCGTTCACACATCTGCATGCAATTGATATTTTTGACATGCTTAATTATATCCAAATGAAAATTGATTCCCATGATGCACATCTGTGTAAGCAACATGGGGGAATCAATAGGCGCTTGAGAATGGTATTATTTGCCAAGGAAGCTTGCATTAGAATAGAGTCATGCTGCTTGATAAACAGTGTAATCATTCAGAGAATTAAACAGTCAATCAAGATTTTCAGTTTGTAGAGGATGACTGCATGTATTTATAAAACCATGAGCAGAGATTTCAATCTCTAACGCACAGTGCAATACAATGCAGAAAACGGATGATAAATTTAGAAGATCCGAATAATGTATCTATCGTTTACATCAACGCATATGCAAGACTTTCATATAAAAATACACTTGTCTGCACATTCTAAATAATCAAGCGGGACTACAATAAAATAACACTGTACATGCGTCTTTTTTTTTTTTCAACTTTAATTTCCCTTGCTCTTCCATGAGCCCAGTTGCAAAATGATGGCCAACTGTACTGACGTTTTTATTTTTTAGTGATCAATTTACCAAGGTACTGACCCTGACGTTTTATCATTCCAATCCATGTGCTTGGAAACAGGACCGAACAGTGATTTCACTCTCATGTCATTGCTCTAATCTCATGTTGGTAACGCTTTCCAAAAATCCAAACCAGGTCACCGTTTGTGATTTTTCTCTGTAATGTCCCCAATACACCCTTTTTTATGAATACTGCAATTGCAAGAGCTTTTAATCAGTGGGCCACACTTAAGCTCAGTTTTGAAAATCCTCAAATTTTCTTACTTTAAAAAGACACAATTAAAGTTTCAAAACACTATAAATGAAATTCGTCTGTCTACAGAAGAGATGTGCACAGTCAGGGCAATGCACAAGTGCAAGCAAAGTGTTTAAACAAAGAAGACAGTAATGTACTGTATGCTAAGTGTTTTTTGGCACGTGACACAGTTTCAAATCTGTAGCCTTTGGGTGCTTCAAAAAAGCCTTTCTGTTCTGTACATTAGGCTTCTTCTCTAAAAGAGAAATTTGCCTTGCAAATAGACATGGGTTATTTCTTACTCGTGCTGCTTCAAAGATTTATTTTTGCAACAAATCTCTTGAGATATTTGAAATTCTGCTGTGGTTAACTATTTTCTAAGTCAGGTTAGACCTCCCACTTGTGCTCTCTTTGTGAAAATGACACAATATACTGTACATTATTCTTACTTGTATTCAGTTATTTGATTACTCAACAGAAAGACACTAGGGTTTTCTTTCATTCCATTTTTTTGCCTTTGTTGTGTACTCTTTGCCAGAAAGTAAATTGACTGTATGAATCAGTGCGAGGCCATTCACATTTACTGCCAACTTTTACCCTTGATAGTCCAAACTACAGCATGTTAGTTAAAGTTTGCGTTCACCTACTGAGTGGAACTTAGCAAAATATTGTCTTATCCGCAGTAGGATCATTTGGCGAGCTACCTCTCTGTTAAAATGTTTGTGAAACGCCACACTTTTTAAAGGAAGAGGAGCTGTGTTGAGTTAGAACCGCAGACAATGCTCCTATTTTGCTTCTTGCAAATGCGGCCTCTGTCATACAGCCAATAACAAAGTGCATGGTGTAAAGGTTGATCTGGCCTGAACTCATCTGCCAAGGAAAAAGAACACACAAATGTGGGAGCAAAACCCACACTTATGTAGGAATATACGTACCAAAATCCCAGGATCGTGAGACTGTATGTATTTAGACAAATTAATTTAAAACCTGACCAAGTTACTATCTCCTCTTTTTTCTGCTTTTGCCAGTAGTAATCTAACCTTTACCACACAAAGTCTAAGAAAAATAGAAGAGAAGATATCAGCAAAGTTCAATCCGGCAGTGCTCTTTTCCACACAGGTTTCACTCTTTAATGGGGACATCTGGTCATCAGGCAATTAAGTCTCCAAATCGAAATTTGCATCCATCTATTCAGCCAATCAGGATGAGCCTTATCGAGCCTATGAGGAATGCCACTCATAAAAGGGCAACCATGACAGTCAGAGATGACGGGTTGATTCATTTGCTAAATGTCCTGAATGTCCTACCTAAGGTTTTGTCCCATTAGTTGGTTCACCTAAGGAGATAGAACTTAAAGTAACTTCTAAGTTATGTTTTTGTATAAAGTATGTCTGCAATTGTTGAACCAGTTTTCCAGATTTGACATGAGACGCTTTATGCCGTAGCTGACAAAAGTAACAAATGAACTTAATATCTGTATTTGCTGGTGTAGTTGAAGTGAAGCACAGTAACTTTAAGCAGTAATATATAGTATATATTCTGGTGTTTAGTTAGATTGGGATGCATTCCTTCCCTCTTACTCCCATGTACTGTAGAGGAGGAAAAAGCAACAACACAATTCCTTCACGCCTCTCCTGAATCCTTCTCCAAATAAAAAAGCCAAATGAAAATCAACATGATGGATTGATGAGCAATGAATTTGCCTGGAGCATCTGCGAGGGGTACAAGGGTGAGTTGCCACCTGATGACACAGCGACACATTAAGACTGAAGCACTTTTGACAATAAAACGCAATCACCGCGCCACAGTCGGATTGCAACCATCCGCCACAAATTTTGTTGGAGGCAATTGACTTTTACACCCACTGATTTCTCATCTCAATCTTTGAAGTGGGTGGCGAAGGAGTAGGATGGGAGAGGCATGAGACATTATCAGCCTCTCCTTACCTGCAGCTCCATTCACCTACTCGCAGCAAGGGATTAATTACAATCCTTATCTTCCAACTGCCACTTTAAAGTGCCCACTTTGACAGTTGCCCGGTAATATACAAATCACTGATTAAAAAATGGGCTGGTATTTACTTTTCCTTTTTATAAAATAGATATGACAGTATCCTGATGAAATTATCCTTTTTTTCTAATTCATGTGTATCCAGATTAAGTGGGAGGTAATGCAGTGGCTGTCAGTGCTGCCGTTTGCTAGCAGTTTTTCTGTTTACCCATCAAAACACTGAAAAACATTGCCAGTAATGAGCTGTACCTCCCTCCCAAGCAAAAAGACCCCAGCTGTCACAGTTAGCAGCGCGTCCTACACTCCTGCCTGCCTACTGTATAGGGGGCTGATGTTTGCATGATAATGCCATCAAGAGGATTAGTGTCTCTGCGGAGAGCAGTCTCGTTGCCGCTGTTGTCTCACACCCATCACTTTTACTCTGTCTGAAGATAAAAACAAAGCCTTATCGTGGAACAGATGACTCCGATCTTGTTTTCTTTGATATAAGACTTGACTCAGTGATACTGACAGAACCAGGTCTGGGCTCTGTGCTTTCTGGTTTTGTTTGAATGTATAACATTTGCATATACATTGCGTTGTTCTACCTGTATGCAGTTGCAGCGCTTGCGATGAAAGATCACTTTCTTACATGTACAAAATGCACATAAGTTCATCCCTGTGTTGATGCAGGGAACACATCCTCCTATTGTTCCCTTCATGTTGCTTTGATTTTTTTTCAAGAGATTTTCAGCATTCTTTTCTTGGATTTCACTTCCCAGCCATATTTTACCCCAAAGGGATGTAACGTTATCAGATGGCTGTCTTTTCAGAGTAGGTGCAGGGAATTGAGTTAGACGTTTCAAAGACAAAAACGCCTTTGAGATCATAAAGCAGATACTCTAAATTAGAAATGGTATTAAAATGCAGCTAAGCAAGAGCCACAATTGTATAACCAATAGAGACCTAGTCCATTCAACCCGCTTCTCACATCAACTTCAATCTCTCCTCCTCTTTTCTCTGATGGCTGATTAGTCTTCTTATCTAGTCGGTTTAGTTGGCTGGTATAGACGGAGTGGATGGCACTGTATGCCTGTCTCTCCAATCCCCAGACTGCTGCCCTACCTGTTCCTCTGCCTTGTCATGCCTTATTAATGTCTCCATCTCTGACACAGCTTGTCATGCACGGATTAGATGCAATTAACTTTTTAAAGAAGAATCCTGGCCCGCTATCGACTGTTTACACCGCTGCCACAGCATTCGCTTTTGCTCAGTATTCTCGCTCCGCACACTTCCTGTGTGATGCACACTTTCTCGCTGATTTTCTCATTTCTAACTCTTCCTTAAGCTGCCAGTTTAACCTTCTCTCTCCGTCCGTCTCTGCCACTCTCCCAGACATTGCTCCCCTGTCTCCTTCCCTCCTGTCTATCTCAGTGGCATTGCATGCATTTTTTTAAGTGTCGTTCACATGTCAGCATCTAGCTGCAAGGTAGGCAGCCCAGAACCCAGAAAGAACACAAGACGATGGAGAAATCCGAGACACTTCAGTGTCCTGCCAGAGGTCAAAAAGTGCCAAAAGGGGCCATGGAGTAATAGCTAGAACTGCTGCTTTACCTGCAAAGGATAATACTAAAAATACCAACTCTCAGCTTGACCTTGTGGCTATGGAGCGCGACTCTTACAGCGCAAGCATGAGAGACACGCACAGGGGCAGAGATAGAGATAATGTGGTGTTGGACATCCTAACGATGGTTATTTTATTCGTAATGGCTGTGTGTATCACTCGTGACCACAGTGACACATTTCGCATTTGCGCTGCGCGAGTAGAGCTTGAGGCGTCAGGGAAGGAATGACTTATGGGTTGGTGTGACAGGAGCTAATCATACTAGTCTCATACAACAACATGCAGGATAATAAAATAGAGGAGAAGATGACACACACACACACACACACACACACACACACACACACACACACACACACACACACAAACTGACACACAGTCTTCATCCTTGCAGATACAGTGAGGGCTGACCTTCAGAATGGACTCCATTAATTACAGACTCTTGCTGCCTTGTCGATTCTACTTCACACAGGTTGTTACTCCTTAATTAAAATAATAAGGCAATTAATAAAAACACGACTTAGGTCACTGCCCATACAATGGTGTACTACCATTTAACACCATCTGAGATTATCAATGTGTGTACATGATGTTGAGGGGCTCAGGGATGCATAAAAACCCCCAAATGATGTGTATCTCTTATCGTCACATGCCCTTTCTCACTCCCAAGTAGCCACTTATCCTCCCACCGCTGCTACCGCTGCTTCCACCCCTTTTCTTCAAGCTTCCCATTTCACCCCCTCATAGCTGAAAGACAGAGTGCCCTTGCAGGCTAATTATATTAGGTTTGGTGATAGGGGATCATAAAACTTAAAGCACTCTAATACCTGGGAATTGGCTTTGGGTCTGGTTGTGAGTCATGCTGTTGTGTTTGATGTTGCATCAGGCCTGCATGCCTCGCCTTTCTTGCCATCATGCAAAATAAATAGGCGGGCAAAACAAATAGTCTTACATAAATCAGCATCCTTAGGAATGTAGCATGTGCCGCCTTGCTTATTTACAGCATTAGTTCCCGGAGGGCTGGTCAGGGTGATAATAATGAACTTTATGGTGACATAAAGCCTCCTCGCCTGCCTGCAACCGCCACTTCCTACTGTCCTCCTAAACTTTCCTCCTTTCTTCTTTCAACTTCCTCACCTATGCCATGCCAGCAGTTTATAACAACCTACACATTCTTACTTCCATCACGGGGAAAATAAAAACAACGCTTGTTCAGATGCGTTTGGCGTTGGTTGTTGACGCAAAAGTCTGCTTTAGCGTCATATCTCGACACACTCAGCACTAGAGGTTAGGAGATTTGACATCACTATTTGATGCTCTCCAGACTCGCGTCTAGCCCTTTGGCGTCATATTTAGACGCGCTTGTTTGAGACTCTTGGCGCCACGTATTGAAGTTCTGGGTTGGGACGTATGTTTCATTGACATTCAGCACAAGAATAGGACACGGACCCCGGTCTCCATGGTGAAAGTGGTGTGTTGTTTGAGTCATTCGCCAACACTGTTGGGAGTAATGAATTATAGTTTTGTAATCCTTTTTTCTGTAGTGACATAACACATTAATATAACACATTAACAATTACATTTCTATAATATTATACAATCTTTAGTTGTAAAATGTTTTTGTTTTTTAAGATTATCCAACACCATGAAAATTTTCTTCACAGGAAAAAACTGGAACGGGAATATTATTTATGGATGCTATATTCGATGGTATGGGGTTGTAGGGGCAGCAGCTCCAGCAGGGAACCCCAAACTTCTCTTTCCCAAGCCACATCAACCAGATCTGACTGGAGGATCGCGAGGCGTTCCCAGGCCATGTTGGAGATACAATCTCTCCACCTAGTCCTGGGTCTTCCCCATGGCCTCCTCCCAGCTGGACGTGCCTGGAACACCTCCCTAGGGAGGCGCCCAGGAGGCATCCTTACCAGAAACCCGAACCACCTCAACTAGCTCCTTTTGATGCAAAGGAGCAGCGGCTCCACTCCGAGCTCCTCACAAGTGACTGTGCATCTTACCCTATCTCTACGGGAGACGCCAGCCACCCTCCTGAGGAAACCCATTTCGGCTGCCTGTACCCTGGACCTTGTTCTTTCAGTCGTGACCCAGCCTTAATGATCATAGGTGAGGGTAGGAACCACCACTGACCAGTAGATTGAGAACTTTGCTTTCTGGTTCAGCTCTCTTTTCATCACAATGGTGCGATAAACTGAATGTAATACCGCACCCGCTGCTCCGAATCTTTGACCAATCTCCTGCTCCACTGTCCGCTCACTCACAGATGAAGATGGATAGATGGATGGATATTTTTAATGGTTAAGATGACTGTATGGACCGATACAATTGCGAGACGGATATTATAAAAAAACATTTTTTTTGTCGCACTACACGTTGCTGCAGCTCCTCTTTTCACCCTGTGTGTCTGGGTCTCTGTTTTAGCTACAGAGTGAGACATCTCACTTCTGTATCATCTTTGTTGGGAGTTGCACATGCACAGTACCTAGGTAAGGATCGCATCAGCTAGATACAGTTACTCTTTCTCCAACTTTGGTCGGTACGAGGTGGGACTAGCTGGGACACTTCTTCTAAACAAGGCAGACTTGTGGAATACCTGCAAAACCGGGACATGGAAGTAGTTCTTTGGAGATTATACAGAAGTTGTGCGTGTTGTAGCTGTGTTTTGCCATTGAATGACCACCAACCCGAAGACTGAAAATACATTCTGAAACCCATATCTCACTCAAAACAGCATGGATGTTTTTTTTCCAGTTTGTATAAATGTGGAAGCACTAGAGACACAGAGACTGTGTGTCCCGTACAGACACGGAATTGTCATTTGTGCGTCGCTATTCAACGCTGAGAGCCACTGACCAACCGTCATTGTTTTATGAGTTGGTGTTGAGAACGGGTTGTGACAACAGAGAGAAATCCTTCTCCATTCTCCTTCTCCAGCCATAGGAGTGGAATAAGTAAAAGCTCAAATCATCCTTCAGCTGTAATTAAAGTATACCACAACAACGCCACTTACACCCTGCCAGGCTCCCTGTCCTTCTCGCTTTTCTCAGCACACCCTGTGGATGTGGTCCCAGTGTCCCATACCGGCCTTTTCTAACCCTCTCACGCCACTAATGCCTTCCCTGGCTGCTGTCCTACACAAAAAGCACACACAAACAAAAAGCACACACACACACACACACACACACATTGACACACCTTCAGCTAAGTGGTCCACAGCGGCCTGTGCACACCAAGGGTGATGGTTGAGTAATGACTATGGATTACTTCATTATCCCTCCCGTAACAGGCTGGCGGGGTGCTTACATGGGGCTGCCTTTAACAAGCTGAATGGAGGGAGGGCGCTGGCAAAGAGAGGAATCACTCCCAGTACCCCTGTCCTTGTTGCTGTCATGGATGTTAAACACAGAAGCTTGCTTATATGTTCCAGCACACAAAACCTCTTTCTCTATCCGTCTCACTGTTAACCAGTTTTTTTCCGTTGCTTTCATGCATCTCGTTGTAAAGTTTGTCATTAAAGAAGCAACAGAGGCAAAGATTAATTTTTAATAAAACGTTATCGCCTGTCATAATAATCCCTTCCTGTTATCTATTCAAACCTTCATCACAGGTCCAATAGCCCGAGTGACAGAGATGTGAGGATGATCAATATCTTATCATCTGCGGGCAGACAGTAGCTGCTTCACTTTCCAATCAGGAGGAAGATGAGGGAATGGGTGATTTACCATTTGCCATTACTTTGTGTTTGTAGTTTCTGATTAGAGATATGATGATGAAGGAATCCCATTGAAAAAGCAAACACATCTGGGATGTTTATTTCTTCACATCTATTATTTATTAGATGTCATGTTTTTTTTACTGCATGAACAAGATCTCTACCTGTTGATGGGCCACCTACTCATGTGGATGTGTGCTAACCTGCCTAATAATCCAGCAGTAATGAAGTGACAGATGCTGTGTGGCCACAGCAAAAAAAGCTAAATAACAACTAAATGCACCATTTTTTATATATATATATATATATATATATATATATATATATATATATATATATATATATATATATATATACTGTATATAAACTACTCCAAAGTTTTTAAGAAACACGTCAAATCAAATGCAACATTAATTCTGTACAACAGTGATACAAAAGTCACAATTTAAAAGCTATTTAAAAAATACATGTAATAAATGACATACTTTCTCAGCTCCTGAGATCACGTTGTTAGGGTGTTTGTTGAAAGGCCATATAAAGGAGGATTTTAAAGTCCGCCTCAGACAATCTCCCTCCTCAACCTTTTCTGGTGCAGGTAGAAGTCTGCACAACCATTAAACCATTACTTTTTCCTCATCCAAGCAAAAGTCCTAAAGATAGAAGTTGTTTGATCCTGAACAAAATTTAACCCCCAAATGAGGCATATTTTTTCTTCTTCTTTTTTCTTGGGTTGGGTATATATTATTTACTATACTACTGTACTACTATATCCGTGGAGACAGAATAGCTATGTCTCTAGTAGGCTTGCACTAGAGAAGCAGGAGGGCCATCCCTGTGCAGGAAATCCCACATTGCCCTCTCAACCAGTACATGAAGGGGAAGAACAGGAGATGTGAAGAAACCCTCAAGGCCCATTGTTTCTTTGATTTTTTTTTTTTTTTTAAATACCATCACCATTACTCCATTGCTGCTTGTTGTTTTCAAGACCTAAGTGGATAAAATGTTTTCTACATAAAGGAGGTGTCTTCTTACAAAGATAAGGGATGGGCATGAAAATAAGAAGCACACTCTCTGAGTAGCTTATTTACGTAAGTAGCGTACTTACTCTGTAGCAAGGATATCATCATCTGAATGGGGATCTCTGAGCAAAACATCAGTGGATGAATGCACAGAATTCAGAAAGTAGGCTATTATATGGAATCCCTGAGAGGCAAGGAGAAAAAAAACAAATTTGCAGTCAATGTTGGCGTATGAGGCATTTGTTTGAAGGTGTCCACATATTGAAGTTTGTTTTCTGTGCTTATGTATGTATGCTTGTGACTGTAAACACCCTGCACGATGCCTCTGGATTCAGACATGGTCCAAAAAGAATAGTTATTGTACAGCAGTCTCATGGCAGTTGGTGAAATGGTGATATTATTTGATCTTTTGATCTGTGTACAGGGACATAGTTTTCTCTCCTCTCAAATTTTAAACTAACATTTTTCAGTGGGAAGCATCTTTTGTGATAACAACACAATTACTGTTGCAAGTAGTTTTGAAAATCTGAAAGTGTTGGTTGGGGTGGTGGATGGGTCAAACAACACAGGACTTTCACCCCAGGAGACTGTGGATCGCGTCCCTTGATGCAGCTCCTTTCCACATTCTTCTTCTCCTAACCAGAACCGTTCCGTTGCTGTTGCCTGTATGTGACAGTTCCTTTCACCGTTGTTCTTTTCCTAACCACAACCGTCCCGTCCCGTGGCGGTCCATCCCGTTGTTGTCGTCAGCGTGTGGCGTTTCACATCCCCGTTGTTGCGTCCCCCAGAGACCCGCATCGTGTCCCAGCGGCGGGCACTTTGTAAAATGGCCTTACACAGGGTGTTCAAAGAAAACAGAGGCTTTTTGTAGACGCTGCTAAGGGCATGCTAGCTGTATACTACATATACAGTATATGTATGTCAATAGGTATTGTGTTTTTATAATCTTACAATAATTCTCACAAGCAACCTCTGACCATTACCAACCATGTTTAGATTGAGAGTTTATACTTAGTTTACCCAGGTTTGATTCCTCTGAATTTGAGGTTCATTCACTGAAGCGGCATCAAGATGACATTAAGCCAAGAATATGATTTCTGCTGAACGAGAAAAAAATAAAAATTTGCCCCACAGGGATCTGCTATTAACAAAGGTTTTTGTAGCCTGCAAGTGAAAAGGCAAACAGTCTCTAAATAAGCAATCTATCATATAACTGTATGTAATTATTTTAAATGTATGAAAAGTTTGTTGAATATGTATTTATATATTATATACATATTTTGGACATTTTGCCCTTCCACAGATTTGGAGTTTTACACTAAAATGCAGTTTATCTACAAAACAAAGTGTTTTACTTCTTCATTCTTGGACCCTTGAGCACCTTGGACTTGTGTCTTTGGCATTTCTTATAGGGATCTTTTATAGTAATAAAGAGATATTTACCCTGGGGGGGCGGAGGGGGGGTGGAATTTCCTTGACAGCAAGTCTGAAGAGATTTTTAATTTGTCATTCTCACAGGTTTCAACATCTTCTGTAGATAGCAGTTTGTGTTTCTGCCGTGCTATTTTGGTTTGAACTTCCCTATTTTTCTTTCACTGTCATCCTGGGCTTCTGCTTGCCATCAAATCCTCTGAGAGAGTACTCACTGTCATCACTTGTAATTCATAGATAATGCAAATATTGATACATCCAAGATTATGACAATCTTATGCAAAGCCACTGTCTTATGAGGACTAGGATACTGTTTGGCTGCAGTTTATCCTCAGTCTTTTTTGTGTTGGTGTAGTCTAATACAGTTTAAACAGTTTTTAGGGAGACATGTGAGCATTTTTTCAAAACGGATTAATTTTGGTGATTGGGAAAGGGCTAGACAGGTGTTTAATTTCTTCCTGGTCTCTATGAAATCCCTCTTTTAATAATTCTCAGTTTATGCAAGCATAATCATCTCGTTGTATGGAAATACTGTGCGGAAACATGTAGTGTTCTCACCTAAGTTGAACCTGGTTTGTAAAAACTAATCCAGTTGCGCTGAGCACATGCTGAACCCACTGACTCCATCACAGATTACCAACTTTTCTGACTTTGGCTCACAGAAACTAGAGTGAAAGCTTCCTTTTGCTTTCTTTCAGCATCAAGCCATAAAAAAAACTAGAAGGAAAGACACGGTGAGGCAAAGCAGCTTTATTTAGATAGCACATTTCAAACAGAGGCAAGTCAAAGTGCTTTACATAGGCTAAAGAAAGACATCAGAATTACAGTTAAAAACATACAACAAAATGAGATTTGAAATGCAAAAATTGAACTATAAATAGAAACAGAAAAGAACACAAATACAGTTAGAGTGCAGTAATAACTTGTAAGTTTCTCCAAAAGCAAATGAGGAAATAAAAGTGCAGTACAATCTCTCAAAAGCACAGGAAAACAGACTTTTCAATTTAGATTTGAAGGTGGTATGAGGTTGTGGCGCATTTGAGATATTCAGGCAGTTGGTCCCATCAGTCTTCAGCTTGGCAGCTGTAGCATCTTCACCCTGTTAGGTTCTGACTGGATGTGCAGTTCACTTTTTCCTAAAGATCTAGGGGCCCTTCTGGGTTTATACACTTCAGGGAGATCCGAATGTATTTTGGCCCAAGAACAGTGAGAGATTTATAAACTAGCAGCAGCACTTTAAAATCAATTTTATAAGTTACTGGAGGCCAGTGTAGAGATTTAAGAACAGGAGCAACACGCTCTGTTTTCTCAGTTCTCGTTAGGGCTCTGGCAGGCTTCTGAATCAAAAAATGCCTTTTTGGGAAGATCCGACAAAAGACTGTTACACTAGTCTGTACAATAGCGCTGGAATCAAGCTGAGCTATAACTTTTATGAACAACACCTCAGTAGATCATCTCTGCCCCATGTGTATTACTCACACTTGTGTTCCTCATGCTTCTTTATGAGTTGTTTTATGCATGCTCTGCCATAAAACGCCAGCTTTTTGAAGTTTATGATACACATTTGTGGTTCATTTTGTCTCAGAAGTAATGACTGTTTATTCAATTCTGTAGTAATAGTATGTAGGACAACTATCCTGTAATAGCTCCATCTGGCCCTTTTTATTTAGATTTAGATTGATCTTGTATTGCTGATGATTCTCAGTTTCTCTGGATGACTATTTGTCCTCATTGTAATTGTTATTGCCTCATGTTTCTTGAAAATGGCATTGCTCAACAAGTGCACTTCATACATTTTCCTCAAGTATAAACAAAGAAATAGACATTTCAGAGTACTGCACGAATTGTGGAACATGAAGAAAACTACTTTACTTTTGAAAGTGCAATTACACATAACAGATGTTTCTGTGTGTCACGGTTGGTTGAGTTCCGACCCGTGTGTGTTTCTGCTCAGCAGTCAAGGCTAGGTGAAAGACTGGATATCATAAAGCAAGGTGAAGAAAAAAAAAAGATGACAGACAGTTGTTCTAATGTCAGAAAATCATTCCTCCATTGAGAAACCAAGAGGTTGAGAAAATGGGACCAAGCAGAGCCATGTTTAGCCAACGTGTGTGAGCACAAAGACTGGTCTTATATCATGATCCGTTGTTATTGACCTACTGTGCCCTTGGTTGTTTCGTAAGCTGACCTCTGTGTTTTGAATGGACTTGGAGCCAATGGGAGCCACTGGAGTCCAGATTGACGAGTGGTAAAGTGTGAGTTTAGGGTAGATAAACTGTGCTCCAGCATTCTACTGTAGCTTAGCTGTAGGGGTTAATAGCCAGAGTGGATGGAGGGATTACAGTAAACAGATTGGGGGTGCTTGGTCCAGGAGCAAAGGTCAGAAGTTTTTAACTATCCAGCGAATCATCTCAAAATTTATTTGATGGATTGGCATCACTTATTGAAATTTGACATTCATGGTTCCCAGATGATGTCATTGAGTGACTTTGGTGTTTGACTATCTGACGTTCCCTCCAGCACCACCATTAGCTGGACATTAACCCCATCCCACTGACCCATTTTAGTTTTTATTATCTTAACTACAGCATTGGACAGAATGCCATACAATCTGACTTTCATTAAGCATCAAGCCATATGTGTGTGTGTGTGTGTGTGTGTGTGTGTGTGTGTGTGTGTGTGTGAATGTTTGTGTGTGTATGTATGTATGTATGTATGTATGTATGTGTGTGTGTATATATATATATATATATATATATACCGGTAGTGTGTATTATATACACATACATGTAGTATATATTAGGGCTGTCAAAAATAGCGCGTTAACGACGTTAATTAGTTGTTTGTTGTTAATTACGTCAATTTTTTTAACGCATTTCACGCATGCGCAGTGTGACAAATTATTCAGGTCAGGAAAGTGGTTGGGAGCTAGAGGCGACATGGAGCAAGGTGAGCAAAGTGGGCCTATTGACGGATTCAAATATAAAAAGAATGATGGTGGTACAGGTAACAAGTACAAGGTTATTTGCAAGATTTGTAACAAGGAGTTTCAATTTCACCGGAGCTGTTCAAGCTTGAGGTACCATGTCAACGCCAAACATGCGTTTGCTGGGCCGTCAGGCCGTCAGGTTCAGCAAGTGGTTTGCGCCGGACCACGCTGAATGTTCGCAGGCCATTAACAAAATCAACCTCAGATAATTTGACCAACGCAATAGCAAAATGGATTGCAAAGGATTGTAGAGCCATTAGCATTGTAGAAGACTCAGGTTTCCTTGATGTTTTGCAAGTGGCGTCTCAAGACTCATCCTATACGCCACCGTCGAGAGCCACAGTTACGACGAAAATCCACGAGCTCTATGAAAACGAAAAAGAAAGAGGTCTTGGCTCAAGTAAATCATATCGCCCTGACAGGAGACCATTGGACATCAGTGAGTAACAACAATTACCTCGGAGCAACGGCACATTTCTTCTTTTGCGCTGACTATATTAAAAACTGAGGAGCGTCATTTTGCGGAGGCTTGTAAAGAACAGTTCCTTTCTGTTGCACCTAAGTGGGACATCGAGGGCAAGACGACAACCATTGGGACTGACAGTGCACATAATATTAAAATTATGTATCTGTGTCCTGTTATTTATCTTTTGGTATGCATTTCAGAAAAAAATGGTTAGGATTCAGGTGTAATTCCAAATAGTGATTAATCCTGATTAATCCACTGAAAATGTTAATCATTTGACAGCCCTAATATATATATATATATACTGTATATATATACATACACTACCGGTCAAAAAGTTTGGGGTCATTCACAAATTTCCATTGGACTCCATTTTAGACAGAATCCCAGCTGAGATCAGTTGCCTTGTTTTTTTTTAACTAGGACAGCAGTTTCCAGATTACATTATGTGCTTACATAATTGCAAAAGGGTTGTTTAATGTTTTCTTAGTTAGTTTTTAAAAAAGATATCAGATTAGTAAACAAAATGAACATTTGGAACATTGGATGAATTGTTGCTGATAATGGGAAATGTACAGTAGATACTGCATTA
>NC_048420.1:7713758-7721387 GCF_013103735.1 Etheostoma cragini | reverse complement strand
TATATATATATATACTGTAGCCATTAATGTGTGCATGCAGCCATGTGGGTGTGTTGTTTCTATTTTCTCCCTGCACTCCATTTTATGTATTATCATTTCTTACAAACTCACACAGCCAACCTGGTAAAGAAGTCACACAACAGGTACGTAACTTGGTGTGGACTTGTAGTGCAGGTGTCATCTGAGTGGGGTCTAATGTGTTTATCACAAGATGTGCTTTTTTGCTGCTAATGTTAAAAGGTACTTAGTACTCCGTTCACAATTACACAGCGACAGACGACTGGGGTGCACCCTTTATCTGCACATCTGATTGTATTGTCAGCCATGCACTGCATGAAATTGGAGCAGAGTGGGAGATTATTCTGGATGCACCAGGGAACTCTAATTCATGTGGGGATTTTGGACAGGTGCATATAATATGAAAAAGCTCCAGTGTTGCTCCTAGATTTTACGGCGTTTTTACAAAACTCCAATAAGCTGAATGGCATTCACTGTCAAAGAACAACAAATGGTCTTTTTAAATTTACAATCCAATCCAGAAGAAAGAGTTTGTACAGTGAGTAAGTATTCAAATCTTAGCTTTTCTGTGAGCTTTTGTATTGGGTTGAAATATTCTATGGTGAATCCCTGAAGCCCACTCTCAACCCACTCAGCTCAAGGACACTGTTTTATAATTCAGTTGTGGTTGCTGATTTGCTCACTCTACTTCTCCATGAGTTTGAATCTTTTGGAAGATATATTGGTTGGAATAAAATACTCAATTTGTACTCGTCTTAAAGCCTTATATTGAACAGTTTTGAGTCTCAGAAGATTCACTGATTCAAAATCCTTTATTTCCACAACGAGGAAATTCACAGTAAGAACATCAAAGTTTGAGTACTTGTCCATGTGCACATACATCTATTTATATTTTATAGTTTGCAGGAATTTAACAAAACCGAAGTTCTCCCCACAATATTGGGTCTGAACGTTTACGCTTTTCACCTTTTTATTATTAAGCTCTACTACCGCCACCCAGCCCTCTAAGTCTCTCATTCCCTTTTTACCCTTCTCCATGAACACGTTCAAGTATGTGTGCCCGTGCTGGTTAAATGATTTACTCTCAAGCGGCAAAGTCTCTCAAGATTGGCCCTCCTCCATGCATGACCACATGTCCACAGCATTTAACGTCTCCCTATGCAGCGACCAAAGAACTGCTAAGCAAGCGTTTTGCTTTATTTTCCCAAAGCATTTTTACTGCCGACAAAACCACTGCAAATACATTTTCGTATTTGTCGTCAATCTTGCGGTCTCCAACGCTACTGCGTCCAAAGGAAAGACTACATAGTCTTCCGTTGCTTTAATACATTTTATTGGTCACTGGAGGTAGTGGGTGACTCAGTTGCCCTTTACAATGCTCTCCTTGATGCTTTACTCTGATGCGATCACAGTAAAGGCTGGGTGTTACAGTACTCATGCTCATTGTGTTTTATGACGCCGTTGATCGCCTGCAAAGTGGTTCATTCTCTGCAGGTGACTGGTGCTCGGTCAGATAGAGCTGCTACTTTGCTGGAGTGTGTGTGTGTGTGTGTGTGTGTGTGTGTGTGTGTGTGTGTGTGTGCGTGTGTGTTTCCACATGAATTTAAACATACTATTAATGTCTTGTAACCAAGGTCACATTGGCATGAACCCAGGTATATGGTGAACCTGATGCTAATGATCTCCTGTTAAGGTTTGCAGTATGCTGGATTCAACCTTCTTAAAATGTGCTGAAATGAAATGAGCTTCCAGAGAGAGTTTGTAGAGGGCGAGGGGATGCAATGGAAATACAAAATGCATAGTCTTTCGCATCCCATAGTCAGACGTGACATCCATTTAAATAGGTGTCAGTGAATATACACATTAGTTTTCTTTAGGTATAGAATAAATATGAGCTAAATTTGGGTCAGACCAGTGTGTGTGGTCTCAATCCTCTCTCTCTCTTTTGGTGTTTTGTTTTCCTTCAGAATAATGTGCAAAATATCACATTATTACAGTATGATGTATAGGATTTTTGTCATTAAATCAGTTTTAATCAAGGACTCATTTTTATGAAATTGCCCCTTTTGTAGTTAATTCACCTCAAAGCTAAAAGTGCATTCCTGTATTTTCCAGAGAATTCATTATTGCCGGGATGAAAAAACAATTTCCAACTGGTATTTAATTACAAACATTTGGCGTTGATTCTCATCACCTGTTGTTTGTCAACCCCACAATGAAGGCAGCGAGTGGGAGATCGCTTCATACACGATTGAACACCGCGAGTCCTCGCTCATCTAATAAATAAAGTCTTGTTGCCATTAATTACTGTTACAAATCTTATCATTGTTCAACCTTAAAAAAAGAATGAGTGCTTCGGTTGTATTTATGTGATTGATTATGTTCAGTCGTCAGCACTCATAAACAGCACAAGGTGGCTCGAGTTGAAGCGACGTCGAACAGAAGACATAGACGTTCTAACTTCGTGCGGGAGGATGTGATTGCAGACAAAAGCTGTCACAGATTGGTTTCTTTGCTAAATTGGTGTCATGCGTAACATATTAGGCCAATCAATCAACCTCAATGATGCAGATAATTAGAACATAAATGTATCAAGGTGCGTAGATGCCCATTCGGGTGTAATGCAGCTTTAAGGCAGAGCTAATGCCGTTTTTATTAACTCCCACTCTCCATCTCTCTTTCTGTCTCTCTGTTTTCCTGTGCTTACCCATCTTTCTTGTACTTATATCTCTTTACATCCTGCCATAAAAAAAGGCATGCTTCTTCTGTCCTTCATCCTCGTCCGTCGCTATCCAGTCCACCTGCTGGAAGTGGAAGATGGAGACGGAGAGGGAAAGAGGCAGTGACAAACAGACAGATTCCTCTTGCTGATGCTGTTCTTCAATGTCTTATTTAAGAGTCATTGACCCCCTGCCTAGCCTTAATGTATTATATGCGTAACTATCTCCGCCAATGAGGCAAATGTATAATTAAGTTTGGCACCCTGAAACAAAAGTGTTCACAAGTTGCTGTAAAATTTTCCCCAGTCCTATAACGCACGGAATCATCAGTCATTGTGTCCACTAGAGCTAACGCAGCATTTTCCAGTATGTCATTAAAATGCCATCCTTTTTCAGACGGATTTGGTATTCAAGAAGTTACTTTCTCCAAGAAATACTCAATATTAAATTCCGCACAAGTTAAAATATTGACAACTATGGTATGAAACTTCTCATACCTAATATGCAGATATAAGATCAGTGACCCAGCTCATTTCTAATTTTTCTAACTTGAAAATTATGATCTAAGATCCATCACATGTACAGTACAAATATGGGAGCATAACTTAGCATTATGGCAAAAAAAACTGGTTTACATACATCTCAATCCTGCTGTCAAGCCAAAATACTTACTCAAAGGGACAGACACACACACACACACAAACAGGCAGCACACATACACATTCTAAATACACACACACATATTCTCCCACTTCACTGCAAATCCAGGGCCAATTATGCACTCCATGATCTGTGGTCAAAGGCGCTTCTCAGACAATCACCCTAATGAGTTGGACCTCCTCCAAATACAGAATGCTCCATCTCTTCGGATGGGCACTTGTCTGTCTGTCTTTCTGTCTGTTTGTCTCACTGACTGTCTGTGTGAAAACAAGAGTGCTCATGCAATCAACAGACATATGTTTGTTCCTGTTTAAGGGCCTTGATTTGAAATGTGAAAACAATGGCACCCATCAATTTCAAAATGTATTTCATAATGGATATGTTGCAGTGAATGATTTTACCTTTACAGCCATTGCTTATGTGCATTGTCATACGGTTGGATACTAACACTCACTTTTTGACTAATCCGATCAAAGTGATCCGCTAGGATTTAATGATGCTTAGAATAAGATGTAGGCTTCACAGATCTAGCTTCAGTCTAATTGAACATTTTGGTCTGGTACTATTGCGTTTGCACCTCCATAAAGGACAGCAGAAGGACATCATTAAATAATTAACTGTCATCTAGACCAAAACTGGGTACAAACAACCATTTCATTCTGCTTTTTTCCCCCCTTAAAGAATGAAAAGACTAAAAAAAGCTTTCAACATGATGCTAAATCCCTACTCCAGCTCCCTAACATAGTCATTCTCTCATCACATACTCATTATCCTGGGCTTTGAGACGAGTAAAAGAGGCGATGTGTTTGTTTAATGAATATTTCATTTTTCAGTTAAATGGAGAAGCCATCAAGTGCTGTAAAATACAAGTAGATGTGTGTACTTCACATCCAAATCAGGATCAAGTGCAAAAAGAGGCAAACATCACAGCAAAATGGACAATATTTAAAATACTGACAGTTTCTGTTCATAGTTTACCTCTTAGTGGTAAAAATGGGTTATTCTTTCCGCATACTGACTAACTAGTGCTGCAAGGCCAGCCCATTGTGGTCTTAGTGGTTTAATAACTTACTATGCTTTAGCAAGGCTCAGTAGACGTCTACCTAGATCATAATTACAATTGACCATTCACTAAACCCCTCCCCAAGTAGCGATTGTCCCATCAAAGTTTAGCAAATTGTTAGTAATGGAATAATAAATCAATAGATATCTCTATTATCATACTTTACTGATATATGTGTGTGTGTGTGTGTGTGTGTGTGTGTGTGTGTATTACTTGAGGTGATATTAACTAAGAGTTGTGCACACCGTAAATATTACAAAGTTGACGATATAAATGAACAATTATGAATTTTCAAGAGTCACACTCTAAGGGAGGAGTTGAAGAGCTGGATGGCCTCAGGCAGGAATGACTCCCTGTGGTGCATCTTGGTGGAAGGAGTCCCATCCCCTTTCACAAATCCGAGCACAAAAACAAGTTTTCTTTGTCGCTATGTTGCTATGTCCTCCCCCATAAGTGATGTTGCTGCCATCTTATTATTCCTAAACACGTCAACCACAGTATCTCGTACAACTTCTGCACACAAATCAAAATGTTGCAACGAACTAGCTTGGAGCTTAGAATCCATTGTCTGGATATTCTTCCATTTTGTCATGAGGTTTGACAAAGTCCTGGCCATCTGTTCTGCTGAAATATTTAGTCATGCTCAGTTGCAGCATCAATCTTCTGGGCTCCGATACAATGTAGAAAGACCAAGGGGTGATGTGATGGCAGTTTGTGAGGAAAAGGGCACTGTCACATCCGCAGCTGTGCACACCAACATGCTCATGTGACACAGGGCAGGAGAAAAATAGCAGGGTTCAAATTATTGAGTACTCCTCCTTCCTTTAGTCTTGCTTTGCAACACCTTCCTCTAAAGCGTTCCAAAGGAGGGTCTCGCTAGTCCACATAGCATTCTGGGATTGGAGAAAAACCTACTCTGGTTTATTGGAACTTCTTTAAACCAGTCAGCATCGTCATGGGCGTCATTAAGCACTGGACAGACCCCCGGTCCCACTGCCAAATGGCCTCAGGAGGGAACTTGTTTTCGATGAAACGTAGTTACGTTCAAAGGTTTTTTTTAATCTTGCAAGAGAAAACTCATTCAGAGATCTGAGGAGCAGTTGACCATAGTCATCCATAAATCCATGAGTTTATAATTCCAACACAAAGAAAGCAGAAAGTAATGGACATCCGGCCAAAAAGAGTGACATCAACCAAATTTTGGCCGGCAATGGAGCAATCCCGGAAGTGGAACGTCATGGATATAGACCTTCCCCTATCCCCCACTGAGGTGCCCTTAGGCAAGGCCCTGTACACCCTACTGCTCTGTCAGTATTCTACCTGCTAGTTGCAAACACATTTAGTAGGCAGTTTAGTGTTATTTCATTTAGTGTTAGTGCCCAAGAGCGTGTCTGTGACTTTAAAATGACAAAAACCAACATGTACACAGTAATGTGGGCGAAGGACGGCCACCAGATGCATGCCAGCGAGCTCCCCTCCCAGGCCTTGCTCCAGGAGGGTGCCCTGGGTCCCTGTACTGGGCGAGGTGACACAATCCACCAAAACACAAACCATCCAGGTCTTTGGTAGAGTCTCTTGATAAAAGTTAGGGAGAGGCCAGACTAACAGTGTCTCACATTTCATGATCAAATTAAATAATCATTTAAATGGAGACAATGGCTCAAATGTGAACAAGAAGATGAAATGCATTTCTTCTAAACAATTTAAATGATATTTATAAATGTGCCTTTGAAAGAGGAACCAAGAGGGTGCAGATCCAGACAAAAACACAAGACTAAAAAAATACTTAAGTGTAGGGCATACGGTATGAGGTATACACATTGTTAGGCTCCAAATAAATAGTTGATCTTGATTTTTCTCTATTTAAGGCTACGTTTCGATTTACAAGATCTTACGTGTTTAGATTTTTTTTCTAATTTTTTTTCCGAAAAACGTTTCCTGTCTTTCAACTTTCATTCAATCTCCTTATCGTTGATTGTGGTCAATCAAAACCACATACGTCCGGTCTAAAGTATATGTGAGGTGCATAAGCGTGAGGTGCGTATAATCACATTTATTGTATGCACATTTTTTGACATTAGATGTCTTGCTGCAAGCTCTGCATTATTTATTCAACAAATCCTTCCCATTGTCAAGTGCAATAAGTTTCCATCTCATGCTGTGTAGAAATACATTGTGTGGGATCTACAGGCCTGTTGATTAAAAGATGGCAGGAGCAAAACTGATTTAATGTAGATGCAGCAGTGCCCACTGTTTATGCATGAGTAACTCTATTCACTCATTTGGTGTGCGTGTGTATGTGCGTGTGTGTGTGTGTGCGTGTGTGTGTGTGTGTATATGTGTGTTGGATTTGAGACCCAACCATGATGGTGCCCTGTTCATTTTCAGAAAACCTTTACAAAAGCATTCCCAATCATTCCGTCAAATCTCTATAATTACAGTTTTTGCTTGATCATTTAGATGAAGATATGTTTTCCTGTGTAGTCCAACACCACTGATACATGTTGTGCTCTTACTGTACACCAACACAGCTTTGCCTAATTGTTTAATTGCTTATTATTGGTAATTAGGAACAAGTCTCCTTTTTTTAACGTACAACTAAAGATCTTGCAAGCTGTAGTTGACGAATTACGCTTCCACTTGATCACCCAATTTTGAATATTCATTAATACACCGTTGCATAAAGTGAGCTCAGCAGCCCAGACATTATATTTCAGAGCAATTACCCCCAGCTTCTACTGGAGGAACCAAAAGTGTTCCCAGGCCAGCTGTTAGATGTAGGCCTTCCAGCGTGTCCAGGTTCTGCCCTGGCATGTTCACCCAGGGGTTTACTTCCCAGCCCAGCTTCTCACCTGGCATTGGGGTAGTCTTCATCACCAATGCAGCCACCAGGCAAACAAATCTCTTCTTGTTTCCACCATATTGTTTATGAAAACAAAAATCAACCCACAATTCAGAACCTTTGCTTTAATAGTTATCTGCTTACGCACTGTTTATTACAACACTTTTGTAATGAAGGAACTGCAACTAAATAATATAACATGACTCATGAAACTACGACATTCAACATCTTAAACATAACAGCCAACAATTCCCAGATCTTGTGGTATTTAAGCCCTGGCAGCACCCTGATATCGTGTCTATTGAAACAGGCAAGGGGGGGGGGGG
>NC_048420.1:7711288-7713748 GCF_013103735.1 Etheostoma cragini | reverse complement strand
ATAAACAATTGTGGTGCACCCCTTAATAAAGCCTAAAGGCATCAATTCATCAAACAGTTTTTGTTCAGGTGGAGGAGAATTCTTCACACAAAACTCAGCTTAATAAATCCGGTGGTATACCTCAATTCATGTCTCAACCTATTATTTACAAGAATAGATGCACCTTGATGAAATGCTGAAATGTCACACAAACTGTGACTTTATCTCTCTGCACCTGTTCCAACAAGTGCTTCAGGATTTAAAATTCTATGTAGATTTAAAAAAAGAAACCCCATTCACACCACATGTTCACATCAACTGCAGTGTTCTCCGATGTCACAGAGGCTGGTTTGTTTGTGTATGCGCTTGCTTCGTTTAAGTGGTTGTTATGTACAGGAACCCGACATTTGCTGTGATGTGTATTGAATGGAAAAAGATGGCAATAGGAGCCAGGCAGATCCACTGGAGACAGCCCGGGAGATGAATGAGAGACGCATTGCTTCCCAGATTAGGTTTGTTTTCCAATCATCTTCTGTGCCATATACCATATTGATTAAAACCTAATAACCTCATAAGACTTTCCTCCACCTTTCTCATCCTCCACCACCCTCCCCTCTTTCCTCCTCCTTCTCTTCTTCCTTCTCTCACTGTCCCTAAAGAGAAACGACTCACCGGCTCTCCTCTCACTATTAAAGAAGCGCTGACAGCCAATCACTCTTCCTGACCTCAAAGTTGAGCCTTTAATTTTGACGATATCTATCAATCATGACAAGGATATCAAATAAAAAAAAAAGAAAAGGATTGGCTGGGTTACATAGCCGACCCGAGATTAAAAGATACTACCTTGCAACACACACATCAATCTGGGAAGAGTGTCAAGCAGACAAGAGGGTTAGGAGGGGAAAACAATCTGGCAAGTTGACGACATTAGCTTTGATTGGTGCAACATTTGGCGGACAAAGCGTTTATTTAAGAGGTTTCTGTTGCGGTACAGCTCATATTTTAAACATTGGCGCCTCTTTAAGTTTCATGAAGGTGAAGGTAACCTTGTGGCCCAATGCACTCATGTGATGCGTTTGCCAGGGCTATCCTATGAACCTTACATGAGCCCTGAGTCTGTGTTTACCCTGTCACCATCGGCATTTCACAGCTGTCGTGTTGCTGATACTTGTACTATCGCTATTTCCTTCATCAAACAGTCTGTGATGGGTCTTAAAGCATCACTTAAAACTTTCTCTCCTCCCATCCCCACTCTTCACACCCTCTTCTAGGCCTCTTCCACCAAAACATTCTAATTTGACACTTAAGAAATCTGATGATATTATTACTGTTATTTCTATCAGGAGAGAAAGAAATTCAACAGTATTACAAGGCATGGCAGAATGCACTTACCAACCACACACACACGTATGACGACATACAGACGCTGAAGAATATGAGCATAACCTTCCTGTGGGCTGTATTTTACTGCTGATGGACCGCTGGTTTTAGTGTCTCTAATCATGAGTGATGCTCAAATTTCTCCCTTTGCTTCCTGTTGGTTTCTCATTCTCTTTGTGTTTCTCCCGCATTGTCTCTCTCTCTCTCCCCTATTAAGCGTTCTTGCTCTTCATCTTTGTTACTCCCACTTGAATCTCCAATAAGAACATGAGAGAATATTGTTCACAAAGACTATAAAGAAAAACACATCCACTTCTTTCTTGTATGTGACATTTGTGAACTTCCGCTCAATTGCTTGGGATCATTTAATTTCCTTCCCATTCTATGCCTTACTCACAGGAAAACAAGTCTTGGTATATTAACCTTATTAGTGGTATTTGCATTCTAATTAAAGGGGAATTTACATGCCCAGCATGGTGGATTAAAGGAGCAAGAGGACTACTGGGGCATGTGACAGACGGCAACCTTTAACAAGGCTTTCACTTTCATGTTGTAATGATACAGTGGTTGGTTGCCTTTATAGAAATGCCCTGTTTCCCTTCATCTATCCATATTTCCAAAGCTACTTCTTCCTTTTAAACTTTTTTCTCAGAGGGGGTGTCACATAGCAAAACCCTCAGGCACGCCAAGGTTGATGTTTCTCATATTAAGTGCCAAATAAAACAACCCATCCAAATGTAATTTATAGAAAAATTCAAATCCTAAAATAATTTGGGGAGTATCAAACACTCACACCCTGTACCTTAAAAGGTACGGTGACTTCACGGATGGAGAGTTTAGAAACTGGTCAAACTGTTACTGCAGCATAATACTCAGAAAAGTCCAGTTTTAGTAATAGCGTTATGAGTTTGAAGGTTTATGTTATGCCAAACCGCGCAGCAGTTTATAATATTCTGAGAAAAGAATTGTACTGCTCTGGAAAGTTACAGATGCTGCAAATAATTTATATTACATTGCAACTATGTGCTCAGGCACTAATTATACTGGCCAATGCGGGCGTGGTGAGCCTGGTTTAGCTTTTTTGCTGAGACTTTACTCCAC
>NC_048420.1:7676134-7711278 GCF_013103735.1 Etheostoma cragini | reverse complement strand
CCCCCCCCCCCCCCCCCATAAGTTATTTGCAGAAATTACGACTCTTAAGGGCAGCAGTAAACAACCTCTGTCATCCTATGGTCTGGAGGACTTGTTTAAGCTGGCCGACCCTTGTTATTGGAATTAGGGGGCTGCGTTGCTTCATGCTAGGCTAGTGTTGGTCTGAACATGGCCGTAGATATGTAACAGGGTTTAGATTGATAATAATTTTGACATTAGATGGCACTGAAAAAACTGGGCAGATGAAAGAAAGCAATAAAGGCAATGTAATAAATGGTAATAGTAGTAGAAAGTCATAATAAATGGTTGCTGTTTGAAGTAATTATTGCTATTTTTACAGTTGCTAAGAGATAATGTTAATTGCATAAATTACTCAGTGCTTCTCAGTGTGTTCCAAGCACTCAAGCTTGCAAGCATTTGCTTAATCTTCCATTGGTCATGAGGACTGCTTTGCCATAGCTCACCCACTGCTAAAACAATACACTATATAATAAAACAAAATCTAGCAAATATCTTCAAGATACTGTTCATAAATAAGGAAGAAGAGAAAGTAAGAAGCACTCAGAGATGGCAAAATGTTGATTCCTCATTCTGTCCATCTGTGTTCAGTTTCTCTCAAGCCTAACACAGACGGTCTCACATACATGTGGCCCAAAATTGACTCTTTGCTATTTTGTTGGTGTAGTCAGGCCTGTCTTGTTGGTCATTTTCAGGCTGAGTGGATCACTGTATGTGTCTCCCTGATGTCCCTTGCCTGCTCTGCTGTAGAACTTTAGCTGGCTTTAAAGAGACAAAGAGTAAGATCTGAATTGATGTGGTCTTGCATCTGTCTCATTCTCTGTTTGTCTTCTGCTCTTCTCTCTTGTCGTGTCTTGTCTGCTTTTGTTGTCTGTGCAGTCAGCGCTCTCTCTTTCTCTCTCTCTCTCGCTCTCTGATCCGTCCCATTTTCCTGCCTTTTAGTGTTTTTCCTTTTAACCCTTGTGTTGTCTTCCCCTCTACCATGCAACTTTGTGCTACTCTGGGTTTAAATTCCAAAATGTTGTCATTCTTTTTCTACACTTTTGACGTTTTTGTCAATTTTATTCCTATTATTTGTCACTTTTTCAACGTTTTTCCCAATGTTTTTGCTGTAGTTGTAACTCTTTTCAGCTTTTTTTTGTCACTTTTTCGATGTTCTTTTGTCATAGTTCTGAAAGTTTTTGTAAATGAGTCAAATATGACCCAAGGAAACAGTTAAGATCAGGGGAACTTATGTTGAGTGGATGAGTTTAGTCAGGTCACCGAACTGTATTCATTTAAATTTTTACCCCAATTTCTATGAAAATGATCAATTACGCTCTCAAAGAGCGTTTTTAAAAGGGGTCAAATATGTTCCAATGTTCCAGTTGACAGTTCCAAGGCAGCATTCCGGGGCTAAATTTCAGTAGTCAGTCATGTTCATGGCTGTAGATGGCAAGCAGTATCTTTGGCAAAGAAGCAGTTATAGAACCAGACAGGACGCTCTGACTAAAACTCTTAACAGGTCAGGGAACCTGAGCGAGGTGAGCGTCAGATCAATGTGCTCAATAGGAGCCAATGATTGCTTGGAATCAGTCAGCCTCAGTCAAGGACAAATGCGTGAATTCACAGCAGCTAATGTGATTCCACTACGAAAAGGGATGATCAAAGATATACTGAATCAAATGTATGCATCAGTAAAATATGAAGGAAGGAATTCAAGGCAATGGCTTGTCTTTTCTTTTTTTATCTTCCTTCATTTGCAGGTTCTTGATGGGATTAAGCAGTAGCCTGTTTGCTTTGGTTCACATATTGACATGTTTCCTTTGTACTCTCTTCTTTGTCCTGGTTTTTACGCTCTCTCAGCCTATATTGTCTTCCAGTAGTGCTAGCAAAACCCATTTCAGACCCGTGTGGATCGGTAAGCCTTCCACTTGGCTGCATTCAGACCTGCCTACACTAGACTTCATGTGCTCATTCATACACTGAAACATCCACAAACGTTATCACAGTGGGCAGTGTGTTATTCAGGTGTGGGTTTAGGGAAAACTCAGTTTAAACTCAGTTAATAGAACTAATTATATTAGCTGAGAAGTATGGATATCTACAACCAGCTGTTTAAATGACTTAAAACAGCAAACGTGTTTATTTCTAATAACACAGATTCGGGGGGAAAAAAATGGAACTGAACATAAGAGCTGATTAATTACTGGCAGAAGGTAAGGTGGAGGGGTCAGGTTGGAGAAGGAGCAATTAACAAGCCTGCCTTTAATGCAGGAGGCTGGAGTTTCCTCCCTGTAACAGTTAACTGTAGCTAATAACTTTTCCTCTATGACCTTTCGTGCTCAACCCATTACCATAACCCTTTATCAATACTGTATTTGTGATAACCACATTTTCTTTCCTAGCTGCCATGCACATACGTTGTAGAAGACATTTGAAAACATTGCCACTGGACCTAAAAATCGGCCATAATTAAAGTTCTTGTCTGGTCTCACAGGGTTAGTTATACTGCTGTTCTGTGTAGCAATTCACAGTAAAGGGCAAGGGAGTAGTATTCAACTTCTGGTAACACTTTATAATAACTATCTCTAATATATGATAAATTGATAGTTAAACTTAAGGTAATGGTTATAACATTAAAATTATGATTTTACAACGCTTAGTAATGTGTTGTAACAGTTTATATATTAGGTATTTGTAATGATTACAAAAGGATTTGTAAACCTTACAAGAATTTTACAAAAATGATTTTGTTAATGGTTCATAAATACTTTGTAAATTATCTCTATACACTATTTAGAGAGCCAAGTCAGTGCACAAATCATCTCTTTAATATCTTACCCGCGGACAACATGAGGGTTAAAAAAACGTTGTGCCGTGTCTATATCTTTCTGTCCCTATTTTCTCCATCTTTTCTGTGTGATTGTCCTGCTGTTAACTCCCTTGAATAGAAGCCTGCTGTTTCTTTTGCATTCTCTCTGCCTCCCAGTCTGATGTCAAACCATGACTTTAGACAAATTGTTGATTTAAAAGAAGAAAGGCGTGAGTGACATGCACCAAACCCTCAACATTCTTGTTTGGAGCATGAAATGGCGTCAAAATTGCGCTCACACAGAGCTCTTCAGATACAAAACAAATAAGCATCCCTTTTTAAACTGTTTATAGAACATTTTGAGTGCTTCGGAAATGGATAATTGGACAGTGCAGTCGCTTTTGGAAAGAAAAATGAGGGGGAGTGGTGTTTCATTTCAATTGCATGAGATAATTCAGGATCATAGTTTTTGTGTGTGTGTGTGTGTGTGTGTGTGTGTGTGTGGGGAAGACAAAATAAGAGGGAAAGAAAGCAGTACAAGCAAAGAAAAAGAGGGTGAGAACCTTTTTTTTTACCAAACCTTTTCCTCTCCGTGAACACGATTATTTTTTGAGGGTGGGGACTCCTAATGGAAGAGCTGTGGATTCACTGGGCCATGAAATTTTCATTTTCTCCCAAAGTTATTTTTTCTCTCCAAGGTTTCATCAAGCAGAATGTATCATGCTCACAAAGCAAGGTGGACCAGCGGGTGTTGAGGCTTCACACCACAATAACACTAACATCTGTCTACAAATTCCTTTCAGTCAGGTAGACTAGACTACAGTCTTCATACAATGCCCACTAGGTAGCATATCTATGACACAAATGAACGCACTATAACAATCAAAAGCACATTTAGACCTCATTGACCATCTTTCATATGGATGTTTGTCCTTTGCAGCCGTTCCTCTTTTTCCCCATTCATTATCCCAATAACAAATGTTAACTTTTAGTCTTGCGTGTCTAGTAGATTTGCATTACCAGACCTACCTCCACAGGTTTGGCCCCTTTAAATATACACTCCTGGATAGAAAAAAAGTTTTTTCTTCTTCAAACTTGCCATTTTCAGCGTGTAGCTTGTTAGCTCGCAGTTTGTTGTTGTTTCCCGAAACAGAGTTTTTTAAAGCGAGAGACATTGGTTATCCAGTAAACAAACTTTTGTCGATCCAGACTACTAGATCAGTAACTGTATTCTTTCACCATCGTAGGGGTATGGCCAATTTGTCCCTGGCTTTACTGTACCATTGTATACCTCTCCAGTTGTTTTTGATCATCCTGTTTAGACGAAGCCAGTCTTAACCCCAAGGCTGGCGGTTGCTGGGGGCAGGGTGAGTTCAGCCCACCCAAAAGTGAATCTTGTCCACCCAAGCAAAAGTAAAAAAACAATGTCTGTAGCCAATGAAAATGAATAGCGCAGAAAATACCAGTACCATTTCTAATCGTTTCTGATTGGGTGGGAAGCCTAGGGTCTGTCTCCGAAATTTGCCCCCATCCCCACCCCCCTCTTCTCTTCATTTTCAGACACAAAACCCACACAGCTCTGAAGAAGACCCCACATCGCTCTGTGTCCACTCTCTCAGTCAAAATAGAGATTAGCCAGATCTTTTGGGCATCTGACCATAATTGAAACCACGCTACCTAGCGTCTAAATTGCCCACCGCTGAGGCACCGTGCTTGTCTAGGTGAAAGGAATAGCAAGCTGCTCTGACAAAAGGTGATCCTTCATTCATACTTCTTCTCTTTGTCTTTCCTTCAATCTTAGGATGGGGCCTTGATGAGTTGGCCTTGTTGATTATTCTATTAGCTACCTGGAAAGGAAATGTACATTGTATCTGTGGTGATAATTAAACTATAATCAGCTGTAATCTGAGGTGGAGTTTGCTAAAGAACACTCTGCCAAAGGACAAAGCAGAATGTTGATGAGGATATAGAGCACTGTGATGCTTGGTGTGCCTAAATAAAGTGTGCATGCATCCGTGCAACAGTAACATAATACATGTATTAAGAAGAAAGTAGGAGGAATAGTAAAGGTTCTCATGTTGCAGCCAACCGGCAGGTAAACCAGCCAAGGACTGTCACTGTCAAATGAAAATGCATATGCACTAGGTACTCATGTTTAATATATTAGTGTTTCAAAGATATCTAAGTAACTATGTCAACCTGGCTAGGTAAAAGTTCCGGATATTGTGCTTGACAAGTTGCCTCAATGTTGCATGGATCTGGTTAACTTGCCCTTTGATAGTCAGGGTTGTTGGTCCCTGTTTTCCAAAACAAGTACTGAAGATCACAATGATTATCTTCCCTTGGAAAAAGATTGGTTACCTGAGATTCAGAGGAACAAATGGACAATAGATTTTGTCCTAGAGAGGGAACAGTGGTACATTTTCTTACCATCTCACAGACAATCAAGGTGTCATGGGAATGTGTTAGTGTGTTTTGATGAAGGCTAACAATCCTGTTCATCTAATTATTGGGCTCTAAATGAAGTGGTTCAGGCATTTTCAGGTATTAGTGATGCCAATAAGGATAGATAAGAAAGAGTTGAGCAACATCGATTGTCATCAACTTTGCGTAGTGATCAGAAGAATGAATTTAAAGCAGATTTGATGACGTTCTGCTAGATGGCTGTTTCTCATTCTCACTGTTCTAGAGACAGAGAATATCATCTTAGAGCTGGTGATCCTTCACATTGAGAGTATTTATTTGGGGTAGTTTGCTCACTAGTAGAAATGCCTCCTCATTATCATCCTTTGGAAGTATTCTGGGACCAAGCAAGAAGATCCAAGGAAACATCCTAATGCTGGAGGGACTACAACTTGCAGCTAGCCTGAGGTTGTTTGGTATCCCTTAGAAGAAGCTTTTGCTTGCAAAAAAAGATATTTGGGCTGTACCTTTCTTTGACTTGGCCATGATCAGAATGTGTGTCTTAAAACTGATGAGATGGATAAAGTAAGTAGAGCTAGAAAACTAAGAACGGCTAAAGAATATACATCACCGACATGAGATGTTTTGGCTTGGTAATTTTAATTCTAGAATGCTGTGCCATGGCAGGCATAAGCAAATCTTTTTGCAAACTATTCCAAAAACACCATGACTCATTAAGAAAAAACATGCAAATTTTACAACTTCACCTGGTGAAGCCTCGAATGGCAATGGTGACTTCAGCAATTTAAGGTGCTGTAGGTTAAATAAACATACTCTTGTTTGTAGGTGTGCGCACCTTGGCAGATGTTGAAAACATTTCATGAATCACTTACAATTGTCCGCCCCCATTTTAAATGGCCTCACACAACTTGGATCACCACTAACTGAAACATTATCATCAAGAAACTAGAAACCTAGACTATGTTACGTTTGAAAAAGTCACTCAGGATTAACATGATTATTGACAAGAAACTTGGTTCTTGGATGTATTCATGCACATGCAGCAACTTTTCATGGATCAGTGAAGGAGGCTGTAAATGAGGGGAAATATTACATCTGTCGTAAGGCAGGAGCCCATCCAATAAAAAACACTTTCATTAACCCAATTACCATCTGAGGCCAATATTACAATGGCGAGGTTCACTCATTAAGTCATTGCCAACATGTTTTGATTACTTACCCTGTCTCTTTTTTCTCCTTATCTCTCTCTCTCTCTCTCTTTCTCTCTCTCTCTCTCTCTCTCTCTCTCTCTCTCTCTCTCTCTCTCTCTCTCTCTTTCCTGCTTTCACTCTCTCTCTCTCTGTCTCTCTCACTCTGTCAGAGAAAATGCATCTTATTATGCAAAGGCCAAGCTGTAGAATTAGCAAGGTAATAGATGTGATCCGCTTGCTAACCTCAGCCAGCAGTCATGCACAGAATATCAAAGAGGCTCTTACACACAAGTGAGCTGTATATTGCTGTGTAGGCCTTGTCATCATCTCTTTTGAGGGCATGAGTGTGTTAGTGTTGTGCTCAGTCACACATGTGTCCAACATCTGTTGCCATGGGAAAAAGGTTGGAGTTCAGGATATGAGCCAATGTCATCTCTTACTAGAGATAGGGAATATGTGGAATTTGTGTGTGTAAACATGTGCATTAGTATGTTAACCTAAATTCATACACATGTTTTGGTACTGGACCATTGGATCTGTTCATTCTTTAGACCCTTTATTCCTCATTTAAGCCCTAAAGCCAACTCCAGTCAGAACACTTGAAATGTCTTAACTTTGGAGGACTTCATCTTCCAATCCATGTGACATAATTCATTAGGTACAAGATAGAAATGCAGGAACACACACACACACACAAAGTAAGTAACATTCTTAGACAAAATGAAAGTCAGTTGCTTTGCCTATTACTGGCTGCATTGACAGCTGTGTGGGCTGACAGGCGCTCTTGCCCAGCTGGAATGACATTGCTTTTAGTTGCATATCAAATTCAAGGCTAGATTCCGATCAGCTGAGGGCTTGTACTCAATCTGCATAAAAGGCATTTCAAGCCTTCACAATGTGACTTTCAGAGAGAGATAGAGAGAGAGAGAGAGCGAGAGTGTGTGTCTGTGTGTGTGTGTGTGTGTGTGTGTGTGTGTGTGTGTGTGTGTGTGTGTGTGTGTGTGTGTGTGTGTATTCGGCTAAAATGTTGGGCGAGTGCGTGTTGGCAAGTGTCTGCGTCTGCCTGTGCATGTTCCAAAAATGCTGATTTGCACACTCGAAGGAAGCAGATTTTCATATATTTAAGGGCAGGCACTTTGCTAAGCTATGACAGGCTGAGGGCACTGATGCATTAGAAAAGCCTGTGTAAACCATAAGCTGACAGATGGTGAGAACACACAACACACAGTTGTATGACACTCATCCCCTGCTGTCTTTACCTATAGTTTTCTATAGCTATCTATCTAGTTATTAGCCAGCCAGACCAGTATCAAGCATCAGGCTCGTATTAGACTTTTTTTAATAGTCATTCTCAAAGACTAAATAACTATGATACATTATGTAAAAGGGGTAAATATTCCCCACCTCCAGTCCAGCGCTGTCTCATGTTTTTCTTTTACCTTGTAAAATGACTTAAAACTTTAAACTCTGTTCTTGTTCTCTGGAATCCTCCTGTTCCTCTTTTCAACTCCCTTGGCCTTCAGAAGAAGTTTTGACTCAGCTGAATAATGCATGGAGAGAAAACACTGAGCTATCATACAGAGAGGATGGCAAGTGCACAGCATCATGGCTTTACCTCCTTTTTGGTTGCCATGGGCCCTTTCACCTTTTTTAAGCCATTGCTAGGCCAAGACAGTGTGTAAGCTAACGATGAGCTATATTACCAACGATGCGACCTCTTGGAATTATGACAGAATGGACAAACAAAATGTGAAGGCACATAAACAATATTGTGGAGTAGAGAAAGGTGGATAATTGAAATCTGGAGAATGTCAAATCTATGGATTGTTATCCGCGGTCTGTCGAAGGATGGAGGGCAGATAGGAGGGGAGACTTTCTGCATGATGAAGCTTCAAACACCAATTGTTGGTTTGGAGTGAGCAGAGAAGTAATACAGGGACAAGCCAGAAAGATAAAGAGAGAGGGAGGGAGAAATGCAGAATGTAAGAAATGTCAGCTCCCAAGAGAATACTTGGCCTTGGCAACTCCTGAGCAACGCAGAACATGTTTGTTTTTTGTTTTACAGTAAAAGTTGCATTAAGTAGAAAAAGTGCATGCCTATGAAAGAAATTCATACTAACAAGCAAGTAGTTAAAATAAAACATAAAGCAATGTCATGGAAGAGCTGCATATATATATATATATATATATATATATATATATATGCAGACTGTGAGCAGGATTTTCACTTGGTTAAACTGTTGTAGAAAACCATTTTACATTGCAGGTCATCAAATTTAAATTAGTATTACAATATGGCTGAATGGGGCTTTAGATTTCAGCATCTTGCAGTCAGCTCTCTGTATAGACTAACTAGCTAACTTGTATAGGCAGAAGTAAACAACACATTGTTGCAGCAACATCTATCTAAAGAATTTTACTTTTGTACAGTTTTTGAAAGTCATCAAAAATGCACTTTTTTATCTGGAAATTACCAAAACTAGGTTTATTTAGCTGGACAGTCATCAGCTGCTCCAATGATAAATGTTAGCATTGGACAAAAACCAGAAAGGAAAATCCACAGTTTTTTCAACATGAAGTCATTTTAAGGCTCTAGGGATGTTGAGGTCGGTGAGTTGTTTGTAAGATCCACCACGTTGGTTTAGACTGAAATCACTCACCCATATGATGGATTGCCATGACATTTTGAACAGACATTTGTGGTTCCCGGAGGATTAAGCCTACTGACTTTATTGAACCTCTGAGTCTTTCTCTATCATCACCATGAGGTTTACTTTTGTGGTTTTGAGTGATGTGTATCAACTATTGACGGGTTCTCCCTGAAATGTGGCACAGATATCCATGTCCCCCTCAGGATGGATTGTTATCACGTTGGTGATACCTTAAAGGGATGTATGGGCTGAAATATGTGCTACCAGAAACTGAATTTGAATCATTTGAATTTGAATTGCTAAACTTGAATAATTGCACAAAAAAACTAAATCTGAATATTAGAATTTGAAATTGATTTTTTGTGTTTTGAACTGACGTCCAATACAATTTCATTCTATATATCTTTATATTTAGTTCTCACAATTCAAATTGAGTTCTAAAAATTCAGTTTCAAGTTAATGTGACAGACATCTGGGTAGTTGGTGGATGAAGGCAGAGCAATCGAGCGCAGATCGTTAGAAAAGGCTTGTGGCGCAGATACACAGGACTCCTCAGTACCTGGCCACGTTTTGGAGCCCAGTGCCCCCCATGAAACGAGGAAGAAGTACTTGCCTTGCCTTGACCCAGAGACTGTCGTGAGCCGGGTGACCACGATGGATTTGGCTCGGACAGATACGGTAAGGACAACATATATCTACGATCTAACAATCTTTTGTTTGTCATTAGCTCAGATAGGTACCGGTAAACTTAGTCAGAAGATCTATAACTAGAAGTTGTCATGCTAGCTAGCTATGTGTTATGGGTTTTCATGCAGAAAAAGGGTTCAATTTTTGAGTGCATGGTGGGATACGAGTAATCTCAATGCTGATCTGATGTACTGATAACTTTAGAGGAGAGAGTTGGTCCATTCACATGATCCAAGTGAGAAATCTAAGAAGCCACGTAGATGTCAATCATTATGCTCAAAGTCAGGGAGAGGCATGATAAAAGAAACCAGCTGTTCTTTTGGAGATTCCTTTTTAGGCAACTTATGCTGTGAACTACACAAAGTTTAGCAACGTGAAGCTTAGCTAACGTTATAGTGATAGTTATACGTGTTTACTGTTACTACGGTATAGGAAACATATCTGGCAGTGGTATAACATTCATGTGTAACCAGTTGGCTTGTCACATAACAAATACTGGTTTGATAATATTCCTTGATTTTGGTGGTTCCTTATCCTCATATATCACCTCCATCACACGTGATATCAACTTGACATAAACTCCATAGCAATCCGATATAATGTAATCTGTTGGTTGTATTATTGATTTGGAATAAAAAGGTCCTACTACTTTTACCCTTTACTAGCAACCAGCAACCACTCTGTAGCTCACATCTCCTATTTGGAATATTATTAGTATGATAAGTAATAATATTAATAGTAACTTGACTCTTGATGTACAGTATGTCATTCACAGTGGCATCAGAAAATAATGGCTCCAACTGATGAAATGGTCTAGATTACCAGATGGCGTTTGTTAACAATTCCTTACAATGCTTTTGCAGAACATTGTCATTTAGGAGTGCTTACCCAGTCTGAGGGAAAGATTGCAGTGTGCCCTCAACAACAACCCTCCTGATTATGATTATTTGGAATACACAATGACCCAAGAGACGATCTTCATAAATGCAATGGAGAATTTAGCTCTGCCTAATGATATCTGTGAAGCCCTCCATCAACTGAGCAGTTTATTAGACCTGCAGAATAAGCCTCCCCCCTCAATAACTGTGGTGACGATTATAGGTCCCCATGGACGTCACAGAGGACCGTCTCCAAAGTCAACTTCATCTAGGTTGACCTGCCACATGTATAGCAAACACTCTTGGAGTCTCGACAAACCACACACAGGAGGATGCTGGAGTACAATACGTCTGAAGAGAGAGAGACGTATACGTTTAAAGCCTGTATTCCACCATGACTGACGTTGCTCTGGATTATGACGTGAGAGCCATCAAATCAAGACTACCTCATGCTGGATACCAGATTGTCAAGGGATACCAAAAACATCTGCCAGTACCCAAACATCTGCCAACCACTCTTTGTCCCTGGGATGGAGATGAAGGTGAGTTACTAAATGTAGCCTTTGGTAGAAAGGTACTAGTACCACGAATAACTACTAATAGTTATACCAAGTCCTGAACTCATATTGCTTGAAATACCGATGACCTTTTTGTAGAGATTAGGGGAGTAGGAAGTTAAAGGCCCACTATGTAGAATTTCCTAAAACAACAAAGTATAGTGTTATACAAAAGTAATCCTTCCCAATGATCACTTATGACCCACTACAAGTGCGATGTGGTTAATTTATCTACAGAGAGACTGCCTTCTGCCAGTATTTTCCTATTTTTCTGTTTTGGAAATTTCAGTGTTTAATCCTTCAGGCAGTGGGTGTGTAGCCCACATCCATTGTGTGTGAGGTTGGGACTCATAGCAAAGCAACCAGGTAACATAATTGTGTTTTTCCTCTGCTGTTTCTCCGTCTCTCTCCTCTGCTGTGTGCTGGTCCTCTGGTGTCAGTGTGTCTGTTTTGACTGACATTATTGCTCTCATTCATAAGGCTATGTGCTTACCAGCGCTGCTTGCTCTATGCATTTACTCTCTACCTCACTCGGCCACCACCACTCTCTCTTTCTGGATAAACTCATGATACATTGATTCTCTCACCAGGCTGATGCTGACTTTGTGCCATGCCAACAATGAACGTGGAAGTGAGCATTATGAACCACCTACAGGACTTTGTGCAGGAGCTGGAAGCATGTAATTGCTCATTTAGTTTTCTCCTTGTTAATTCTGTTTACCTAGTTTCTCTCTTACACATCTCAGTACACTTATGTCATATAATAGATTTCCAAAATTCTACTTCTGTACAGGTAAACCATGTCCAATATTTCATTTACATGATTGTTTGCTTTATCTGTCTCTGAAAAGGTGAACATCCAGAGGTGGGTGATACAGTACACCATCCAGGTCACCTGTCCCCCAGTATGTTTCTCCAGTGGCTCAGTCTCCACATGTAACACAATCCGCCTGCCTGTTAAGCATATGGTAACTTCTACTGAGGTCAAACAAGTGATGACAGAGGCCTTCCACCTAGGGCAGGCATTTCATCAGGTTTAACTTAAATGTTGCCGTTTCAAATATGCAGTGCTAATTAGACTACTGCGTGTTTTTCTGTCATGGTTCGAGTAAAATGCATATTCATTCTGGCTCAAGTAGTAATGCATTGGGTTAAGATGTTTGTGCAGTTCACCCATTTATATTTGTGTGTCTTTAAATGACGCAGTGTACATGGCTAATTGATAGATTTTTACATTTTTGAAAGGGTATATCATTGTTAACCATTACATTGAATGTTACGCTTCAAACAGCATTTATATATGGGCATTGCACCGTTACAATGTTTGGCAGCTGTTTCTTCATTGCGTTCTTTCCCTCCTCCCTGTGGCTGCGTACGCTTGACAGAATGACTGAATATGAGGGTGTCCGATAAAAAATGCAACATTTTTGGAAGCAAAATCCACAATATATATGCTTTTCATCAGCACCGAGCCAACCCTTAGTCCTATTTTATACCATCTTAAACCAATGTCTCCACATATTAATTACATAAAATTGTTTAATAATTGTATTAAATTACATATTTTATCTGAATGCAGATCTGGAATTAATGGATTGCATATGTCTTGATTTATAATTATCTAGTGCTTAATCACTCCTTCCAGGATTATTTTGATATTGTTGCGGGCCAAAATGCCTGATGCGAGCGAGCTTATGTAAATAATTGCGATAAAAGTTGCGAGCTCTTTTGTATGTTTGTTGAAAATAAGTTGCGGGAGACAACCTTACAAAAAAGGCCCAGGATACTGTAAAAGTTGGTGTAATATGAAAATGGCTGGTGGATTTAAGTCAAAAAATAATTTATAGAATGAATCAAATTTGAACGTGTCTGTCAGTGGCTTGTTGATCTTTACATTGCTGATTTCCTATCATGGGCTGGGACACAAACGGTTTGATGAAATACTTATTGGGCTTTAACTTCATCATTGCAATTACAATAATGAGCATAGCTGTCTTCAATTTAGGTCATCATGGTCATCTCCGGTTTTTCCATCGTAAGTGTTTGTGTGTGCATGTGTCAGTCGCGTGGTGAACTGAGCAGCCCCACCCGTGGCAAAAAGCCGAGAGGATTGAAACAGCAGCCGTTTTAGCGACCAGAGTGAAAAATCATTGCAGCGTACATTGATGTTAAAATGCCTACAGGTTGGCAGGACAGTCTGACATGTTTTGCACGGCCTTTTGCTGGACGTTTTATTGGTAAATGTGAGATGTTTGAGTCACATGTCTCATTAAACAAGAATACGGCCACATACGTGTGACTTCAACCTGTTCTCACTCCCGCTTGGTCATTGGCTCTCAAAGTCACATACTGATACTGAGTCTGGCACGTGGGACTGCTGGCATTAGTTGAAGTTGCGGGAAACTCCGGTTATTGGTCAAATTTGCAAAAACGTTGCGGTGATTGGTCAAAATTGCAAGTCACACCTAAGTCACTGTGTTTGGTTGAATTAGTGTCAATTTGCACAATCTCGTCATCACGAAATCCTGGAGGGACTCCTTAATGTTGCTACACTTCCATATCCCTCTAGGTGAGTTCGAGCAAAATGTTAAATTTCTTTTATCTTGTCTCCAAAAGCATGCACACACAGTGAAACATTCAGTCGAACTGTAGTACTAGAGAGTGCAGCACACAAATCAGCCAGCAAATTAGTGTATATGTGGTTGTATTGCAGTTCAGATGGTAATGTATGACTGCACTTGGGATACCGAAGTATCACTTGAGGAGCCAATGATGGGGAGTGGATTTGATTTAGTTCTCTTTACATGACCGTTTTTCCCCCTGAAGCACGGCATTGTTTCACTTGTTTTTGTCCTCCCTACAATCTTTCTGTGGGACCAAGAAAAACTTGGCCTGACCTGCAGGCAAGTGTACAGCAAAGGCCATGATACCATCCATCTATTTCCATTCTCTCTCTCTGTCTGTGACAGAGGTCACCTTAAAGCTAGACACTTTAAATGTGCAGCAGAAAAGGTAGACGCTCTTTAGCCCTCATTCTGTCCCTGCCCATCCCTAACCCTTCCTCCCTGTATCCTCAGATATCCTTTCCTCTCTTCCTGTCTCTGACCACCTCTGTCACTTTTTTCCACTTTAGCCTGCTCCTTGCTCATCTCTCTTCTCTCTGCCTCGGTGCCAAATGGACAATGTCAAGGAGAGAACACTGAGAATTCCCCTCAAAGCACAAACTATGACACTAGAACTACTTGCATTACTACTACAACTACTATTGGTGTTAACATATCTGTATTGAACACGTAGACCAGTTATTTAACCACAGCAGGGATAGCACAGCTCTTCTACTCTTGGTATCAAATACATTGCAATTCCTAACAGATGCTTCACAATAAAAGTCTATGGCGTAGCAACAAGGAACCGACTGGCTTGGCTGTAGGAAAGCAATCAAAACACAAAGGCACAAATCTGTAAGATGAAGGTACAATCAGGAACATAAGAGATTCAGCTACAAGCAAAAATGTGGGAGGGAGTGAGTGTTTAGTTGATTAATGATATAGTAAGGTGAGAGAAAATGAACTGCCAACACATTTTGAAAATGTAATGAATTGGTGTAATCAAGCAATCACTAATTCAACCATTCTCTGGCTGTAGCTTCTGACGTGTGAGTATTTATTGCTTTTCTTAGTTTTAAATGGTCTATATTTATTTGTTACTACACTACAAGAACTACTCCCAAAACCTCTGTTGGTAATAATGGAGCAAAACTAATGAGCTAGTTGGGGCAGACACCTAAAGTCACAGTGCTACGTTTTTTCACTAAAACACCTATCAATGACACCCTTTACAATTACATGTTGTATTCAAAATACCAATGCTCTGCTCATTTTCTTTCTGCTGCCAGTGCCTCACTGGTCACTGTATGGTTCTCCATATTCATCATTGCTCTTGATCACTTTGCCTTTAAATCCCCTCTACCCGATTTTTCCACTTTTGGGCTTCGGTTCTTGTCAGGTAGACGTTTGTTATTGTCACTCCCCATTCTATGTATTTGCGGACATAAATGTATGTCGCAGGGAGTGACAAGGTTGGAAGGTTAACTGCAATCACTCCTGCTGTTTTATTTTTTCATTTTAATAATGCGTTCTACACACATTGGTTGACTGAACTATAATTACTGATAATTAACTAACTTTCCTCTCAGTTCACCTTTGTTTAATCGTGTTTGGGTGAAGAGGGACTGACCTATTTTATACCAATGACTGCTGCTTTTCTCTGTTTGGTCTACTAGTGTCACTGTGTAACTGTTACAGATAAAGTATTAGTGCTCTTTTTCTATGATTGATTAAACAAAACTATACATTGTAGCATGCTTGCGAGGGATTTCAACAGGCGCGGATGTGCCGCGTCTCAGCTGCACCGTGGTTTTGTTGCATTCTTTGCTGTGCGTCATAGCATACAAGGAACACAGGAGAACGTTTTGGTTGCTGATTAAGTTGATTTAGTCATTTTTCCTGAATATTATATTTGTGCTATCAACATAAAACTAAGTTTTCTCCATAGTTAAAGGGTTTCTTCCTCGGAGTCCAGTTAGGAACGACATGGATCAAAGATGTGAGGCTGTGTTTTACTTGTTAAAATAGTGTAGTGATGTGATATACAATCGGGTGTCTGTTTTGCAAATTATTGACTAGACGCTATAGCCATTCTACCTATGCGACTCTGTCAAAACTAGATCTGGTGCATAATTTTAGGGGAGCAGAGCAGAGAGCCACCTCGGGGACGCGCTGTGTCGCGGCTGGTGGAGTCACAAGCCTTGTCTTGAATGGCCAGATGCGCCTCATGGTATTTAGGGATTATTGTTGCATTTAATTCCTTGTCCGTTTTCTATTGTTGTTTCAACTCATTTCAAACATGCTTACTGTAATAAATTGTGTAAGTGACTTCTTGATTAATTGGTCAATTGTGTCGCGAAGAAAAGGACTGCAAACACAGCAAGTCTTCAAAGGTCAAACGTGCACCCATACAAGCGTGTGTGTGTGCGCACACACACATTAGGATCTTCGTGAGAAGGGCAGATGCCCTTATTCAGCATCAGTTAACAGGCTATATGAGAAGACAGTCAGAGCAGCACATTTAACATCCCCACCTTGTCTCTTACCCTACCCAGAGTTGTTTATCTTCCGCCCTTGATAATGTAAAGGACCCATTGACTGTGTCTGTGCACACGCATTGTGTGCGTGGGTGTCATGAACAATCAGTTGAAACATTTCCCACAGTCCCAAACCAGATCAATTGACCTTCCACAGACATGTGAACAATGAAGAGTGATGGACAAAATGGGAAAGAGGATCAGTGCCGTGGAGCCGTGGAAGGAACAACAGGAAAAGGGAGGAAAGGGAGGTAATATGCAGAGAGCAGCAGAACGAAAGAGGGATCATTGAGTGGAAAAGATGACAGGTAAGGCTGTCTACACATGATAAGCAGGCTGAGTAACTCCCTCTGCTGGGTCAGACTCAGTGCCGAGGGCTCAGATTAACACTTGTGAATCATAATGTGATTAACGAATTTTATAACCATTTTAAAAGTTGAGTTCCTGCTCTAGAAACACCAATATACGCTTATTTTAATGTAGACTGCTGTTGCATCTATGGAAATTCAAACACATTGTGTCTGCCTTTAAACTTCTTGGTCAGCTGTCGTGTTAACCCTTGAGTTGTCTTCCCATCAAAATCAACACTTTTGTTGACTCTTTTTATCGATGATCTTAACTTTTTACGTTTTTGTCCCTTTTTTCAACACTTTTGATGCTTTTTTTCAGTGTTTGTCACATCTTTTTTGATGATTTCAACACTACATAACACTAACTCATTAACTTTAGTTTTACATTATTGTTAGAATTTATGGTCAATAAACCTAATTTTTTAGGAATTGATACCTAAAGTGTTTGAGTTAGAAAAGCAGCAATTAGGAATTATGTAGACTAAAGTTAAAGAAAAGTATGTTGATGGATAATCAAAGACTGGATTATATCAAGTATCATGTACTCAATACTTGCCAAAGAGCGTTGTGTGGAATCAATCGTGTTATTTTGGGTAATTAAAATGACCATTGACATAAAACAATGGTTTAAATCAACACTGTGTAACTAGTCCTGCGCTCTGTCCCCCTACAGGTTCTTATTGGAACTACAGCTCACGCTAAAAGTTACATAGTGTTGCTTTAACGTTGACGTAGTTTAAATCAGTGCTGTTCAATACAGTATATCGATATTATATCAATATTGGGATATGAGACTAGATATTGTCTTAGATGTTGGATATCGTAATGTGATATGACATACATGTTGTCTTTTACTGGTTTCAAAGGCTGCATTACAGTAAAGTGAATTACTTTTCTGAACTGAAAAGACTGATCTAGCTGTGTTATTTTCCTCTACCCCACTTAGACATTATGTCTACATTACTGATGATTGTTTATCTAAGATCTAAGTTTGAAGTTATTTTGTCAAAGCACCAATTGTCAACCCTAGAATATCACCACAATATTAATATAGAGGTATTTGATCAAGAATACCGTGTTATATGATTCTCGTGACATCGCCCAGCTCTATTTATAAATCAAGCTGTAAAAATGTTTAAGTTAATACGGACAGCAGTATTATATTCATCTCCATTTTAATTGGTGAATTTGAAAATTTTTACATCCAGCAGGAACATGTGCAACATTAACATTCATTTGGAGATGTGTTACTGGCAACCTGGCAGATGTAGGTCCAAAATTCACTCTGTTTCATCCCTGTTTTCTATCTGTTACTCCTGAGGGAAATATCCTGCTTTTTCCTAATCTAGCTGCTAAATGCTATCTTCCCCAGCTAGTCGCTGACTCCAGCTTTTTTGGGCTGTAAATGATAACAAATGAGGCAGTTTATTACTCACTCTTTTTTACTCTGGACTCCCGATGCAAACAGAGACACACGTTTTCTGATGCTATTGCATTGTGCATTTGAACTACCATATTTGACAAGTGCTGAGCAACTAAATGTTTTTTTGATTGTTTTTTTACAGCTTTTGGGCCGAAAACGGCTATGAAACTCTGTAAAGCCAAGGGATTTAAATTTCTTTTTTTTAAATTGGTTAAAAACGGCTTCAAAGTATACAGCCATGCTAGTAGCTCTACAAGGCTACACTTAGGTAAAGCGGTCGCAGTGCGTTGAGCTAAATGCTAACTTCAACATAACATGCTCACAATGTCAGTTCTAAAATGATAATGAAAATAGCATGTTAACATTTAATTAATGATTTAAAGAAGAACAACATTACACTGCACAGCAGTAATTCCTTAGGCTAACATTAAAAATCACTGAGGGTTAAAACACAGAAGGTCCATTGTGGTCCTAGTAAAACACAAATCACGCCACAAGATAAAACACCACAACAACCTATAGTACTTACAAAAAAGTACAACTGAGGCATATATTAGTGTTCCTGATTTCACATTATTTGGGTAATAAACCAAAGTGTTGGATGGATTAAAATTTGACTTGATGACGGATCTATAAGAAATGTCAGAGGATGACCAGAGTTATTGCAACTCACCCTGCGGGTAACATGGCTAGTTCTACCACATTTCATTGAAATCCATCCAATAGTTGTTTAGACATTTCACTCAAAACCGCAAGTCAAAATGGTGATGAAGAGAAAGTCGGGGTATCATGAAGACAATAGACTTTATCCTCTGGGCGCTATTAATATCTTACGGGAATCCATCCAACCAACCGTCCGGTAGGCCGACAGAGCCTTGCAGTTTGCGTGAAATGATGGCTCAAGCCAATGCAAAACAACTCACACATCACACGCTCACACATCATCTGTAGACAGCCTAAGGAAAAGGGCAAAGTGAGATCATGCAAATGTATTCTCAACAGGAGAGTGTGTCAGTTACAGTCAGAGAGAAGAAGGCCGATGAGAGCAGAACGGGTGGGAGGGGAATGTGAACCAAAACAAACCAATGCCAGTTCCCAGTAAAGACCATTTTTCAAACAAACCCTGAGAACAGTGAGATCTTTCACCACTCTCTCTGGAATCACTCAAAATATTTCCCAAATCCGACCTTAAAAAGAACTGTGAAGAAAAGAGGCTGTTTATGAGCTTTGACCATCTTATTTTGCACACTACCACTCTGTATTGACATTTTACAAGTCATGTACTCTCAGAGGTTTCCTATGAACAGCCAACGTGTGTGTGTGTGTGTGTTCCATACCTCCTTTGCTGCATCAATGAAATCTTGAGGATTCATATCATATAAAATGTCGAAATAGTACATGAGAAAGCCTTTTTTAATGTTCCTATACAAACCATCCTCATTTAATTGGAGTCCAGTGTGGCGATCACCGCTTTCACCACTTTTTTCTCTTTTTGGCATTTTACTTGAACATAAATACTATTTTCACATCAGTCCCCCTTGAACAAAGGGGAGTCTGTACTGTACAATTAACTACTGTAACCGTTATCTCTGAGGGAGTGCATTTTACTTGAACATAAATACTATTTTCACATCAGTCCCCCTTGGAGGAAATACCTTCCGCTAGTTGATACTATTAACGGTAGTCATCGTCTTGCTCAGTGGCAGAAAACCTGCTCAAATCCTATATTTAAATATCACTACCACGATATGGTTTAGCACCTTTTTTAAATCGTGTATATATATGTGTGTGTATAATATTTATATGTATGTATGTATGTATGTATGTATGTATGTATGTATGTATGTATGTATGTATGTATGTATGTATGTATGTATGTATGTATGTATATATATATATATATATATATATATATATATATATGTGTACATTTAATGTAATACGTTGAAAAGCAACCTTGCCCATTCTGCAGAATTATATCTTTCAGTGTTAGATTAATGATGCTATCACCTTTAAAATGAATCTTTTATTGTTTTGTGGTCTAACCATTATGCATGCTTTTGGGTAGTGAATTGTACCAATGCATTGTATTTTACGAGCTTATGTATGCATTTAAGATCTGTCTTAGGCAAAATACCTTCAACAGGTTTTTTTTAATGTAATGCAGCAAAAGTACAATATAACAACACAGAAACTCTAGCGTAGACCTCAAGACTTTATTTAAGTGCTGTACGTGTGTGTTGTTGTTTCTGCTATCTATGTAGATCACGCTTCACCAAACGCACCAAATACAGACTTGAATCATGAAAGACGTGATCCCCATCTTTTTTCAGTGCGGATCGATACGTTTAATAAAGTGAAAATCTATCTGTTCCGCAAGGCAATTTGTTTTGAATTCACAAATGACAGAAGGATCATTGTAAATATGTAGAAAGCTATCTTTTCATTGCAAAATTCAGCACCAAAAAATCTTACATTTTTTAAAACAATGACTCATCAAAAAAAGTCAACTAGGCAAACAAACACATGACTGAATTTTCAGATTCAGAAAAACTGAATGGGTGATGTCAAGAAACTACTCATGAATGTGGTGACTGTCAGCGGGGTTTGAAGGTGTGCTATTTGTAGAGTTGCCACAACATGCTGGAACCACCCTTGGACTCAGAGGTGTCCTCATCCTTAGATGTGTTGGTGCTTTGTTTCAAAAGCACATTTTCTCTTCCTATTCCCCCGATGATCGCTGCAGCCTGGCTGAGGATTGGAACACAGCTAATCTTCTTTGTTAGTTTCCTCGGCAGCCTCATGACACCTCTGTGTGTACTGCACTCTCCCACACTCATTATTGTATCACCAGATCACCAACAGGTGCCTCTGGAAGGCACAGAGAGTGTCACAAACCAGCTGGAGCTTGAGACATTGACTCATGTCTCGTATCTGCAAAGTGGCTGCTGACACCCAACAGGGTGTCAAGATGGAGATTCTTAGAGACAAGAAGGTCTGCAGACAAACACACGAACAGAGCCGCGTCACAATGGCTGCCGGCGAAACGTTAGTCTCTGCAAAAATCTCTTTAGTGTCACACTCAGTAAGAAAGCTTTTAAATAAGGAATCTTTTTAATCCAATTCCTTGTGTGATTTATCCGATGTCCCTATTTTACTTTTTTGACAGGCCTCTGGATTGAGTTCAGCGGGTAAAAGATGCTCTAAATGACTTTATGACTGAGCTGTGGAAAGGAAGCAATGAAATACTAAGCTCTACAGTCTATAAAACACTAGTATTTAAGACTCTTACTGTTGTAAAATTAAGTACATTTTCTATTAAAAAAGTAGAGGACCAACCATTTATCTTAAAAAATCAAAACTTCACATTCCTCCTGATCTTTGCTTCAAAGTGAAACTCAGGGTGCCGTTTTCATGAGTGATGTGTCGCTCTTCAACAAAGAAATCCATCAAAAGCAATCCTGCTTTTATCTTGACAATTATATAATGTGTTACTTACGTGAAAACAATGTGAATCAATTTGCAATGTATGCCTCACTGCTGGCCAGTTATCAGTGCTAGAATTAAATTACCATGCGCAAATGAGTCTAGCTCACTTTTAGAGAGCACTGTTTATCTCTGGCACTAGACAATGTCGTGGGACCGCTTACTTCTGTCACATTCACAGTTCATATTGTGTATTGTAAACAGATCCAATTGTTGTTGGTGTATTTCCAAACCTTTTGTCAGCAGCCATTGCACATTGTATAGGATGATGAAGATCATCAGTGGATGGTGTTGGTCTGCCCTCTGTCAAAAGCTCAACTTTGCTTGCACAATCAATCTATGATACACATGAATGTACATATTTCACTGGAATACACAGACTACCTGAAATACCATAGACATTTATGCCAGCCCGATATTTACTGTGACAGCTCACTTCTTGAACTTGGTTTTTATTATTTTCAGTTAGATATGTTTCACAGCTTTCATATTGTCTGGTCATATTGCAAGGACAAATGTCATCCCTGGTGGTTATATTTCTATTTCACTTTTTTATGTCTGCAAATGTAGCATTAGTTCATGGAACCATTAGGAGAGGTGTACTTCTAAGGTGATTCTCCCTTCAGTGTAAAGCAATCGCAAGTTGTTGTAGCATGTAAAGATGGAACAAAAATGAAACAACCCTGGGGAACCGTGATACTATGGTCACTTGTCGAGGAGCTTAGGTTTGGCCGCTCTTCCATGTGAATCTACAGAGCTGAACACTCGGTTGCCAGGCTACAGGTCGTCTGTTTGGCCTCGCCCGACTCACTCCGTGGACTGGTGCTGGTTATAGTCGATAATCCATTTACAGTTAATTTGCAGACAATTAAGATGTGGACAATAACAATTGACACAACGTAATGGGGGAATAAGGATTTTCCTTCTCAACACTCAGAAACATGTCTCTCTTCCTGAACTTCTTCTTTGTCTTCTTCTTCGTGTTCTTCATCGTAAATTGCCCCCAATCTTTGTGACTAAGTCAGCCCCCTTCTACCTCCGCCTGTCAACAATTGTGGACGATAGTGCAGTGATATGCACCCACACACAAATATAGATGGAAGATTTCATGCCCTCCATTGTGTATTCCTACAATCCTGTCCACACACTGCGTTGTGTAATAGGGGAACATCCTTGTTAATTATTAACACGCTATTAATAAATACAGCACCTGCTGTGTCAGCATCCACCTTATTGGCTTTATCTCTTACTTATGAAGTCAGTCTTCCACATGTCCCTAGTCTTTGTTTATGCAGTGATAATTTCTCATGTACATAATGACCTGCATCAACTAACTCGTTAAGAAATCTCATCGGTAAGTATGTAACCTCGGGCTCCTACTACAGACATGATTTCTGCCCACACATTTTGCACAGGGCAATACTGTTGCTCTCTAGGGGTGACACATAGGCTTCTCAGACGTCAAACACGGTCAGACGTTCTGTTAATTAATTTGTCACATTAGTTTGTCTTTTCCCGTCACAGTCTTTTAAGCTTCTCCCATCTTCATAATGTGTGCCTTGTTAGGGGCATAATGTGAAATGCAGTACTCGTGCGTCATAACTCTACATACTAATCCAAGTGGCTTAATAATACAGCATGTAAAAATGTGCAGTTTGACATGGGTTGAGGAATCCTTCCGGTCATATCCGATGTCCACGTTTTTTTGTGGTACTGCAGTATCTCCAACATAGATGCATAGAAAAATATAAATCCTGCATAACGGGCTGTTTTTTCCTCTGGTGCTACATGTATCATCACAGTGCTTCGGTGTGTCAGTCACTCATAAAACACTTTGCTCCTGTATACCTTAGGGATATAAAGCTTTGCCAGAGTCTATATTTCTCAAGAAAATTGTCTATATTTTTTACTGAGCAGTATGCAGTTTGTAAAAGTAAAAAAATAACTTTTGTCGTCATCTACTTTTTAATGTATTTCTTTATGCAACATTGTTGGCACGCAGTCATCGGCCTGGTATTATCTACTACTACTTTTTCAAGAGATCATAAAAGTCAGTTAACTTCTCTGTGTCTAACTCATTAAGTACAAGCATTAATTAGGCTGTAACTAAAGATCACTACTTACTGTAACTAGTTCAGGCATTCTTACAAGGCATGCATCTACTTCTTCTCCATCCCTTGTTGGTGGCTGTGCTTGGAGGACGTTTGCAACCTCATCTTCTGTGACGATCCAAATCCACACCAGTAGGCGCAGAGCACCACAGGCCGCTACAGTATACCTTCAATTAAAGGAGGTGCTAATTAGTTTCATGTGAGTACTGATTAGCTGAAAAGCTGGATGTCCCAAGTTTTCCCAAGAGTACCCAAACACAACGTGCCTTTGAGGATCAGAGAAAGTGAAATTTTTCAAAACTTTAAATCCACTTGTCCACACCTAAATTCCACAGGATCTGGAACAGCTGCGGAGTCATTTGGTTTCTGTTAAAGTGTGTACTTCCACTGACTGCGGAAGGGCTGCGTCCCCAGCTGCGTCCCACGCATACATTTCACATTTATTTAAGTTGAGTTTTACGTGTGGATAACAATGCACTTTATCAACATTATATCACATTGCATATTTCTAATACTTGTTTCCAGTTTTAGTTCATTCGACTTACCTTATGTTATCCCATCTTCCCTGTGGACATTGTGATGTACTCTTTGACAGATATGCTGACAAATATATCTATATAAAATATTATATCTGACAGACAAAGTGCCAGTGTGCATATGACGTGAGGAACCCCAAAAAAACAATACACCAGAGTCCATCAATGTCATGTTACGCCGACAACTATATTTCATTGTCACAAATGCTCCACAGGACTGTGTAGAACATGTACTTGTTTAATATTCAAAATCAAAACCCCCATTAATCATAAATCATAGAGCATCCGGGAGCAATGATTGATTTCATTGCAGTGAATAAAAGGCAGAATCAGCCTTGTTGCTCTATCCCTCACAACCCCTGCACCTCTTCCCGCTGTGCTCACTCTGCCAATCCTATGAAGACTACACAGAAGACAACAGCTCTGTGTGTGTGTGTGTGTGTGTGTGTGTGTGTGTGTGTGTGTGTGTGTGTGTGTGTGTGTGTGTGTGTGTGAGAGAGTGTCAGTCAGTCAGTCAGAGGGAGTAATGCAGCAGAGGATGAGGCTGACATAAAGTCTATCACAAGATGTCAGTTTAAAGTGCCCGTATTATGCTCATTTTCAGGTTTATAATTGTATTTTGAGGTACCAGAATAGGTTTACATGGTTTCATTTTCAAAATACACAATTTTTTGTTGTACTTCACATTGCTGAAGCGCCTGTTTTCACCCTGTGTGTTAGGGTCTCTGTTCTAGCTACAGAGTGAAAAATCTCACTTTTATACTATCTTCATGGGGAGTTGCACATCAGATAAGTCTTTCTCCAACTTTGGTCAGTTCACGCCCGGATAAGCTGGGAGACTTCTTCTAAATGAGGGCTTACTTGTGAATACCTAAAGAACAGGAACATGGAAGTTGTTCTTTTGGAGATTTTGGTGAACTACTCTGTGTTGTAGCTGTGTTTTGACATTAAGAATAAGCTAGTGTGGCATGTGCCCTATCACTTCGTCTCGGCTAGTGACGCAGAAAGCCGCGCACATTTTGAACAGCTCACCTAGAGACTGAAGGCAGAGGACATTCAGAAACCCGTATCTTACTCAAAACAGTATGCATAGTTTTGTTTTCCAAATTTGTATGCACTTGGAAGTACCAGAGACACAAAATAACACCCCAAATCCCAGAAAAAGTATTTTCTTTTCATACTAGGGGCATTTTAAGGTTAATCCTGGGGCCTTTCCCATTCCCCAGTTTGGGCATCCCGGATTCCGCTCTTTGATCCGCCTCCTCGCGTCTAAGCCCACCCACGGGAGATTTGAGCCAAGGAGAAGAGGAAGAGCCCCGAGGAGAGAGAGGATGTCGTGACAACAGCTATTTAGCAAACACGAGACACCTCTTCCTCCAAGCCATCCTTAAAAGCGGCGTCAATTAAATGTGACGCGCGGCACCACTGCGTCAGCTGTCTATTGTTTCATCACACGCTGCCTTTAATGATGTCTGTCAGAGGAGCAAAACTCTTCTACATACTTACGTGGATGAGAATGTATGGGGGTCTCTCACACACAAACACACACACACACACATATCTATTTATTTATAATGGCCTACAGCCTACATACACGTATGGCTATAGATTTAGTGTAAAACCCTACAAATATTTGTATGTAAAAGATTACAAATAAAAAGGCTAGGCATGTATTATATACACACAACACACTCTCTCTGCGTGGATCAACTCTTTATTTGCATAAGCTTAACATCCACCACCTTCCACCCACCTGAATTAATTATGTTCAAGACCCGCATGGACGTGGCCCTCGGCTGATGTACAGTATGTATGCAAAGGATGTATTGTATTAATTTGTTTCCTATAACAATTCACTTTAATGATTAGAGATGCTGTTTGTAAATGTCCCCATGTGTGCGGAAAAGCCCCTGCAGCTGAAATCGTCCGATATTTAAGCAGCAAAACTAACTGTAGTTATAAACTGGCCATAGTAAACAGAGCTAGACCTTTAGAGTCTGAAGTAATCCTAATGAAATTAAATTGCTGTTTCTCGATCAGACTCACTTACAAATGAAGCTGTCTGTCCGACACCAGCTCTGATTTGTTCCCCAACAATAATATTTTCTTTGTTGATTGTGTATACTATCCAACCGCTATTAATCAGAACATTTTTTTATGATCTGGCCAGCCCGCCCGATCTGTAACCCTCCCCCCTTCTCCACCTCTCCCTCTGGCACGCCTCTTTGTGTGCATACGGCGCGTGAAAAGTCTTCCGCAAGAACACATCAGCGTGTCCTCAACGACTCCTCCGAGCGTCCTCGATCCGAGCCTACTCGATCCGAGCCTCCTCGATGTGCATTTTAGGAGCTGGGACATCCTTCAACACGGCGAGATAAGAACGATATCCGGGTCACAAGCCCCAGGATCGAGGAGTTGAGGAGGTCCAATTTTGGAAATTGGGAAAGCCCCTGATGTTGTCCCGTCTGTATACACTACACATCACACACAAACATGTACACACACACTAAAAGTATGAATTTGCTTATAGACACAACCCCACACACTCACCTCTAGCCCTCCCTCACACACTCTTACATCTCATAATTTTGACGTGACAGTAATTGAGGAGGCCATTGTCAATTAACACCATTTAATGATCTCCCTGAAAGCCGCTAACCTGTCACTGATGCCATCATTACAGCTACAACAGAGTTAATCAGCAATCCATTGCCATGCTAAGTTTATTTAGTTCTCTCAGGAAATGGGCTGTTAGGTCTTTAAGTGACTCTACGTGATACATAGCATTGTAATATTTTTAACTACAAGGTGCTCCCGGTGACAGGAGACTTGAAAAAGGATAAGGTACGTCATTAATCTCATCTGGTAAAATTGCTTATTACACTAGTAATGAGTACTTTTAGTGGCATTTAGGATGTGATCCTCTTTTGAAGTGTGGATCAATGCTTTTCTTGATTTCTAATTATATATGTCATAACTTTACCCAGAGGAGCTGTATGTGAGTGCAAAACTAATCTGTTTTACCGGACATTAAACAGACTTTACCCTGCCAGCTATCTAGTACAGCGTACGTTCAATGTCCAGTTTAGCCCATGTTTGAATAGACATGGTCATTGTCCGGAGAATTCCCAGTAAGTAAGTGGGCGTGTTAATGATGTTTCTATCATGTGGCTTGCGTGAAGCCTGAAAGATACAAACCTCTAAGGGTGAAGAAGAAGGGTCATTTCCACAAAGACACCAATGAAGATGTCTAACTGTAATTTTGAACTTTTGTCGGCAAGAGCTGATGCGGAAATTTGGCAGAAGAATATAAGGAACGACAAGAGACACTTTGTTTAAAACCAAATTACGGACCAGTCTACATGACCATGTTGTAATCTGCCTTCCACAAGCTCTACCCAGGCCCCACCCATCTCCTAAATGAAAAGGATTATTTTTAGTAGTTGTGAATAACAGAGATAACTAAATGGGAATACAGTTGGATTTTAAGGGTTACTCGCTTTTGGACCCCAATGGGGTCAGTAGTACTGAGGAATGAGATAGATCAGGCTTTGGCTACACAGGAACGGATGTACATTGAATGAAATCATTGTTGACTGCCCTGTCCTTCAAATATGAACATGTTCCCCCTCTTCATCTGCAGAACATATCCGTTTCAAAGTCTGGAAAAGTATCTTCTTTTTCCCCTGAAATGTATCCGCTACCAATGGCCTTTCTGTCTCTCTCTTTCTCTCTGTCCTGCGGCCCTTCCCCACGTGAGCAGACATTTCCCAGCAGTGTTTGATGTATATCTGACCTTTGATGTTTGTCGCTGCGTGTCCCGGAGCCTAAGGCCCAATTATAACTAACAACCCCCGAGGCCCTCCAACCCTCCCTCTAAACCACCCTTTGTATCTTCCATCTCTTTTTGTCCCACCCATTACTTTCCCTCTCTTACATACTTTCTCTCAACTCGTCCCCTCTCGCCACACCACCACTGGGCACCTCTGCTTGTCCCTTTCCTCCGCATTTGTAATTCTGCCCTTTGTCTTGCTTATCCTTCATCACTTTCCCCTTTATTTGCAGTCCATTGCTAACACGAGAATCCCTGCCTTCAATGCAGTCTCCTCTTCTTTCTCTATTGTCACATGGCAATGTATCATTTATGGGCAGACTTTGCTTTCTTTCCCATTTGGGTAATATTTGTGCTGGATACCTCAGAACTCCAATTTCAGAATATTGCTCATTTCCTCACTTGAGCCCACTTCATGTCGAGGCAATATCCAGACTTCATTTATTCCATCCAAGCACATTTTGTAATTTCAACAAGTGCAGATGCTGTAGACTCCCACAGCATCTTCAATGAGAAGACTTAATCAGTTTACGTTTGTGTATTTTTAATATTAGTAATGTTATTATTAATGTTATGTTAATACTTTAGTGTCATATACCATAATAGGGTTATACCTTATAACAGATACTTTGGCAGTGGTTAATAATTGTTTAGTAAACTGTATATAAACATTATTTGAATGGCTATTCTAAATGTGCAACTACTCCTATGATTAACCAGTATGTTCATGATTATTACATTGTTTATAAAACACCAAGTAACATTAATTTGTGACCCTTAGATCTTTTTTGGTGATCTTTAAAAGAGATGATTATGTTATTAGTTTAGCACTGAGAATAGCTATCTAAACCATGTTGATAGATGCTTTACAAAGTCTTTATTAATCTTTAACAAGGTATTATTTCATCAGATGCATCTTCACAATAAACATCCAAATTGTGTTTACTGACCGATCACAAATAACAAACTTTTAAAATAAAATAAATGAAAGCATAACTGATAATTAATAAACATGATTATCATGTTGTTAGTTAACAGTAAAATAACTTCATTTAAGAATTATGGGATTGTAAATTATTCAGACCCAACCCTGAATAGCCCCTCTTACTCATGACACTCTTACTCACTACATCATGAAATGATGTCCCCTTTAAGTCCAGCCAAACATTTTCTTCATGTCCCCCTGTCCTTGTGTTAAGCAACCTTGTTTTTTTTGTGAAAGGCGCTATGCAAATCTAAGTTATTATTACGTTGGTTGCTTTAACAAACTAATGCTTTGGCTCGTGACGCAGTGATGCTGTCACGCGGTTTAGCTCACGATACATTAAAAGTAGGATAAGTTACCATAGTTCTCTTATTCTAAATGTATTATTTTCTGTCTGAACAAAACATTCATTGCAACCATATGACTTCCCGGTACCACTAACTCAGTAATACGGAGGGTAATACAGCCCCGTAAAGAAAAGACCTTTACACCAGCAGGTGTGCATACATTTTTAATAAAGAGTATGATGGTAGAGTAATCCAGACTGAATATGGCTTCTGGACTCTAAAGTCCCATGTGCAACACTCTACAAATCATAAGTTGTATTTCAGATTTCCCTCCAAACCATATACAGTATTTTTGTTTCCATTAGAGAGTTACAGTGTGCGCATCACCTCTGACATCTCAGATTACGGCCAGAAGAGGGCGACTGCTGGGACAGAGTGTCAGGTCTTCCTCCTCCAGGTCCTGACCTGCTTTCCGCCCCTAAGCACCTCTCTGGTAAATAATGCATGCGGACTGGTGAACTCCATGACTCCTCCTGACAGCCATACCGCTGTATCTTCCAATCAGTTGTACTTACACTCTACATGCAGAGTGAAGGTCAATGTATATGGCAACAGACATGTGAATGTGTAGATGTACGGTGTTGCTGTGGATGTAGGTTGTGTAAGAGATACAGGGCTTTTTGCTGAAACGTTCTCATTGAGACAACATAGAGAAAAGGTGTTTTACATATAGTGTGGGTGTGTAATACAGTATGTTATCTTTCACATGAGATGGTATTGCACTACCAGAATTGAAGCAGAGCTATTCACCAAGGTTCAGACAGACAGAGCACCGTTTTAAACATCAGCTGTCAGCTGACAAAAGACGTTAAGGTTTAAAGTGTCCCTCACTCTTACATTTTCTCATTCTCCCCATCTCTCTCTCCTTGGGGAACGGTGTGAATAGAGGTGAATACAACTTGAATAACTCTCACCACAAAGAAGCTGTAGGACCTGAACAAGCCACTGCTGCCTTTACGTGTTTTATCCTCAAGATTACCATAATTGTGTAGTTGAACATAGGCTGTACTTATATTTCATTTTAAAAGGATGCTGAAACATGTCTGCTCTGCAACTTCAACAGAGTGCATATATGTAGAATACACCTACTGAAGAGTATGGGACACGAGGCCCTGTGGAAATCCTTTGTACAACCTTTTTTCTATTTTTTTTTACCTACCAAAGTGCTTTAATATTACATATCTGATTGCATTTGTATTGACATCCTAAATTTCTCAAATGTCACCTTTCAAAAAAGAAATATATTGGTTCTGATTATCACCCAGCGTGAAATGCTAAGTTTATGGCTGCATGCTGATATGCGGAACACACAGTATTTAGATCCCATATATCATATTAGATGTATCAAGCCATAACAGTCCAGAAGTTGCTTATCCAAAGTGTGGCAGCTCATGAGATTGTCAGCCACCCTATGGAGTATCACGACAAAGTCTCATTCATCTTGCCTTGCTGCATTGTGGGAAGATGCAATGCCACACCAGTGGTGGGGATGGGGAAGGGGGAGGGGGGGAGATGGGGTCAGGGGTGATGGATGCTGATAAACTTTGGGGTTGTCAGAAAAGAGAGGCGACAATCTGTGCTTTCTGGGACCGTGTCACAGTGCACCTCCAGGTATGATGGCAAGAGCAGAGGGAACGTGGTGTGAGGGTATGTGAAGGCTTCCAGCTCAAGGGCAGGATGAGGATGCTGCTGTCTCCTCTCTACCTTTCTCTACAAAGGATGCAGCACCCCACCATTTCCACAGCCACATTCCAAAAACAAACACATAGAGTCACAAGAAGGTGCAGACACGTACAAACCCCAACCTGCACGTATACTTGCATGCATACACACTCATAGACAGACATGGCACAGGAATACAGACGTCACACACACACAGCCTGCAGTTGTTCCACCTCTCTCCATGTGTGACCCCTGATGAAGGGGTAGCGAAGTTGTTGGCAGTTCTTCATTGACATTCAGGATTGTGTGTGTGTGTGGGTGAGCGTGAAGCCATCTAACTACAGACAACCCCTACACATTCACTGGTGGCCAGATTGACTTGGTATTCCTCATGGCACCACTCCTGAACCACTTACAAACATTAGCAATGCTAATGCAGGGATGTGCAGAGGGATGGATTCATCATACACACTACCTCACAAACTTATTCTCCCGCATACACAGTAGTAGTAGTAGTAGTAGTACGAGTGGTGGCACTCACTGTCATCTGCACAGTGAGGAGGTAAACAACTGTTGAAGAGTGATTAGTAAATTCAAGATGTTGGGCAAGTAGAAGGTGGAGACAGGCTAGGCATGAAGGATGAGCCGTTCATTGTTATTACAATGAACTGTAAATGACTGATGGACATCATATGTTCCTCTGTTGTACATCTTCTGAAAAGACTATGGGTGTCTCAGACAGTTTAATAGATGCAATGACCACCTCTGCTTCAAAAACAGCTTTGGAAAAACACAACAAATTGAAAAGGTGTTTGAGCGCAAAACAGTATATAGCTCAAATTTGACACAATGGGTAATGTTAGGCCGGTCAAAGTATGAAGGATGCAGACATATTTTAGGATTGATTGATAGATAGATAGATAGATAGATATTTTATTCATCCCGAGGGACATTTTAGGCATCCAGTAGCAAGACAACCATAACACAACAAACACACAAATGTATCACACATACCTACAAATAAAAAATAAAAATTAGCAATCCCTTTGAGAAATGCAATGACTATGACAGGTTGAGATACTATTGTAGACTGTGTGTAATCATAGTGCAAAAGTGAACAGTGCAGTAGATCATGATAAAAATATTGACTGACTATAAAATAAAAACATGATAACCCATAAACTGTCTGAATGAGAAAATTGCGTAACAGGGAACAAGTTATGAGATGTAAGATGTAGATGTTATGACCACAGTCCAGGTTATGTATGGTTAAATAAGTTGTACAGCAGACAAGTGATATGATTTGGGGGGCGGGGACAGGCTGATGCTGAAAGTCAATTCCTCCCCTCCCCCCTTGTGTTGTGATGAAGAGCTGGATGGCCTTGGGAACAAAGGACCTCCTCAACCTGTCTGCTGAGCATGACAATGATAGAAGTGTGCCACTGAACATGCTCCCTTGTTTGACAAATGTGCTGTGTAGTGGGTGGCGGTCATTGTCCACGATCGCCAGCGTCCTACTCATTGTCCGTTTGTCCGCAGTTGCTGTGAGCGACTCCAGCTCAATGCCAACAACAGAGCCAGCTTTCTTTACCAGTTTGTTGAGTCGGCCGCGTCTCTCCCCTTAATGCTGCCTACTGAAAAGCTGCTGACTGTTTTTTACCACAAGACTGTGTCATCCATTAAAATGTTATAATTTTCAACCCTGAATGGGCGCATGTCAAAAGCTCTTTTTTTTTTTTTAAACAAATGGATGATTCAAAGTAGGTAGGTATTTGATTGGGGAACTTACACAAGCTGGCAGGAGTATGTTGGCTTGTAAAAAATGACAAGTGATTTTTGACAAGTGATTGATTTAACAAGTTCCTCCCCATAATTTGGTTTAGATCAACAAGGTGTAATAATGTAGCCATACTTCAGATTCTTGGTTGGGTCTCCCAATGTTTGAGTAATCTTTACCCTCCGTCTTTACCCTCTGATTTCTAATTATTCCTTGTGATTAAATGTCTGTTTTGTCTCCTACTACAGAATCATGTTACAACACAGTGAGCTGCGTGTGTGATGCAGCACACTGGGTGCCTATTGGGAAAATTTGAATCCCTCTCTTCGTTTTCGAATGTTACACAGTGAGACACTGCTAGTAATTTAGCTCACATTAAGCGAGCATTTTTCATGAAGTTTGGCTGATAAGCTCCTCTCGTAAAATGTCACAAGCACACAGATGTCAGGGATGTGCAATTACTTTTGGCCCCTCTGCACACAGGAGATTTGAATATTGCATATTGAAATTCAGCTTGAATAGCGACCTCCGTCAACAGATGCTGTGCGATTTGTCTAATTTCCCAGTCTTTATCACATCTCACAGCACATTTAAATGGCTTCCCAAAGTGTATGGTATTATAATCATGCCCAGCAGAAGTGGATCCACCAACCATCACTGCATGTGAGACTGCAGGAACAGTCTGTGTGGCCACTCAACGAACCATTTGACAAATTACATTAAAAGCTTGATAACAGAAGAAATGTCTAAAGTCAAATACTTGAATAAATCCAGACCCCTAATAGTTCTCCAGTAATGATTTCTTATTCCAAATCACAGTAATTTACTCTGAGTTACGAGGTTTTATTCAAATTTATTATAAATTGGGTGGTTCAGTTTTTACTTTCCGAAAGCCACCCGCTAGGCATCTTTACAAAATGACAAATAAGCCAAAAGACTAAAAGCTAAATGTAATTTCAGAACTGTTGAATTTGATTACAGCAGGATTATTTAATGATCCTTTACTTGTAACTTCAGCTTCCCTCTGTTTTTTGTTTTTTTAAACTTTTGCCATGCTGTTTGCCTCACATCAACCAACCAGCTCTCAAGGCGATTATTTCAGACATGACAATCACCTCATGCATCATGTACGACAAGTCCCATGCAACGTCTTATTAAAGAAATATGAAAAATGTTTCTCTTTCTCCGTCATGTTCCTCTCTCCCCATCCTTGCATTGAAATCATGCAACCTGAACGTCGACCCTCATTTTCACATCTTTCCTTTTTTGTTACATTACTCCACAGCATCTTGCTGCTTTAAAATCCTGAGGTGAAAAAACACCTTTGATGTTCCATTGCGAAACTTCAAAGCAGAGTGCTGCCGTAATTGACCTTGAAGTAATTAGTGAGTGAATTGTTGATCCTGACATCAGCTTTTACAGTATGAAGTCTTGCTGGTTAATGCCAGTTCAGAGCCGTACTGCACGGCTTCAGTCACATGGACGCTTTAATGACGGGTCAGAGACAAGTACTCTTTTACCTTCTGTACACATGTTAATACAAAGGCACATTCATACAGTATGAACATAAAGATGTGTGTACTTACATAAAGAATCAGGTGTGTGTGTGTGTGTGTGTGTGTGGGTGTGTGTGTGTAGGGTGCTCTGAAAGTGCTGCTCCTATTGAAGTGGCCTCGGTGTCACTAATGAACCTTCAGGCAAAGAAGGCCAAAGGATATGGTGTGTTTGTGTGTGTATATGGCTCATGCGTGGCCACACACAAGTAGCGCACAGATTTTTGTGTGTGTGAGAGAGATATTTTGTGTGGCCAGTGGGGCTGAGCAGGCTGCAAGCCGGCGATAGCACTGGCTTCTGTTGTGCTCCAGCTAATCTACTGAACTCCAAGGCGCGGGGGGGTCAAGGAGAGGCCTCGTCCTCTCAGGGAGCTCGTCCCAGCAATCTAAAACACACTCCCTGGCTTTGTGTTCTTCTCCTTCTCTTCCTCCACCAATGTGGAACAAAGAACAGGTGATATGATCCATGGAAACCAGTCTTGTTGTTTTTTTCACACACTTCCAGTATGCCACCTTAAGATAAGTGAGTTAGGGGTGGCTGTGGCTCAGTGGTTGAGTGGTTTTCTGCCAATTGGAAAGGTTGGGGGTTCAATCCCTGGCCCTGCAGTCCTATGTCAAAGTGTCCTTGGGCAAGACACTGAACCCGGCGGGGACAAAAAGCAGCGGTAAAGTCGGACAGTTTCCAGCCGATTCCAGCCGCCTTCAGGCTGGACAGGAAGTGACATAAACACTGTGGTGCG